>NC_056730.1:847855846-848455846 GCF_019279795.1 Protopterus annectens
GAAAAGAACAAGTTAATTGACACTCTGAAGGCTCAGTTAAAAAATACAGGTAAAGTCACAGCATGAGCTAAATGATGCATTGCAAATAAATTCTCTGACCTTAAATACCAGACTGACTAGATGGTACTTTTTGTCACAAGTCTACAAAGTATACACTACCTAAGTATAATGTGGCATATCTCTTCTGGACCCAAAACATCTCGAGAACAGGAAATGGATTAGCAAGGGAAATTGTTCTCTTCTTCCTAATTTTAAGGTTAAGACAAAATTGGAACAGGAAATGGGTGTTTTTCTAAGTTCTCAACACTGATAATTTAATTTCATTCATTGCAGTCAGTTCCCTAGATCCATACAGTTCATTGCAGAGAATGGCAAGGACTTTATTTGTGGGGTAGCATTTTTTTACATATTTGTTGATCAAGTAAACCCTCTGGACACCATCACCTCTTCTCAAGGATGACCCAAGAGCACTATCTGGTTAAGTGACTTACTCAGAGTCAGTCAATAAGTAAATAAAGGTGGAAGGAATCTAACCTTGTACAAATAGCTCATCACTTTATTTTTTGCACTACCAAACACATAGTATTGATGTACTTAATTTATTTATTACTGATTAACCAGAATAATGTAGTGCTCTACAAATGAACATAGAAGGCTTCATAGGATTCATATGGGGTTGCTAGACTAATGGCCTTTACAAGCCTGGCCATGTTATAACCTGAGTACCCTTATTGACCATAGTTAGATGGTTGTTGTTAGCAGAGCGACTCTGTGATCAGCACTGACTGTCCCTGTCCATGAGGGATATAGGTGCCACCACCAGAGTGAATTTATGGTCACCCACCCATTTGTTAAGGTTAGGTATGACTAGGGTCATTGAGAATCTTTACTTCACATGGAGTGGGAGCTTATTCCATTGGAGAGGCAATTGCTAGGAGATATATCTGTCTCTCCAGTATGTTCTGTTAATGTCACAGGCTAGGTTGAGATCCCTGGAGTGAGGTATTCTTGTCCCATTTAATTGCAGATGTATAGCATTTCCATTAGGGCAGGGTCTGAGATTGCTGTGTAGGCCAGGCACAGGTCTCCTCTTAGCAGGCTTTATGGAACAGAGTACAGTGACAGGACTTTCACTCTTTCCATGTATATCATGTTTTGGAGGCCTTGAATTCTCTTGGCTAGAAACTTCTGTGGTCTCTCTAGTTGCTGCAAGTGTCTGGTGAGGTATATACAGAAGGGAGCACTGTACCAAATTAGTGGTCTGATAAGGGTCAAGTACAGCAGAGCTAGCAGACCTGGTCTTGGATGCAATGCCCTTATTTGGTAGATGTGCAAGGCAGAATGCAGAACAGATTTCAAGAACTGCCAGGGTGCAGTGAATAAAATGAAAAACACCTTACAAGTAAATTTAGAAAATACCTACAAATATACATTGACAGTCTGAGCTACATAGAGAAGAACACTTATGAACAATAGTTAAGTAATGTTATATAACATGACATAAGTTATAGTCATAAAATGACTGCAAATGTAACAGTTATAATTTAATATTATGTTTTAGTAAGGATCATGTAAATGCCTGTCAATTAAGGATATGAATTAATATAGCTGAATTAGTAAGGAGGTTAGGATTATTGCTGGATGGTGAGGAAGATGTGGAAAGTAGAAAGAAGCCAATGAGGAGAGCAGAAGGAGATGTAATATTTCAGAGGACGGAGCTGCACTGTTCAGAGTGTACATCATCACACAATAGGAACCATTACATTTTTTAAAGAAAAAATATCTTTTTGTAGTTAGAAATGACCAGAAAAGAAAAGATATTTAGAGCTACAGTGATTTCATGGTTGAGTACATTTAGATTTGGAGAAATATAAATATATGACTAATCCATGTGAAAGTTGCAGGGGTACCCTAAAGGTATCCCTTTCCTTTCCATCATTTGTCAAATGTTTCCTTCATTTCTTTTGGGAACCTCAATACTTTTTTATGGCTTTCTGCTTATAGGACTCTTACTCAAAGAGTTATATTTTTAGGGCAAGAAGAAATGGTTTCCTCTATGACTTAAGTAATACCAAGTTTCTTTTTCAGTTTTTAGTAAATTAACAGCTGTGGTAAAGGTTGGATGTATGTAGTTCTTAACATTTCGAAAGAATGCAAAAACTATACAATATGAATTTTATTTAAGACTGTTTGTTTACGAATTTATTCTTATAAAAGTATCTAACTTCTTAGATATAACAGAAATATGAAATTTTAATCAAACAAATAAAATATTTAAACAGTTGCAAACACTATCAGTGTGAAAAAGGCCTTTTTCTCATTCTGAATTGACCTTACAGAAATGGAAGAAAATGAATTATGCCAAAAATGTCTACCTTTTCTGTTGCATGTTTACTTTTTTAAAACAAGAAACATCTTTATTAAATTATCACATATGGCATAGGCAATAATACATTTATATAAATGAAAACAAACCATATTGACATAATTTTAGTTGCAAACATTATACACCACAAACCATGTTGACATAATTGTACTTGTAAACATTATACATCATTTATAATCTATCCAGTCATAGCCAAACATTATATAGCTCATTCAAATCCTGCCTTATTTTAAATCTTGTTCCTCCTCTGCATGTATTGTTCCCACATTTCCCAGTTTTCCTATGTAATTTGCTCCTATCCTTTTCTAAAGATCCCAATTTCAGTTGTTTTATCTCTGTTACTACATTCAGTACTTCTAGTAAAGTTGGTTTAGACTTTGATTTCTATTTTCTAGTAATTGCTATTTTGGCAGCCACCATGATTAAACTCAGCAAGGCCTTACTACATCTAGGTAATTCCAACTCTGTATCATAGCTCAAAAAATAATTTCCATAGTTACACCAGTTTGCTCACCTAGTATCTCAGACAGACCAGTCTGCAGGGAATTTTTAATGTCTGCTAACTCATTACACTCCCAGAAAATGCACTCCCAGTTGCATCTTTCTTCCGTGTCATATCCCCAACATTTGCTATTTACCTGAGGAAAAATTCTTTGGAGTCTACTTGGGGTATAAAAATACCTCTGTAAACACTTCCAAGCAAATATCCTAAATATTCTAGCCTTTGTTGCATATTTGGGAGCTGTACATATATCCCCCATTGTTTCTTTGTGAATTGTTTATCCAATCTCTCTTCCCAATCCTTTCTAACCTCCTCTGATTGATTCTTATAGTTATCATGCAATATTTTGCATGCTCTACTAATTATTCCCTTTTTTAACAACAGCTTCTATTCTAGATTCTATTAACAAATCTGCCAGTGTTGGTCTTTCAATTAGGATTCCCCTATTTCTTTCTCTTTGTCTCTACTCTGATATCAGTTATTGATAGGGATGGCAACTTGTATCCTGTAATCCAAATAAATTCTTGGCCTTTTCCCATTCTATTACCTTTCCCTCTCTAATTATTTGACCCCAATAACTTGGTTCTTTTACCAGTTTTCTCCAATAAATTCCAGCCCCATCTTGCCTAATGTCAGTATGCCTAATTACAGTCATCACTATCAGCAGAATCACCTTTATCCATGCTCATGATGGCTTAGGTCTTAGAATACATCCTGATACTTTATAAATATAATATTCTGCATGGTTATTGTTATTCTCCTTAAGGATCTTCATCCAAAATCCCAGTCTCTCTATGTTTCTTGATCTTCCCTACTGCTTAATTGTCATCCCTTTCCACTTTGAATTATAGGTTTCTGCTTGTACTATGTATAGGAGCCTTAACTGTGTAGCTCTGAAATATCCCTTCATATCAGGTAATCCCAAACCACTTTATTCATGGTTTTGGATTCAAATGGGCCTATATGAAGCTTGATCTGATGGGTCTTTACCCTCTTTAGGTATTACAACCACCACTACTTTCTTCCAGGAAGTTGGTGCTTCTCTTCCTCTTAAAATACTGTTAAACAAAACCTTCTGGATCTTTATGAGGTGTTTTCCTTCTAGCTTCCAAATTTCCACAGGAATACCATCTATTCCTGGGGACTTTCCTGTTGATTGGTTATATATTACAATTTTTATCTCATCTCCTCCAATCCTACTAGTACTTCAGCCTCGTCTACCTCTGACCTTGGCATATTTAATTCTTCCGCAAATATTACCATTTGTATATATTCTTGATCTCCATGTTTCTCTGCTTTATTCAGACTTTCATAACATTTCCAAAATATTTATAGTACCTCTACAGGATATCTTGTTATCTTCCTTGTTATAGGCTCCCTATGCTTTGCCACAACCCTTTCTACTTTCTGTTGCCTGAGTTGTTGCACTGTAATTTTTGTACATTATTATCAAAATACAGTTGCTTAACAGAAATATTTCTAACCTTATGGATATTATCAAGGTAATCCTTTATTTTCTGCTTAGCAGTCTGCAATAGTGTCTGTTCTTATTTTGTTTGAATCCCCCTGTTCTGCAATGCTTTAATATTTGCCATTCCCTCTAAATAAATTGTGGTGCTTCTTAACCATATCATTCTTCCTATTATTTCTACTCTATTTTTAAAGTTCACTTTAATTTTATCCCACCCCCTAGCTATATTTTCAGAAGAAATGTCTATCTTCTCTAATAGCTCCCAAATAATTTCCACTACCCATTCCTTAAATTCCTCTCTTTTCAACACATAGGTGTGAAAGTGCCATTATCTCATTTTTATTTTATTACCCTGCATTTTTATTTTGGTTATTATTGGCACATGATCTGAAATAGTTACTGGATGTGTATCAAAACTGTCAATAAAATGCTAATTTTCCTGTAAAGTGTAAGTTCTGTCTAGCCTAGCCCAAATTTTATATCTCGGGGAATAATATGTAAATTCATTCCAAACTTCTACTACTGAATTCACATCTTCCTTGCCAAATATTTTCATACATTTCTTCAAAAATTTACCTTCTTTCACTATATTTTCCCTTCTGGTCTCCCCACCCAGCTACGTCTTCACTGCTGCAAATCAAATTCTAGTCCCCAGCTATAAGTAATATTCCCTGATGAAAACTGATTATTTCTCCTAGAATTTTCTTAAGCTCCATTATAGCAGTTTTAGGTGGAATATAAATACATGCCAGTGTAATCCTCCTTCCCTGCCAGTAGCCCTATAGTATTACATATCTACCATTATTATCTTTTTATCATCTTCTATCAGTATTGGAGCACCTCTTGCAATCAATATAAGTACTCTTCTTTTCCTTTTTCCAGGTATTCCACTGAATAAGCAGCCTGAGAACCTTTCTTTATCAAATTCACATGCTCAGTTATTTCCAAGCATGTCTTCTGTAGCACAGTCATTTGCACTCTACGTTTTTTTTAATGTAGTTCACTTCTCTTTCTTTTTATATATATATATATATATATATATATATATATATATATATATATATATATGTGTGTGTGTGTGTGTGTGTGTGTGTGTGTGTGTGTGTGTGAGACCCTTAACATTTAAAGATAATAACAAAAGGCTTATTATGTTATAAAGCTATTATTCCCACCTATTTTATTTGTAACAGTTGCTTGTTAAGTATCTAGTTCCAGCTTTTTTTGTTACTGCACACATTAATGTTTGACAGGTTGGCCTTTTATGCAGTTGTTTCTTGTCATATTCATTTGAGCTTATGTCACATCTTACAAAGCTTTTTGCTTTATTGAAACCCCTCAAAATACACCCAGAATACACCCCAAAAACATATGTACATCTTCTAATATTAAAGTTTTACCTACCTAATAGGAACAATTGTCCTAAACTGACAGCCATCCTTACAAACTTGGGTTAACCTAAAAGGAAGGTTATCCATGCTAAAAGGCATGGCATGGCCTGTGCTTCTATTAAGTGCTGTCTGGTTTTGTCTTATCTTTATTGATCTCCCAGAATGAGAAAGCACTTGAATGCTTTCAGAAACCATTATCTCCTAGTCATTGAAAGAAAGTCATTAAAAGAAATAAGTATTCTGCTTTTATTGCTCTTCATCAGGCTGTCTCTGTAGAGACATGAGAAACAGGTACAGGGTTATTTCTGCAAGTATGTATTTGCTAGAGGAGAGTTTTATTATATTCAATGCTGTTTTTTATTATTTATTTGCTTGTGCTTGAAAAGTGTTACTAAATATAGCCAAGAGCCATAATCCAGTCATTCCCCTATGCAAGAATGAGAAAAAGATTTTTTTTCTTGTATCATACTTTTTTGAGCAGACTTTTCTTCTTCTTCTTCTTTTTTATATTACAGTGCCTACATTTCTTAAAGCTGAACAAGGAGAAACAGAAAAGAAGGAAAAAACAGGGGTACTTGTTTTCTTTAGCATCCCCATTACACTTGAAAATAACTGAGAAAACTTTACTTTATATCATGCAGATATCATGAACTATACAAATATTACTGTTAAGAACATAAGTTTGTTTTACTTACAATTAACTCTTTCCTTCAGCTTCCCTTCTCCTAAGTGTTCCTCCAAGCATTAATGACATGAAATAGGGCATATGCTTTAGAGTCCCCTACAAATTTAACAAAGTCAAAAAAGTCCAATATTTTCAGGTTTTCTTGTTCTGTCTTCTTTCACAAATATAATTAATGCTTTTTAATCCCACGTTTATTTGTCAGTTCCCACATTGCTGGATTTATTCTTGCTTATCTCCATCTCCCAAATCTGGTCTCTGCTTCCTTTCCAATGTACTCTCATCAACTTTTGTGCTTTTTTTCTGTCGCTCAAGCATTTTCTGTTGAAACAATGGAAACAGTTTCACTGTTACAGTCTCTCTGTGGTCTTTATTACCAGAATAAAAACAAGCAGAATGTCCTTCTGTTTCACAGCTCATTTTTTTGCTGGACAAACATTTGTATTTCCTCCTTAGCATGTTCTATATCAATTATATATATATATATATATATATATATATATATATATATATATATATATATATTTTTTTCTCCCTTCAGGAAAAATATTCTGAAGACAGCTGGAAACAGCATTTTGAAATTCACATGTGCTTCTTGATATCCCCTTATTAGCGGAATAAATCTACTCCTTTTCTGCCTGATGTGCAGTGAGTAATCATTTCCACAAACACTTTACTATCTCCTACTTTTGGTACTTTGTCCTTCTGCCACAGTTTTGTCAGAATCAACTCCTTCTGCTGTTAGGATTACCTCTTTATTATAAAAGGTCTAGGTTGCTTTCTCATTTCCAGGTTTAGAGCATACACACAATGTACCCTTTCAATTAACAACTTATGCTGTTGAATACCTGCCCAGTTATTAATTTGTGCTTCCATAAAATTAATACAGCCTGTACCTTCCAACTTGTCTGGTACAGCAGAAAATATAATTTTTTCCCTGCTTGCTCTAGCCTCCAATTCTATTATTTTTGAAACATCTCTTCTTGAGCAGGCTCATATTCAGTCAGTCTTTTCTTCATTTTGACTTCCAATTTTTACAATTTTATCACCTCATCTAAGTTTCTGTTTAAAGCTTCTTCCATTTTATTTAGACTTTTTTTATTTCAGTTGATATACTCCATTAGTATTTTGTTTATTTTAATCATCTCTGAACACATTTCTCTTATGTTTTCCTCTGGGTTACTGGAAGTCATGTCTTGCACCAAAGCTGGAGCTTGCACTGCTTTTTGCTAAACATCTGCAGAGTTGTTCACAGTCAGTGTTTTTTCCTCACATTTTGTGGTTTATTTTCTTTCTACCTCTCTGAATTTCTTTTTTGCTGGCATCCAAGCATAGCACTTCCTAGCCAGTTACTGATTACTGAATTTAACCAAAAAAATGATTTCACTGCCTCTCTCTTCTGAGTTTTTGTTTTCACATAGGGATAATTGAAACTAAGTTGTTACTCAATGTGCAGGCATCTTGAAAGCCCTGTTCTATGTTTAATTTAGACTTGATTGTTCAGTTTAACTGGAATTAACAGAGAGCATGCCCTCACATAAAACATTTACTTTAAATCTTTGTGTATTTGCAAATGTTCTTTTTCTTTTGTGTGGAAATTATTGCAATTTTGTCCTAGACCTACAGTACACCCATTTTAAAATATAATTATGAGTGTGAGTATTTTATTATAGCAAGGTTCATTAAATCACTTGAATCAAGGAGAATGTTGTATGGGATATACCATTTGCAATCAAGATGAAAGTGTTTGAAGTAAAATGGATGTAGAGTCATGGTATCTGCTAAGTGCTTTCATGTGCAGTTTAAAATTTCTCTCATCTGTATTTGGTTCTCAGGGGTATGTCATTATGGCTTAGATATTAATTTGTACCTTCAAGAAACTACATTTTAGAAATTAAACTGTAGTAAATAGAAAAATAAAAGAATGAAACTATTTTACAGTTACAGAATTTTTTCGCTTTATTAGGAAAATAGATGCAAAAACATACTAATATACTAGCTTACCTAATACATTTCCTTAATTGTGAAAGTACATTGTTTTTAATTTTATTTCTAATATATTTCATCAGAATCATCACACAGTGGAGAAAAAAATGTTCACCAAAAAGAAAAAAAAATAATATGTGACAGATATCTTTATTATCACTAATTAAAATTAGATATATTGTTGTGGCATTTATTCCCTAAGTTACAATACAGATTAATACATTACTGTATTAACTTTCCATAACACAGCACAAAGGCCAGAGGAATATAAACCAACAACAAAACTGATTAGATCTAGACCTTGGTATTCTACAGAAATCCTTCAAATTAAGACAGCTAAATTACAGAATAAATTATTACACAGTCTAAATACCTATACATATGAGTGCAGAACCTTAAACAATAATATTTACTTAGAAATTGTGGCTATAATTTCTAATATAATGATTTTAAGTGGCATTAATATCATTTTTCTATGTCCAGAGTCACTCTGAATTGAAATATATACTATTGAGTCTCAACTTTTCTAAACTACTGAAAGGTTTGCCTATACAAACCCTTCTTCTTCCAATAATTCCCTACTAGATATTCTTATCACTAATGACCATACCTCTGGTGAAAACCTTTCCATCCCATATCTTACTATCAGTGACCACTGCTCCCTTACCTTTTCCATGAAACTTCCCCTTTCCAAATCATCATCCAGCCATAATTCCAACAAAACATTAAAAACTTGCATTCACAGCTCACACAGAATTCGTGGAATGACTTCCAATATCAATAAGGCTCCAGTGATATTGCCAATGGTCTTACCATGTTCCTTCTCAAATTCCAGAAAATTCATTTCCCACAAGTAACTAGACACCATAGATGCTCAAATAACAAGTAACTAACCAACAAACTTACATGTTTCTATATAATAAGAGCAAAGTATGGTGAGTAGGGAAAATTCCCCCACTCAAGAAAATGAGACCACTTCACACAGCTAAGAAATCTAGCCAATAAAGTTACAAGGAAGCAGAAAGCCAGTCTTCTGTCTCTTCCTTTCAAAACACAGCTCTCTGCAGTTAAAATATTTTTTGGATACTTGCAAACAACATCACAGGTGAAATCACTGACAAGGAACCATTCAGAAATACATCATTCCTACTTCATCTGGACATGTTAGGCCACATGACATTTTACTTGCATTCTCCAATCTTCTGAACCTCATTCCTCCTGTAAACAACTACCCCCACCCTTAAAAAGAAACCCTCATTGATTTTTCTTTACTGTACTTCAAATTTATAGCCAGCAAAGATCTTAGTAGAGTTTTTTACAATATCCCTTCAGATGCTCCCAGGAACTGATGGCCTCCTTTAATGGCTTATCTTCCTATGTAAACACTACACCCTTACCCCACCCAAACATCTCTATAGTGCATGTCCGTTTAAAGGTATCATAGGTTGATAGGTTAGTACTAAACTAATAGCTTTTGCGAGCCATTTTAAGCCTAGTCAATTATCCCTTGTGAGACTCAAATTCTGTACCTTGTGTTTGCAAGGCAAACACCTTAACCATTAGGCCACCCTCCCAACCCCCCTTTTTTTTGTTACACATAAAACAAAATAAATTCCTTGTTCCTTCCCTTTATATCCTACGTAGTGCCTGCAAAACAAGATCATACCCCAGCTATGGAAAAAAGCTTAGGTTAGACTTATTCAAAATCCATTAACTCATCCTCAGCCAATGACCTCAGACCTGTATCAGTTCTCTAAACCTCAGGAAAGTATTAGAGGAAACTAATCTATGACCAATTCACCTATTGCCTTCACACTTACAAAATCTTATCCATACATAAGCATTGATTCTGGTCAGGATGAGGCATGATGACAGTATGTTCCATACTAGCAAATTTCATTCTTCAAAACATGGAAAGGAGAAACTTCACAAGAGTAATTTTCACAGACCTAATGAGTTTGATAATGTTGATTACTCTCTCTGAGTAGCTTCACTGCTAAATATAGGTGGCAGTCCACAAGCAACATGCAATTTCCTATTGAACAGATCCTTTGTTGTATGGTATGGCTGTACCTTCCCCAATACAGGCCCTTTACAAAGATGTCCCTAAAGGATCTCTGCTATACCTATTCTAGTCCAATTTCATTCTCATTAACATACTTCTCCCTTACTTGTCAGTTCTATTTTACATTGAGAATATGGTCTTCTGAAGGTCATGTCCCTTCACTTACTTCACATTAGGCCTCCTGCAAACAGATCTCACAAATCTTATTCAATGGCTTGACCAACATAAGCTGCTTGTCAGTCTAAAACAATTCCTAGATAACAACAATATCTACAGATATCTGGGACTATGCAACATATATCAAGAAATGGCTCCTCTATCAAGTTTAATATTGCATCCAAGCAATGAAAACTAAATACATTTCTATTTTGAGCAAGACAAATATCATCCTCCTTGTCTTCCCAGGGCAGAACGGTTACAGGAAAAGATATTCTCCTTTCACAGCTAAAACACTCTCATTTTAATTGCCATTATCATAGAAAAGAATGTATCCCTTCTCCATTCCATCTCCTACAACAGCTACAGATTTAAATCCTTCTAACCTCTAGTAGGCAACAGCACTGCAACACTTTGATAAAGCAAACTGACTGCCATTCCTCAAAGAATCATTGCTTTTCTTGCTGTGATAATATTTAAACTCATCAATAAAGAATCCTTTCTGCTTTTCACGAAAAAACTCCCAGAAAGGCAACCTGCAAACAGACTCTGATTTCTTTCTACCCCCAACCCCAACCTTATCACCCTCTACACAAAACTAAAGCAGACAGATCATTCATCTGTCATGGCCGACAGAATCTGGAAATACATCCCCAAACAGATAAGTGATAACCTATCCTTCCCCACATTCAGGAAAGTACTAAAGGCATATCTGTTTAAGCAAGCAGAATGTAAATGCATAACAACAGAAATGTCAAAGAGACCAGGACAGGTATGTTCATACCCCAACTATCTTCTTATTGTATTAGTGAATACTTTAGCTTACACTTTGAGCTCTATCTCTCACTGCACATTATGTGAATGCAGTGTTGTACAGATTTTCATTTGTTAAGTGTTATTGCTATTATATTACATATACTCAAGAAAGTCCTTTGTTTGGTTCTTATTATATGTACCTTTCAGTTGTTTCATATTAGATGTATATATTTATTATCAGTGAATTTTGTAGATGGCCTGAACTTGAAAATGGTATCTGGAAATAATTTTTTCATTGCCATTAACAAACAAACAAATACATGATTAGGCAGAATAGATTTTTCTGTAAGAATCATTGCCTATTTTTGAAGTTGTTCTTTTACTAATGAGAACAGTATGGTTCAATTAAATTGTAAAGCTATTCCAGAGTGTGGGCGAACCCTTCTGTCATATTGCTGGAAATATGTATTTTCTCTAGTTAATTTCAGAGAGCAGATCCCATCATCTGGTGACTCAAAATAATCAATAAATACTATGAAGATCTTAAATTGTAGTATGAATATTTTATCAACACCGTAGGATCCCTAAATTTGATAGAACTAGCAGGTATTCATGTTACTAAACTATCCTATTCTATAGTCATGATGTCAAATGATCCCTTTCTAGCATTTTGCTTTTCCAGTCAGCAAACATTTGAAGGGTAGACTGTATTGGTTCCATCCTGCCACCAATATGTATACATATCTTTATAAGACTGCATAATGTTCCAATGGCCTACTAATTACAGTTTTAATTAGCACAGCTACCACCTGAATCATGCAAGTGATCAGAATATATTCATCATCTATCCTTTTTATTTGTTATATATTTGAGGCCTTTGATTTAGTGTGGCTCCTACGTTCATTTACACATATGTATTGCTCTCCAGATATTTTTAAAGTAAGAAAGTATTTTTTTTTAATTGCAGATGGAATTTGACTCTTGTTTGTCTAAATGCACAGTTTGCTCAATCTCAGAAGGAGATTTCATCTATCTGTGTCTTTTTTCTGGGCTGTAGTATATTAGCAACATAGCCAAAGTACTGTACAACAAAGACACATCATAAACTGTAGTTTAGTAGTAAAAGGCAGTGTGTTGCATTGTATGGTGCCACAGTTTATTAACATTTCCACTTATTGAAAAAATAACTGCTTGCGTATGTTGTCATTTATTTATTCATTTATTTATTTATTTATTTATTTATCTATCTATATATACATATTTATTTATGTATGGAAAGAAGAAATTTCACTTATGCTTTACTGACAAAGTCATAACAGTACTAAAACATGAGATTTCTACAGCTGGTGGAGTTTGGCTTTAATGGATTGAAAGAACCCATAAAGACTTAAAAAGTAAAAAGTCATGGGCATTCTGAAGCCATGTAACTGAAACATGCGCATGTCTTTAAGGGGTCATTTACAATACACCATGGGCCTCCAGTAAAGGAGGTTTAAGATATTACACAGTGAAGACTCTAGTTTGGATGTTTTTTTTTTTGGTGTTTTTTCTGAATGGTTTGTCTGTGTGAGCATTTAATCCTTCAGTTTGGATGATATTTGGAATATTCTTAAGGGACTCAAATGTTTATGAACATCAGGTTTGATTTTAAAAATTTAAGGGTATTGTAGTCTTGGCCAAGTGGTTAAGGCAGTGGACTAAAAATCCATTGTGATCTCTGAGCAGGTTAAAATTCTGCTGATTATAAACTTTGTTTTTTGAGTTGTAGTCATGACTGAGTGGTAAGACAATAGACTAGAAATCCATTGTGATCTCTGAGCAGGTTAAAATTCTGTTGATTATAAACTTTGTTTTTTGAGTTGTAGTCATGACTGAGTGGTAAGACAATAGACTAGAAATCCATTGGGGTCTCCCAGTTCAACTTTGAATTCTGACAGCTATGAACAGTTGCTTTGAGTTATAGTAGTGACAAGGTGGTTAAGATAATATCAAAGGAATTCCCCCTGCACGAAAGGCAATTGCACGGCTCCAGTAATATGAAATCCAAAAGCCAAAAGATGAGCCAGCAAACTGTGAGACTGAAATAATGTTTATTCAATGAAAAAACAAACTGGTTTTGGCTGGTATACACCACAGCCTCCCTCAGTGTGACTAAAATACATTGAAAATGATCTTTTATAGATGTATTTTAATTGAGACAAACCTGTGATTGGGTAATCAAAATTGTTCATTTAATCCAGGTGGGAATAAACCACCCAGTTTAACAATCCACTTCTTTTCTTGTGTATCAAGAATGGAATGCCATCCCACATTGTTGGATTTATTCCCTTTTATAATGTCTATGACCATGAAACTGAACTTGGCAGATAAATGTTTTGTGGAATATTTAAATAAAGCACTACTTGTTTTTTTATTCCTCATGTCACTAATATGAGCCTATGAATGCATTTGTTTACTGGAAAGGTCTGACCAACCAGAGGGATTTGCATAACTGTGGACAAACAAGTGATGCCTTCTCCTTAGTGGAGACTGGTGAAAACACCACTCATGCTGCAAATGGAGGAGCTTGGATGTTTGAGAGTAAACACTCCTTGTGAAAATGAAGAGACACTCTTCACTGAAGCTTTACTGCATGTCCTCTCCACTGAACTTACGTGTGTGTTTGTGTGTGTGTGTGTGTGTGTGTGTGTGTGTGTGTGTGTGTGTGTGTGTGTGTGTGTGTGTGTGTGTGTGTGTGTGTGTGTGGGTGTGTGTGTGTGTGTGTGTGTGTGTGTGTGTGTGTGTGTGTGGGGGGGGGGGGGACTTGGTGGTAGTGCTGCGAAAACTTGATGACTGATAGACAGCAGGGCAGGACAAAAAATGAGGTGAGACATTTAGTTGTAAAGTGTAATATGGAGTAATTGAGCTGCAACTGTATTTTAGATTAAGAGAGATTTCACGTGGGCTACTGACTGGAGAGTGCACAGTTAATTCCACTATTTATTTGAACACCTTTCTACTTGAGTAGTGAAAGTTTAAGTTTTTGGGACAATCAAAATGGCAGCCTTAACTAAGGACAAGAATGACCATTTCCCATTCTAGTAATTGAATTAGCCCTTCAGCAAATGACTCACAACAGCCTGCATTTTAAAATATGCTATTTGTATTATGTAGCAGTTCACCCTTCAGTAAACAATCATATATGTGGTAACATTTGATTTGAATATGACAGCACTGAATTATTGAAAAATAATCAGAGTGTGCATTTTGTCAAAAATGTATTAACCTCCAGGAATAGGAAGTAAAAGATTACCAATGTGTTACTTTTTCACAATAGTATTGTAATGTACTCATTGGGAATACAGTACAATGATTCTAGAACAAATTATTGCAGTATACAATTCCTTATTATATATAACCATATACATAGGTATGAAATGGAATTCAAATCAAAAAGTATTCTTTATTGTGTACAAGCCCTTCTATAGTTCTCAGTGTGGGTGTCTTGTGTCCCACTCTCCTACCTAAATATTTCTACCTCAACATGTCATTTTCTCAGAGAAAGGGAATACTCATGTAGCTGAATTAACTTTTGAAGTTTTATGCATAGTTAACAAAATTAAAGAATTATACATTTTATAATTGTTAAGGTGATTGAAATATAATCGACTGAAACCATTTAAACTTTGAACTATTGGCAGCATCCAAAATAATACTGCATTATTGCCTGTTACTGATACTGGCTATATATAAACCAAATTAACTTGTCATCTCTAGTACTCATATTGGGTATATATAAACTAAATTAACTTACTTCAGTTACTGATTGCACATTTTGATCACTGGTATTGTATTTCTAATCGTGATTGTCTGCATTATTGTTACAACATTTAAAGCTGTATAGTTACAGCATGAGAAAGTACTGGACTACTTGTCTCATACCTTTATTACTTGGCTCACTGCTCTACTGATAATACATTCAAACTATTTGATTCACAGTTACTGCACTTGGGAATATTTATATAGAATAAGTGTAGCTATTAATACTCAGTTATTGCATCCAGATCCATTGTGGTAGGCAATCTGTCATTCAATTCTGCTACAAGTTATGTTCATAGGTTCATAGGTTAATAGGAGGTTACTAGGCTAATGGCCCTAGGGCCTTTACAAGCTAGGCCACATAATACCCATGTTCCCTAACTGACCTTTGTGAAATGTTTCCCTAATTGACCATTGTTAGATGGCTTGACCTCTTTGCAGAGTGAATCTATGATTAGCACCAGCTGCCCCTGTCCACAAGAGACATAGGTGCCACCCCAGGGATGCATTTATGGTCTCCCATCTAGTTGTCCAGGTTGTGCTTAAATAGGGTCATTGATGAGCTCTTCTTAATGTGAATTGGGAGTTTATTCCAGAGTAGCAGCAGTAGTCTCAGGGAGACATATTTGTCTCTCCAGCATGTTGTGTTTGTCATAGGCTAGGTTGAAATCTCTAGAGCGAATGAATCTTATCCCATTTGATTTGCGGATGTGCAGCATTTCTTTTAGGGCAGGGTTAGAGACTGCTCTGTAGGCCAGGAACAGGTCGCCTCTCAGCAGCCTGTAGGACACAGAGTTCTGTGACAGGGCTTTCAGTCTTTGGATGCAGGTCACGTTTTGGAGTCTGTTGTTTGGGAACCTCTGTGGTCTCTTCAGCCGTCTGGTGAAGTACATGCAAAAGGGAACATTGTACTCTATTAGTAGTCTGGTGAGGATGGAGTAAAGAGGAGTTACAACATATTTGTTCTTGGATGCAATGCCCTTAATTATGAGCTGTGCAATGTAAAAAGCTTTTCTTACCACTGTGGACACATGGTGATCGAAGTTTAGACTGCTATCAACTTGTGTTCCTAAGTTACACACCACTGGATTCAAGCTTAGGGGTAGCTGCCTATATTGCAATTTGCAGGGACTACCTCTTTGCCAAAGGGAACAACAATGCACTTTTTTGCATTTAGTTTTAGACTGTGACTTTGACACCAGTCATTTGTCTGTGTTATCTCCTCCTGTAATATGTTAATATCTTTAGGGGACTCAATGATTGCTACCAGTTTGCAGTCATCTGTGAACTTGGTAAGCCACAGGCCATATACTTTTGCATGGACTTCCAAGAAATAGATTCCAAACAGTAGAGAACTAAGCACAGACCCTTGTGGTACCCCACTGCCAACTGTTCTACTGGTGGAGGTGGAAACCCCAACTTTGACTGTATGGGTTCTGTCGGTGAGTCAATTGACTACCCATCTAGAAACATATGGATTAATCCCCAGCTGGGAGAGTTTCTCAATAATAGCTGAATGGGGGATTGTGTCAAAAGCCTTGGCTAAATCAAGCTAGGTGGTATGTACTGCTTTGTCTTTGTCCAGGATTTTGGTGACATTCTTGAAGAGGTCTACCAGGCTTAGTAAGCAATGCTCTACCCTTAACAAAGCCAAACTATGTTGGGCCGAAAGTTTGAATGTTGCCTATGTTCATGTTAATAAGGTCGGTGATGATTCTTTGCATGGCCTTGCACATAAGGCTGGTTAGGCTTATGGGTCTATAGTTCGCAGGGTCGGTTGATGAACCCCATTTGTTCAAAGGGAGTACAGTTGCTGTTCTCCATTCCGCTGGAATGAAGCCAGTACTTAGGCTATGGTTAAAGAGAGTGCCAAGTGGATCCAGTAGGTCATGTTTTAGGTTGTTTAGTAAGCAGCATGGGATGTTATCTGGTCCTGTAGTGGCCATGTTTTTGGCCTAGAAGAGCATGGATATGACCTGCTCATTGGAAATATTGGGGGGAAGAGGACAGGTGTCATATATGATTTCTGGTATGGCTGGTGGGGGCAGGGGGGTGATGTTTGTGCCAAATCTGTCAGCTAACAGGTTGACAATTTCCTCAGGGTCAGTGTGAGTGGTACCACCCACTATGAGTTTGGCACATAGCTGGGTATTCCCTTTTAGATTTCAGATATAGCTAAAGAATGCCTTATAATTGTCTTCAGCTAGGTAAGCTAATTTAGCCTCATAACTAATTTTAGAGGACTTTATCAGATATCTGATTTGCTTGTTCAAGCTCTGGCGGGTATTCTTTCTCTGCTGACTAAGTTCCTTTTGTTCTTAGATATCAGTTTCTTCCTTTTGTTATATAACTTGTTTATACTTGAGGTCCATCAGGGTGGCTTGTTTTTATTGTAGGACTTGGTTTTGATCCTGTCAGGTACAGCAGTGTCAATACAGTTGTTTAAGTGGTTATACAGGTATTTATGCACTCCTCTGCATAGGAGTCCTTGTTGTCTGTGTACCGGGGGGGTGAAACTTTTCAAAACATTGCTTTGTAGGCTATAGTTAGTTTTGGAGAAGTTTCTCATATTTATTGCTCCTGTGAAGATGTCAGGTCCGATCATTACTTCAAATTATACAGATTTATGGTCTGACCTTACTAGGGAGAACAGAAGACAGGATGTAGTGCAATGCCCCCCCCCCCCCCAAACTGGTGAGTACTAAGTCCAGAACATTTGATCGGGTTCCTATTAGAATGACGAAAACGCATTTTGTCAAATGCGTTTTCATCGACACATAAAGACCGAACAGGCAAAACAGCAAAGCAGCTGATCAGCGAATTCTTTCCCTGGGGAAAGAAGTTGCTTGACCGCTTCATTGCTTTGCCGTATTCTGCACTGTAGTGTGTTCTCAGAGATTCCCTTATCTGGTATAGCTCCCTAGTGTAAATGTGCAAGAGTTACTGACCTTAGGGTTAGTGTGCGGGTTAAGGTAAGTGCATATGTATGAAAGTGTTTACTTTTTTGCTTTTACGTTAGCTGTATAGTTGAGTTAAGTGTATATGTGTTTTAAGCTGTTTACTTTTGTTTTGGGGGGATAGAATTAGGGTTAAGGTAAGTGTGTATGTGTTTGGAACTGTTTATGTAAATGTGCAACAGTTACTGACCTTAAGGTTAGGGTGCGGGTTAAGGTAAGTGCATATGTTTTAAAATGTTTACTTTTTTTTTTTTGCGTTAGATATATGGTTGAGTTACGTGCATGTGTGTTTTCAGCTGTTTACTTTTGTTGGGGGGGTAGAACTAGGGTTAAGGTATGTACGCATGTGTTTGGAAGTGTTTACTGTTTTTTTTTTTTTTTGGTTGGAACAGCGATTTCTTTCCCTAGGAAAGAAATCGCTTTTCTGAGGTGTTGGCATTTTCAGCTTTCACTGAAAAAGGTTGATGAAACATCGTTCGCTGTTTTAAGCATTCGATGTTTCAATATAGACCCCATTTGATCACCTTGTGGGAGTGAAGACTAACTATTCCAGAACATTTGCATTAATAAAGTCCAGGAGTCTCATGGCAATTCAGCTTTTGCTCATGTACATCACCCACTCAGTAGAAGGATAGTTGAAATCTCCCATGATCAAGGTGTTTGGCTGTATATTGATCTACTGAAAAGGTAGGAAGCGTGTTTCTCATGGTTCTTGTTGGGGACCTCTAGCTAGCAAGGATGTGGTAGGGTGTTTTCCCTATAGGTATTTGGACATGGAGTAGCTCAAGACAGTCATACTGTTTAACTAATCTCCAGGTATATTTGGATTAATTAAGACAGACCTCCACCATTGGTTCTTTCATGCTCATTTTGAGGTCTGAATGTGTGGAAAGCATTGTAGCCTTGCACAGTTGGGGTGCTTTTGTGGCCTTCAACCAAGTCTCGGTGACTGCACATATGTCAGCATCTTCCAAGGTGATGAAAGCTTCCAGGAGTGCTGTATCATTTTAGACTCTTTAAGCAGCATAACCTTGAGTTTGTCTGCAGTGGATTTTTTTTACATCAGAAGTTTTGTTGTTTTGGTATTGCCTAAAAAACGCACTATGGGAAGGTAAGCATCTTTGCCAGTATTTGAAAGCCTATTGGAGACAGGTGAAGAACATCTCTGGCAAAGCAGTGTGTTCCTTCAGCTGTGTCTTCCCAGGCTGACAGATACTGGATCCCTCTGGACTGACACCAGAAGCTAAGCCAATTGTAAAAGTCAATCATTTTTTGTTTATACTGTGGCATCATCCTGGGTAAAGGTAGAAAGCTGCTTAGGGATAGGGACATACCTGCCTGGGACACATAATCTGAGAGTTCAGTCATATTTATCTTCCTATAGTTCAGGGAGGTACATCTCAAGTCATTCACCCCAACATGTTCTATGACAGAGTCATAACAGTAATTATTGTTGTGTGACTTGAGAGCATGTGTGATTTGACAGATCCTGGCACCTGACAGACAGCTGACTATGACCTTATTTTTGTCCAGCCTGGTGAGGGGGACATCTATGTGTTTCACTGTGGAATCTCCTATGAACAAGAAATTTTTTTGAGGTGTTCTGCCTCAGGGTCTTATTCGCTGAGATATTGGTATGCGTGTTGCTATATGTAGTAGACTATGGTCACGATGTATGTGTGAGATGTTTGCACTTGGGAGGTCTCCGGTGTTTTGGTAGGCTCTTAGTGACTACCTCTGTGTATGTGGATTAATGTGTCATGACTTTATCTTGTATGAGAAGAGAGGTATGTGTGCTGACAACCATTTTGATGTCTTTTTTATTGTTACATTAGAGGATTGATTCCAATTTCATAGCATAGTTACATCTCTCGCATACAGTATTTTCTATAGGAGCAAATGATTGCCAGTATACATGAGGCAATTACTACATTGCCTCAGGATGTGCATGTCAGTCAGGTTGGTTGGACAAATGTTGGGAAACTGACGGTCCCTTGCAGCAGGTTAAATTATAAGTACTATTAAGAGGTACACAGGAACACACCAAATCCACTGGATACACCACACAGAGGAATCCACAATGTAGAAAACTTCTTTAATGAAGAACTGGAACACACAAGCGCTATGAGTTTGGCACATAGCTGGGTATTCCCTTTTAGATTTCAGATATAGCTAAAGAATTCCTTATGATTGTCTTCAGCTAGGTAAACTAATTTAGCCTCATAACTAGTTTTAGAGGACTTTATCAGATATCTGATTTGCTTGTTCAAGCTGTGGCAGGTATTCTTTCTCTGCTAAGTTCCTTTTGTTCTTAGATATCAGTTTCTTCCTTTTGTTATATAACTTGTTTATACTTGAGGTCCATCAGGGTGGCTTGTTTTTATTGTAGGACTTGGTTTTGATCCTGTCAGGTACAGCAGTGTCAATACAGTTTTTTAAGTGGTTATACAGGTATTTATGCACTCCTCTGCATAGGAGTCCTTGTTGTCTGTGTACCGGGGGGGTGAAACTTTTCAAAACATTGCTTTGTAGGCTATAGTTAGTTTTGGAGAAGTTTCTCATATTTATTGCTCCTGTGAAGATGTCAGGTCCGATCATTACTTCAAATGATACAGATTTATGGTCTGACCTTACTAGGGAGAACAGAAGACAGGATGTAGTGCAATGCCCCCCCCCCCCCCAAACTGGTGAGTACTAAGTCCAGAACATTTGATCGGGTTCCTATTAGAATGACGAAAACGCATTTTGTCAAATGCGTTTTCATCGACACATAAAGACCGAACAGGCAAAACAGCAAAGCAGCTGATCAGCGAATTCTTTCCCTGGAGAAAGAAGTTGCTTGACCGCTTCGTTGCTTTGCCGTATTCTGCACTGTAGTGTGGTCTCAGAGATTCCCTTATCTGGTATAGCTCCCTAGTGTAAATGTGCAAGAGTTACTGACCTTAGGGTTAGTGTGCGGGTTAAGGTAAGTGCATATGTATGAAAGTGTTTACTTTTTTGCTTTTACGTTAGCTGTATAGTTGAGTTAAGTGTATATGTGTTTTAAGCTGTTTACTTTTGTTTTGGGGGGATAGAATTAGGGTTAAGGTAAGTGTGTATGTGTTTGGAACTGTTTACGTAAATGTGCAACAGTTACTGACCTTAAGGTTAGGGTGCGGGTTAAGGTAAGTGCATATGTTTTAAAATGTTTACTTTTTTTTTTTGCGTTAGATATATGGTTGAGTTACGTGCATGTGTGTTTTCAGCTGTTTACTTTTGTTGGGGGGGTAGAACTAGGGTTAAGGTATGTGCGCATGTGTTTGGAAGTATTTACTGTTTTTTTTTGGTTGGAACAGCGATTTTTTTCCCTAGGAAAGAAATCGCTTTTCTGAGGTGTTGGCATTTTCAGCTTTCACTGAAAAAGGTTGATGAAACATCGTTCACTGTTTTAAGTATTCGATGTTTCAATATAGACCCCATTTGATCACCTTGTGGGAGTGAAGACTAACTATTCCAGAACATTTGCATTAATAAAGTCCAGGAGTCTCATGGCAATTCAGCTTTTGCTCATGTACATCACCCACTCAGTAGAAGGATAGTTGAAATCTCCCATGATCAAGGTGTTTGGCTGTATATTGATCTACTGAAAAGGTAGGAAGCGTGTTTCTCATGGTTCTTGTTGGGGGACCTGTAGCTAGCAAGGATGTGGTAGGGTGTTTTCCCTATAGGTATTTGGACATGGAGTAGCTCAAGACAGTCATACTGTTTAACTAATCTCCAGGTATATTTGGATTAATTAAGACAGACCTCCACCATTGGTTCTTTCATGCTCATTTTGAGGTCTGAATGTGTGGAAAGCATTGTAGCCTTGCACAGTTGGGGTGCTTTTTGTGGCCTTCAACCAAGTCTCGGTGACTGCACATATGTCAGCATCTTCCAAGGTGATGAAAGCTTCCAGGGAGTGCTGTATCATTTTTAGACTCTTTAAGCAGCATAACCTTGAGTTTGTCTGCAGTGGATTTTTTTTACATCAGAAGTTTTGTTGTTTTGGTATTGCCTAAAAAACGCACTATGGGAAGGTAAGCATCTTTGCCAGTATTTGAAAGCCTATTGGAGACAGGTGAAGAACATCTCTGGCAAAGCAGTGTGTTCCTTCAGCTGTGTCTTCCCAGGCTGACAGATACTGGATCCCTCTGGACTGACACCAGAAGCTAAGCCAATTGTAAAAGTCAATCATTTTTTGTATATACTGTGGCATCATCCTGGGTAAAGGTAGAAAGCTGCTTAGGGATAGGGACATACCTGCCTGGGACACATAATCTGAGAGTTCAGTCATATCTATCTTCCTATAGTTCAGGGAGGTGCATCTCAAGTCATTCACCCCAACATGTTCTATGACAGAGTCATAACAGTAATTATTGTTGTGTGACTTGAGAGCATGTGGGATTTGACAGATCCTGGCACCTGACAGACAGCTGACTATGACCTTATTTTTGTCCAGCCTGGTGAGGGGGACATCTATGTGTTTCACTATGGAATCTCCTATGAACAAGAATTTTTTTTGAGGTGTTCTGCCTCAGGGTCTTATTCGCTGAGATATTGGTATGCATGTTGCTATATGTAGTAGACTATGGTCATGATGTATGTGTGAGATGTTTGCACTTTGGAGGTCTCCGGTGTTTTGGTAGGCTCTTAATGACTACCTCTGTGTATGTGGATTAATGTGTCATGACTTTATCTTGTATGAGAAGAGAGGTATGTGTGCTGACAACAATTTTGATGCCTTTTTTATTGTTACGTTAGAGGATTGATTCCAATTTCATAGCATAGTTGCATCTTTCGCATACAGTATTTTCTGTAGGAGCAAATGATTGCCAGTATACATGAGGCAATTACTACACTGCCTCAGGATGTGCATGTCAGTCAGGTTGGTTGGACAAATGTTGGGAAACTGACGGTCCCTTGCAGCAGGTTAAATTATAAGTACTATTAAGAGGTGTTCAGATGCCCTGTAGACTTCTGGCTAAGAATGCCAAAGTCTGTGTAGCTCCACTAATTGAGTGCTAACCTGTGCAAATCTGAGGTTTATATACACTTGAACTTAAACAGTTTTAGCACAAACTACTAATAGGAAAGCCTCACACAGCACCTTATTCTAGCAATCCCCAACTCTGAGACCAAATTAGCTTACTGTCTAAAGCTATATGATTTGCACTTGTCACTTGTTACTGATTATTTTATTGGTATATATTACAGTCACTTTTGCTTTTTTTAGCACTTTTCTGTAGTACAGTAATCACATCTTATATTCTTATACCGATATTCTTGTATCTTTCAACCATGTTCCATACTATCATCTTTTTTTTCTATTCCAATCTATTATCTTCTACTGTCTTAAACAAAAAGTAAGTTATTAATCTGTCCTGTTTTCTCATACCTCTTCATATGCACTTGTCATTATGGAATGTCATTATGCTTTTGCCACTTCTCAGGTAGCCTGATAGCACTAGGTATTTTGAGGTAGTATTGTTAACTCAGACTTGTTCCATATGTGACATGCATAAGCATTTACTGAAACTTGGAGGCCAGATTTTCTGCAGAGAACACACTTAGTAAGCACAACACACACACACACACACACACACACACACACACACACACACACACACACACACACACACACACACACACACACACAATGAGCACCTCCACTAAACAAACATATGATGATGTTAACAGAACACTGCCTAACCCTTCAGACTAAGAAACCTCATCCACCTCTAGTTCATACAGCAACACATCCCCACCCTGTACAGCCACAGCCAGCACACACATGTCTAAGAGTCACAAGAGTGCCTTAAGGCCCACTGAGAATTTATCTATCCATGGTAATGTTTTAATAATAGGTGCCTCTATTGTCAGGCGTAAAAACACCACACTCACCAGGCTGACTAAGAATAGGATGAAATCTAATTCTCTTTTCAGAGACAGACTTTGAGATATAACAAGGGCTGTTAGAACCCTTCATCCTGATATGCAAAAATATATGAATGAGCTTGCTATCCATTACTTTAGGGCCTAAATAAATTTTGCTGCAATGACCTAAATAAATTCTGCTATAATCCCAATCCAATGGATTCCATTGCTAGAGCCACTGTCTATGTATCTGGTATCTATTCCCACTTAAATAGTTGTATTAATAAGGCAGTCCCTACCTATGCCAAATATCATAAGAAACTGAAAACAAACCTCTACAGTGGAACACCTCCATAAATAAATTATGTAATAAGAAAAAGAAATTACTTAATGCATGTAAAAAGTCTCATTCTGCATACCTTAAGAACACACTTAGGCACAGTATACAGTACCTTTAGGAAGCTCAAAGCTGAATATGAACTTAAAATAGCTACTAAAGACAAAAAAATACAAATCTTTTTTTTTAAGTGCATTTGGAAGTTAAGACCTAACACCCAATAATTCTGGAAATAGTCCACAATAATAAAACATACTCGGACCCAAAGGAAATAGCTAGCATTCTAGATGACAAATTTAGAGCAAATTTTACTCCATACTCACATATTCCGAAGATTTCATTGTTCTAGGCGTCCCCTATAAACTATGGAATAAGTCTTTTACAGCCCTTTCAAAAGCTAGGAACACCTCATCCATGAGTCTGGATAACATACCAGACAAGGTCATTTGATAATCAATGCCAAATGTGTCCTATCTGAACCTTTACTCAACCTCTTTAATGTGAGTCCCTCCACTGGTTACAGTCCTGATGTCTTGAAAACAACCACTGTAATGCCATTGCATGATGGTAGTCAAACCATGGCTTCTGGTAACTATAGACCCATTAGTCCATCTAGCCTCATGTGTAAAACTATAGAACAAGTAATGGCAGTCCTTGTTAATCTGGACATTGAAAATCTCAACTCTGAAACCTTATCAGTTTAGCTTTGCCAAAGTGAATTCCTGTATCTTTAAAATTTCTTTGAAAAAGTCAACACAGTAGTGGATAGTGGTTAAACAGTGCATACAGCATATCTGGACCTGGTCAAGGCCTTTGACATTATTCCTATGCAGATATTATTTACAAATTTTAAATGTGAATATCAGTCCATATGCTGTGCTGTGCAGTGGATAGCTAACTGGTTGTCTGACATAACCCACATGGTTTGATTAGCAGGTGTCGCTTTTTAAAGTAAAAAAATGTTACCAGTGATGTTCTGCAGTGATCGGTGCTGAGCCCACTCCTATTTGCCATATATTTCTTAGACCTTTAGGCCAGCACTCATGGCCTATGTCTGTCCACGTCCAGAGATGATTGTAAATTGGGTGTTGTTATTTGATCATCCACTGACTCACAATAGCTCCAAATGGTGCAAGAATAGTAGCCTCAAATTAAATTTGAAAACATAAAAGTACAGTTAATTTTGATAAATAAAAAAATGCTTTATCCTGCCATATGGGTGATCCACTCCTCCAATCAGACTCTGTGAAAAGGGATCTTGGCACCCTTGTTGATAATTCCTTATCTTTTGACAAAGATATCTAGCAGTACTTTGGGGGAGCCTTTTGTCTCATCTAATTTTCAAAGGCATCCTCCAGACCAAAAGAAGTCTAAATTTCCCTTTGCTCTTATCTTATCAGACCCATTATTGAACATAGTGCCCTGTTTGTCATGTATGTATGTTAACAAACTGTTCAGCTTGAAAGACCTCAAAGATTCCTTACTAGATAAATCAGTGGCCTCAAAAATCTAAGGTATTAGGACATGCTGTTGGTCCTCTCTCTACACTTTGTTTTTTATAGACTCCTCCATGGTGATCTGTGTATTACGTTTTGGGCCATGAAACATCTGTCTTTGACATCCTCCTTAATTACCCAGCTAAAGGAGATGAACCTTCATCAGCAAAGCAATAAGAAACATTCAGTAAACTATCTTCAGGTTTGGCTTATAGAGAACAGAGGTAAGGCACATCTGACTTCTTCTAAGCTTGTGACAAATGTCAGTAGAAAACAAGTAGCCAGGCACCCACAGATAATCACATGCATAGAATGTGAACCTTGCAAAAGTTTGCATGATGATTCATAAGTGGAAGATAATGAATCAAAAATGATAAAACTTAACCTGGCATAATCAAAATACACTGGCTTAGATTTAATAAAAAAAGTAAGTAACTCATTGTGCATTTTAAGTCATTCAGCCCTTAAGTGCCATGTATCCAGTCATGTAATACAAGCTGCATATGCAATGAATAATTAAGTATGACTCTGTAATGGACGAAAAACAAACTATTAAAAATGCAACAACTGAACGTAATTCAAAATTCCTGGGTAAATCCAACAGCACTTCGACAGGCTAAATAAGTTGAAAGTAACATTTGTTAATCCAGTAAAAACAGCATTTATTTTAAGTATTGAACATAAAAATCACGTTTTGTTAAGCCGCAATGGTTAACTTTATCAGAAATGCAAAGATTTACAAAACCAGGGTTTAAATTCCTTCCTCTTGCAATTCGTGGTTTGCAAACACCAATGTTATTGGTTAAACAAACCTTTTCTAAATTGATGTTAGTAAACTCCTCCCCTTCACAAATGCTGCGTTACCTGATATACACAGCATTCTACCACTTAAGTGATTTCAGAGTTTTAAAGTATGGCATACTCAAGCAGTTTACAAAGGAGCTGGCCTCATTTATATAGATGCACCATTCTGCCACTTCAGTGTTGCATGTCGGTGTGATATAAAAATGCATACTCCTGCACAATTGGTGTGTGCAGAACACCAGACAGATTACTGTAGGAGGTGACAGCAGCATGCCCCTTTACTACCCACAGAGGTATAGCAGGATGTAAAGTGAGCAGGAACAAGAATGATAGCTGGGACCTCAGGAGATTGGAGATTGCTGTATACCATATATATAGTGAGCAACAGGCTGTTGAAGTACAAATCCTTTTTTGTGAATCAGGTATATGTATCAGAATGGTATAGCATACATTTCAGTGGCATTACTCTTTGCCATATTAATTTATTTAGCACAATAAGGTATTGATGGAATGCAGCTTATTTTCCTATATTGTAGGTAGCAGGATGTGAGGTTTATAACTTGGAAGCTTCAAAGTAGCAGTGCACAGCACAGTAAGGCTTAACTGTATATCTCATTTAGCAAGTAGTAGTTCTTTTTGAATCCTGACCATTGTGTCATCTTAAAAGCACATTGAGCAATCTGTCTTCCTTCTAATTCAGAATACATCTGTTTTGTATGCCAGCACCATCCAACCTGTGCTGATTAGAGAAAGAAACCAAAACCTTATCTTCACAGGGAAATGTTCATTGCATTCATTCAGTATTTTAGATTTCTTTCCTTCACACAAATCATTCCTAGTAATTTCTTTAGTTTTATGCTATATTGTCTAAAATTTGTTTATCTTTTAACATTAATTTAGAAGTTCTCATGACCTCAATATCCATTTTTAGCAGAATTATGACAACAAACGTCTCCCTTTGGAAGGAACAATATTGAATACTGAAAATAATTTAATAGCTTTCTTTCTTTTTTTAAAGAGTCAAACGTTTTATCATTTTGTTTTATTTCATATATAAGTCAGATGTTTTTGCTGTTTTGCTTTTGTAAGACAGAGTCAGAGGATTTCACAATCCCATAAATGGAATTTTGCCAGGACTTTGATAAGGAAGTATGCAGTTCAAAAGTATTTCGATAAGTTTATATACTCTGGCAAGCAATAATGTAACAAATCAAACAAAAAAGTAATATCCTGACAAATGTTATACTTTGCTTGGAGTCAGAGCTTTATACACATAAGCATAGACTTCTGTTAGCAGTTTGCATTTCATTCAAAAGCCTGATTGCTTTGACCAGGTTTGTTGAAGCCAGCTAGGCACAGGATGACACTGTGATATTAAATAACCTGGATTAAATGGAAAATTTCTATCTGACCTAAACTTTTAATGATTATCTTCTAGAACTGGAGGAATTTGATTAACATTTTTGCAAAGATATCCCTTCACACTGACCTCATAAAAAGCCATAATCATGTATATATAGTTGATCTAGACAGAACTACAAAGTGCTTGTATATGAACTGTGTAGGGCTACACTAAAATTTTAACAAAGCCCTGGGGGAATTCCATTCCCATTTAGCGACCGTGATTAGCACCCTCCTTTGATTGCTTGCATAGGTAGTACCTAGCATGCACTAAAGTTATTTTTGTGTAGTAAAATTTTATTTTATTGGTTCAGGTTTGCTGCTTACACAAACTGACAATCTGCTTCACCTGCAAAATGCAAGACATTGGAAAATAGTTACACTACAGCTACATCTCCCACTAAGGGAACACCTACTATGGCGGCCTAATGATATATTATTTATTTAGTTCTTTACTTACTGACTTAATTGAACAAAATGCAGGAATGGACTACTACTACACATTTTCAAACATGACCTACTTAAAGAAAATCAAAAATATAGTTTATACTGAAATGTATATTTGAAGAATGTTTGATTGGGTCAGTGTAGTTTTTTAACCATTGTGTGACAGGAAAGAATACATAGAAGTAAATATGTTAACACAATAAATGTGCATCCCTTCAGCTGTACCACTGCAATCTATTGATGAGTGTTTTCTTAAATGTAATATGCTTTATTCAAAAAATCTACTGATGATAAAAAGGCAACAAACACAAGAAGGAAAATATCAGAAAATCAAGCTGAAAGACCTTAGCTTAGAAGGAGGAGAAGAGGGGGGAGGCATGCCCGAAGGCAGGTAAAGGCTAGGACTGTGATAGTGAGGGTTGAAACTTTGAATTTTGGCAGTATGACTGGTATAGGGAGAGAGCTAGCTGATATGATGGACCGAAGGATGGTTGGTATATTGTGTGTGCAAGAGACAAGATGGAAGGGGAGCAAGGCTAGGTGTATCGGAGGAGGTTTCAAATTGTTTTATCATGGTCTGGATGGGAGAAGAAATGATGTAGGCATTGTCCTGAAGGAATAGTATGCAAAGAGCGTTTCGGAGGTGAAAAGAGGTTCGGATAGAGTGATGTTTATGAAGCTGGAAATTGATGGTGTAATGATGAATGTTGCTAGTGCATATGCTCCACAAGTTGGATGTGCGATGGATGAGAAAGAAAAATTTTGGAGTGAGTTGGATGAAGTGGTGATGACTGTACCCAAGGGTGAGAGACTGGTGATTGGAGCAGATTTCAATGGGTATGTTGGTGAAGGGAACAGAGGGGATGAGGAAGTGATGGGTAGGTATGGTTTTAAGCAAAGGAATGCAGAAGGTCAGATGGCAGTGGATTTTGTGAAAAGGATGGACATGGCTGTGATGAATACATATTTTAACAAGAGGAAGGAGCATAGGGTGACATACAAGAGTGGAGGAAGATGCACACAGGTGGATTATATCTTATGTAGGAGGGCCAGTCTGAAGGAGATTGGAGACTGTAAAGTGGTGGCAGGTGAAAGTGTAGTTAGGCAGCATAGGATGGTGGTTTGTAGGATGACATTGGTGATCAAGAAGAGGAGAATGAGTGTGAGGGCAGCACCAAGGATCAAATGGTGGAAATTGAAAAAGGGTAATTGTGAGGTGATATTCAGAGAAGAGTTAAGACAGGCACTGGGTGGCAGTGAAGAGTTACCGAATAACTGGGTAACTACAGCAGAGCTAGTAAGAGAGATGGCTAGAAACGTGCTTGGTGTGACATCTGGAAAGAGGAAGGAGGACAAGAAGACCTGGTGGCGGAATGAAGAAGTACAGGAGAGTATACTGAGAAAGAGTTTGGTGAAGAAGAAGTGGGATTGTCAAAGAGATGAAAAAAGTAGACAAGAGTATAAGGAGATGAAGTCCATGGCAAAGAGAGAGGTGGCGAAGGCTAAGGGTAAGGCGTATGAAGAGTTGTATAAAAGGTTGGACACGAAGGAGGGAGAAAAGGACCTGTACCGATTGGCTAGACAGAGGGACCGAGCTTGTAAAGATGTGCAGAAGGTAAGAGTGATAAAGGATAATGAGGGAAACATACTCACAAGCGAGCAGAGTGTGTTGAGCAGATGGAAAGAGTACTATGAGGTGTTGATGAATGAAGAGAAAGAGAGGGAGTGAAGGTTGGATGATGTGCGGATAGTGAATCATGAAGTGCAGTGAATTAGCAAGGAGGAAGTAAGGATAGCTATGAAGAGGATGAAGAATGGAAAGGCTGTTGGCCCAGATGACATACCTGTGGAAGCATGGAGGTGTTTAGGTGAAATGGCAGTGGAGTTTTTAACTAGATTGTTTAATGAAATCTTGGAAAGGGAGAGGATGCCTGAGGAATGGAGAAAAAGTGTTTTGGTATTGATTTTTAAGAATAAGGGTGATGTGCAGAGCTGTAGTAACTACAGAGGGATTAAACTGATCATTCACAGCATGAAGTTATGGGAAAGAGTAGTGGAAGCTAGGTTAAGAAGGGAGGTGATGATTAGTGATCAGCAGTATGGTTTCATGCCAGGAAAGAGCACTACAGATGTGATGTTTGCTCTGAGAGTGTTGATGGAGAAGTACAGAGAAGGTCAGAAGGAGTTGCATTGTGTCTTTGTGGATTTAGAGAAAGCATATGACAGGGTGCCTAGAGAGGAGTTGTGGTATTGTATGAGGAAGTCGGGAGTGTCAGAGAAGTATATAAGAGTGGTACTGGATATGTACGAGGGTAGTGTGACAGCGGAGAGGTCTGTGGTGTGAGTGATGGATGCGTTCAAAGTGGATGTGGGATTACATCAAGGATGAGCTCTGAGCCCTTTCTTATTTGCAATGGTGATGGGCAGGTTGACAGATGAGATCAGACAGGAGTCCCTGTGGGCTATGATGTTTGCAGATGACATTGTGATCTGTAGTGAGAGTAAGGAACAGGTGGAGGAGATCCTGGAGAGGTGGAGATATGCTCTAGAGAGAAGAGGAATGAAGGTCAGCAGAACTAAGACAGAATATATGTGTGTGTGAATGAGAGGGAGGATAGAGGAATGGTGAGGATGCAGGGAGTAGAGGTGCCGAAGGTGGATGAGTTTAAGTACTTGGGATCAACAGTTCAGAGTAATGGTGAGTGTGGAAGAGAGGTGAAGAAGAGAGTACAGGCAGGATGGAGTGGGTGGAGAAGAGTGTCAGGAGTGATTTGTGACAGATGAGTACCAGTAAGAGTGAAAGAGAAGGTCTATAAGAGGGTAGTGAGACTAGCTATGTTATATGGGTTGGCGACAGTGGCACTGACAAAATGGCAGGAGTCAGAGCTTGATGCGGCAGAGTCGAAGATGTTAAGATTTGCACTGGGTGTGACGAGGATGGACAGGACTAGGAATAAGTATATTAAAGGGTCAGCCCAGGTTGTAAGGTTTGGAGACAAAGCCAGAGAGGCAAGATTACATTGGTTTGGACATGTGCTGAGGAGGCATGCAGAGTATATTGGGAAAAAGATGCTAATAATGAAGCTGGCGGGTAACAGGAAAAGAGGAAGGCCTAAGATAAGGTTTATGGATGTTTTGAGAGAGGACATGCAGGTGGTTGGTGTGACAGAGCAAAATGCAGAGGACAGGAAGAAATGGAAACAGTTGATCTGCCGTGGCGACCCCTAATGGGAGCAGCCAAAAGAAGAGGAAGAAGAAGCTGTTTTTTTAGCATGTTTAAAAAATAAGAACAAAGGACAGAAGGACAACCCACATATGTATCAATATGAAACACAAGCAGATCAGAGCTAGAAAGAAATGTAATGGCTGCTGACTGACACTGCCTAACCATTTATTCCCAAAGGCAAATGTACGAAATGATTTAAAAAACATTATGCTGCTCATGCCCAGTCAAATGGCAGGATAGACTAAATCACTGACCTAGGGTCTTCATGATAAACCAAAACAAATAGAGAGTACTGATACCATCCAACAATTGTACCAGTAAAGAAAAAATAGTAAAAACAAGGCAGTGAAAATAAAGTAAGCCATAATCATATTCCATAGCCATGCTGGGAGAAAGCCCTTACCCACACCATGAGCTCTCCAGATCAGTAACCGTAATTGCCCTTACCTCATTCTATTTGCTCTTCCTACTGAACATGAAGATAAAAGATGCCAATGAGGTGGAAGAAGCAGTGAAAAGTTGACCATGCTACATCATATACTTATAAAACTGTTATTTGTACCTACAGTTTCATGCATCTTGCCAAGAAATAGGCAATCAGGGGCTTCCTACCCATTAGCACTCCATGATAGGAGTCCTAGGAATCTGTGTGACAGGTTAATATAATGAGTTCATAGGTTAATTACATGCAAGGCTAACTCTGTTGCAGGCCATTTTAATTGCTGGATATAACCTATCCCATTTGCTTATAGTTTAGCCTTACCCATCCCAGGAGCAATAATTATATATTACCACTAATGAGAATAACTGAGATCATACCATAGATAATAACCCAACCACTGGGGATGCATAAGCCAGTGCATTTCTTTGTGCTGGTCCCAAGCCCAGATAAATGGGGAGGGTTGCATCAGGAAGGGCATCCGGCATAAAACTTGGCCAAATTATTCATGCAGACACCAGAAAATATTTACATACTGGATCGGTCGAAGCCTGGGTTAACAACAACCGCCACCAGTACTGTTAGCCAAAAGGGTGCTGGCGGAAATTGTGCTACTGTTGGTCGGAGGAGGAGAGGAGGTGGAAGGCATGGCCAAAGGCAGGAAAAGAGGAGAAAGTCTAGTACTGTGGTAGTGAGGGTCGGAACTTTGAATGTTGGCAGTATGACTGGTATAGGGAGAGAGCTAGCCGATATGATAGAGAGAAGGAAGGTTGGTATATTGTGTGTGCAAGAGACCATATGGAAGGGGAGTAAGGCTATGTGTATTGGAGGTGGGTTCAAATTGTTTTATCATGGTGTGGATGGGAGGAGAAATGGCATAGGAGTTATCCTGAAGGAACAGTATGCTAAGAGTGTTTTGGAGGTGAAAAGAGTGTCAGATAGAGTGATGTTTATGAAGCTGGAAATTGATGGTGTAATGATGAATGTTGTTAGTGCATATGCTCCACAAGTTGGGTGTGCGATGGACGAGAAAGAAAAATTTTGGAATGAGTTGGATGAAGTCGTGATGACTGTACCCAATGGTGAGAGAGTGGTGATTGGAGCAGATTTCAATGGGCATGTTGGTGAAAGGAACAGAGGGGATGAGGAAGTGATGGGTAGGTATGGTGTTAAACAAAGGAATGCACAAGGTCAGATGGTAGTGGATTTTGCAAAAAGGATGGACATGGCTGTGGTGAATACATACTTTAACAAGAGGGAGGAGCATAGGGTGACATACAAGAGTTGATGAAGATGCACACAGGTGGATTATATCTTATGTAGGAGGGCCAGTTTGAAGGAGATTGGAGACGGTAAAGTGGTGACCGGGGAAAGTGTAGTTAGACAGCATAGGATGGTGGTTTGTAAGATGAAGTTGGTGATCAAGAAGAGGAGGAGGAGTGTGAGGGCAGCACCAAGGATCAAATGGTGGAAATTGAAAAAGGATAATTGTGAGGTGATGTTCAGGGATGAGTTAAGCACTGTGTGGCAGTGAAGAGTTACCAAATAGCTGGGTAACTACAGCAGAGCTAGTAAGGGAGACAGCGAGAAAGGTGCTTAGTATGACATCTGGACAGAGGAAGGACGACAAGGAGACATGGTGGAGGTATAAGGAAGTACAGGAGAGTATACAAAGAAAGAGGTTGGCAAAGAAGAAGTGGGATTGTCCAAGAGATGAAGAAAGTAGACAGGAGTATAAGGAGATGAGGCGCATGGCAAAGAGAGAGGTGGTGAATGCTAACGATAAGGCATATGAAGAGTTGTATGAAAGGTTGGACACTAAGGAGGGAGAAAAGACCCTATACCGATTGGCTAGACAGAGAGACCGAGCTAGGAAGGATGTGCATCAGATAAGGGTGATAAAGGATAATGAGGGAAATGTACTCACAAGTGAGGAGAGTGTGCTGAGCAGATGGAAAGAGTACTTTGAGGGGTTGATGAATGAAAAGAATGAGAGGGAGAGAAGGTTGGATGATGTGGGGATAGTGAATCATGAAGTACAATGGATTAGCAAGGAGGAAGTAAGGACAGCTATGAAGAGGATGAAGAATGGAAAGGCTGTTGGTCCAGATGACATACCTGTGGAAGCATGGAGGTGTTTAGGTGAAATGGCAGTGGAGTTTTTAACCAGATTGTTTAATGAAATTTTGGAAAGTGAGAGGATACCTGAGGAATGGAGAAAAAGTGTTTTGGTACCGATTTTTAAGAATAAGAGTGATGTGCAGAGCTGTAGTAACTACAAAGGGTTAAAACTGATCAGTCACAGCATGAAGTTATGGGAAAGAGTAGTGGAAGCAAGGTTAAGAAGGGACATGATAATTAGTGATCAGCAGTATGGTTTCATGCTGGGAAAGAGCACTACATATACAATGTTTGCTCTGAGAGTGTTGATGGAGAAGTACAGAGAAGGTCAGAAGGAGTTGCATTGTGTTTTTGTAGACTTAGAGAAAGCATATGACAGGGTGCCTAGAGAGGAGTTGTGGTATTGTATGAGGAAGTCGGGAGTGTCAGAGAAGTATGTAAGAGTGGTACAGGATATGTACGGGGGTAGTGTGACAGCGGTGAGGTCTGCGGTGGGAGTGACGGATGCGTTTAAGGTGGAGGTGGGATTACATCAAGGATCAACTCTGAGCCCTTTCTTATTTGCAATGGTGATGGACAGGTTGACAAACGAGATCAGACAGGAGTCCCCGTGGACTATGATGTTTGCAGATGACATTGTGATCGGTAGTGAGAGTAGGGAAGAGGTGGAGGAGACCCTGGAGAGATGGAGATATGCTCTAGAGAGAAGAGGAATTAAGGTCAGCAGGGCTAAGACAGAGTATGTGTGTGTGAATGAGAGGGATGATAGAGGAATGGTGAGGATGCAAGGAGTAGAGGTGGTGAAGGTGGATGAGTTTAAATACTTGGGATCAATAGTTCAGAGTAATGGTGAGTGTGGAAGAGAGGTGAAGAAGAGAGTACAGGCAGGATGGAGTGGGTGGAGAAGAGTGTTAGTAATGATTTGTGACAGACGAGTACCAATAAGAGTGAAAGGGAAGGTCTACAAGAGGGTAGTGAGACCAGCTATGTTATATGGGTTTGAGACAGTGGCATTGACAAAAAGGCAGGTGTTCAAGCTGGATGTGGCAGAGTTAAACATGTTAAGATTTGCACTGGGTGTGACAAGGGTGGACAGGATTAGGAATAAATATATTAGAGGGTCAGCCGAGGTTGGAAGGTTTGGAGACAAAGCCAGAGAGGCAAGATTACGTTGGTTTGGACATGTGCTGAGGAGGGATGCTAAGTATATTTGAATAAGGATGCTATGGATGAAGCTACCAGGTAACAGGAAAAGAGGAAGGCCTAAGATAAGGTTTATGGATGTGGTGAGAGAAGACATGCAGGTGGTTGGTGTGACAGAGCAAGATGCAGAGGACAGGAAGAAATGGAAACAGATGATCTACTGTGGCGACTCCTAATGGGAACAGCTGAAAGATGATGATGATGATACCATGGATGATATGAAGGGATGGATGAATGGGATAAAGCATTTAGGAGCTGCCTCTGTACATTACTAGTATAGGTGGCATTCCTGGGGTAAATTCGTCTGTTTCCCATCCATAGATTTAAGTTGCTCTTGAAAATAAACAGGAATGAACTTTGTTTTATGTGGATGCTGCAGTTTCCTATGCAAAATATACCTGTCTCTCCAAACCATTCTGTTGATGTTGCAAAAGAGGTTTAGATTCCTAGATTGACCATTTCTAATGCCATTTAACTTGCAGATGTGCAGTAAATCCATCAGTTATGGGTCAGAGGCTGCCTTGTATGCCAGACACTGGTCACTTCTTAGCAATCTGTAGGCTACCGAGTATAGTGACAGGGCTTTGAGCCATCCATTTTCAGGCATGCTGTTTAGGCTTTTTATCCTTTTAGTAAGGCATCTCTGTGGACACTCTAGTTGTTACATGTGTTTGAATGGGGACATGCCAAAGGGGGAATTGTACTCAATGACTGGCTTTATGAAGGCTGAGTAAAGGGTACAATGTAATCTTTAGGTCTAGACACAATCCCTTTGTTTATAAGCTGTAGAATATAGAAGGACTTCCTTAAAACAATAAACACATATTGGTTAAAAGTTAGGCCACTGTCCACATAAGTTCCCAAATCCTGAACAACTGGGTCAACTCTTAGGGGTGTATTGTCAATGTGGTAGCTCCCTGGGGTAGATGACTTCCCAAAGGATGAAATAATGCACTTTTGGCATGTAGTTTCAGTCCGTGATTCTGGCAACAGTTATTTATTTGAGACAAACCTTGCAGGATGGCTAAGTCATTTGGGGATACAATGACTGCTCCTAGTCATTTGCAAATTTAGTCAACCAGAGCCTTTTAAAATTGGCTTTTACTTCAGAAAAGTAGATGCCAAACAAGAGAGACCACAGCACAGAACCTTGGGGATTCCAGTGGTGAATGGCCTCTATGTGGAGGTAACTTCCCTCTTTTGATTATCTGATTCTTATATATGACACAGATAGCAATCCATCAGGTGATGCAGGAGTTTATTCCTAGTTAATTTAGCTTTTCTACTATGCCTGAGTGGGGGATTCTGCCAAAAGCTTTGGACAGGTCAAGGTATGAGGTGTTTACAGTTTTCACTACATAAGTACTGGTGGCCCATATGCTTCCGTGCCACATCTGAGGACTTGAGCAGCCCAAATGTCATATAAAAACTCAGCCCTTCATGCTCTAACCAAAGGAAAGGGGGTTTCCTCTAAGGCTTCAAAACATTTAAATATAATTATAATTGGCAAAAGTATTTTGCATTTTGAGACAGCCTGTTCAGCAATATGTTCAGCAGACATCCCCTAAAATCTGATAAAGTAATTACAAGCCACATTTCAGGCTTTTTTTGAAAAACTCCCAAGAAGGATTGCAGTTTTGTAGAATTCTATATCATATGAAATGGCTTCTTAAAATTATTCACATTAAATATAGGTCGACTTATATGTTTTAAGCAGTATACACGACTCAATGTAATATGACACAAAAATGGAAACACATTAAATTAGTAAGCATGGTTGAAGATTGAGCTGGAGATGAGGAATCTAGTAAAGTTAATTAAACTACAATCTACATGTGGGAGGTAAAAATAGCATCTAGTACCACAGACATGTAGATGCTCAGAGTTTATTTATTCTAAGATATATGAAGAAAGTGCAACCATAAATTATTATGGTCAAGAAATTGTTTTGGTGGTATAAAAGTTTGCCAGATCAAGTAGGGCAGGATGATACTTTGCTTAGCTGAACTTTCAAATCTCTAACATTGGACTGGGGATGGAAACTCCTTTTGCCTACTGGCAAGGAGTTTAACAATTTAGGCTCATATGTACAAAAAGCTTTGTATGGCAAAATATGTTTCATGGGATTTGAACTGACAGGGATGGTGTAGTATTAGACCACAGTTTATAAATAATAATATGTGAGATGGCAAATTTCTAAGAGATAGCACTCTAATGATTAAGGAGTTTATAAAAACAAATGTGCAAGTAAAGAACACTGATTAATGCTTGATTTGAAGACATCTGACTTTTTGTAGCGTGACACAGTGATGTTTGCCCTTTTTGTAGGCATTATAACTCAAAGATTTTTCTTCATGGTAATTTGCAGTATATGTCAGTGATTGAGCTGTGGCTGTGGGTAAAATCAGAGATCTTTCTCTTGTAGGATTTAACATTCCTTTACTAGTATAAACCATACACCAGAGAAGAGAAAATAGGTGATTCTTTTACCATCAACAGAAGTAATCTTCGATTTTATACTGTCCATGTGAATTTTTAAATTGTAAATGAGATACTTGATCAAATTCGATACCAAAACATTTGTAGTTTTGTATAGTTTCTACCAATGCTTATGCTGATGATGTAAAAAAAATAATGAAAAATGAAATACAACATTTGGAAGACAAATAACTATACATCCTAGATAATTTAGGTTCAGCCCTAATGAGATTAGCTGTCAGTCAGTGTTTACTAATATAGTAAAAAGTAGCCAAATCATTGTGTGATGAAGCCAGGTGAGAACAAAGGTTTAAACCTCACTAGATCCTTTGTGCAGATGATGCACTTACCTTAGAAAAAAAAGCATTGTAGTGGAAATGAATAAGATACTATTTCATTCATCAGAATATGTCCAGATCAGATTTGTAGATAAGTTGAAAAACACAAAAATGCATATGAAACTCCTTTATAAGTTTATAATTTCATATGCAAGTACTAGACTAGCTGCACTTGTGGACCATTTTAAGCATAGCCAGTTTCCCTTTTTATTGTCAAAATAACCCATTCTATTTCTTTATAGATGAGCTTTACCACCCCATGGTCAATAGTTCTATATTACCCCTTATGAGAATAACTGGGATCATACCATAGATAATTTGAAGGCATACATACATGGAACAAAGCATTCAGGAGCTGCCTCTGTCCATTAGTAATACAGTTGGAAGTCAGGGGTAAGTTTTCTGTTCCTATCCATAGATTTAACTTGCAATTGAATATGCACAGGAATGAACTTTGTTTTATGTAGATGGAGAGTCTGTTCCAAAGCAGCTCTATCCTCTGAGAGATATGCCTGGCTCTCATACCTCTCAACCTCTTAGCACAAGAAATGCGGATAAAGCCAGACAAAATGGGGGGGACAAAGGGACAAAGTTTTCTAGTCCTGAGGAGCTTTTCTTCCTGGGTGTCTGCTGAAAATGAGCCAAAAGCTCAGCCAGACTAACCCGGTTAACAAATGTAAAATAAATAAATAAATAAAATAAAACAGGGGCATATTTTAAATATTGCTGTTATAAACTTAGAAAGTTGCTAGAGTAACAGGGTTTGTTTTAACATACATTTTATGAAGGATATGAAGTCTGAAACTCAAGAGTATGTCATTATTTAGTGACTTCAGTTCTAAGATTGTACCAGTGATTTGCCAGGAAGCCACAAATTTTATGAGAACAGGCCAAAAATATGAGCCAAAAATCTGGACATTCTGCAAAAATCTGTACAGTTAAGAGGTATGCTGGCCCTCTTAACAGTTCTGTTGATGTTACAAAAGAGATATAGCTCTCTAAACCAAGTATTAATGATGCTATTATACATACTTGCTAATATGCAGTAAATCCATCAGGAATGGGTTGGAGGATGCTTTGTATGCCAGACACAGGCCACCTCTTAGCAATCTGCGGGATACTGAGTAGAATATCCTTAAGGAAAAGAAAGTATGAGGCCAAGACACATTCATGTCTTAAGTCTATAAACAATAACTTGTCAGATGACTTATACATGGAGTTTGTTAGGCATGAAAGGTAGTTATAGTGCAATATCCACTACAGAAGTCAAGTCAAATGAGTTAATGCATTCAGTGGTTTAATATGGCACTGCCTTCTGCAGTGCTTTGTGTATGACTTATTAAAAGGAGGTTTGACAAAGGTTTGAAAGATTGTATTTAGTATTGTGGTTTGGTACTGGAATGACAGGACATTTACTAATAGTGATAAGTTAAACACTTGCATTCTGAGCAAGCATTGTACCTTTTCTTTAGGGCTCTGTGAATTGATGGAGATCATATTTGAATAAACTGATTGCAAATGCAACTATTGGCACATGGAAGGAATTTGTCTAATAGAGTTATGAAACATTTACAGATGTGAGAGGAATAACAGTGCAGTTATGTTGCCAAATTACTTTCGATCATTCAGGAAAAGTCAAAATGGCATGGTTAGTTGTGACTGTTAATGAACAATCCAAAAGAAATCGAAGAACCATGGCAGCAGTTTTTTTGGATGAAAAGGATAAAATGACAGGACAATGCTCATTCAGGAGAAGAGACATTATTTGGGCTTTGTCTAAATGATCTGGCATATTAATGATAATCCCACCAAGCAATAAATGCTTGAAAACTTTAGCCTAATAGAATTGGCTTTCAAAGCATTTTGTGCTAATTATACTAGAGGTATCTGCAAGAGACCCCTTGATACCTGTCACTTAAATTCTGCAAGAGTGGTTCATTTATCTCTGTTCATTATTGAAGTAACTACATCAGTCAACGATACCATTAAATTAAAGCTATTATGCTATGAAATGTACATGACAGATACTTTTGCTATTAGGTAGCGAACAGAAAGCGTTTAATGCATGACCCAATCAGGATTATGCTTGTTGTTATTAGGAATGAGGTAATGAAGTTAGAGCTTCCTGACTAGAGCAGTACAACCCAGCCCTTGCGTCTCCAAAATTGTGACTTTGGAAGGCAAGAAGAAATGTCCTGAACATGAGGTTTGCAACATCCCAGTCTTAAGCTAAGCTTCAGTTATTCCAGTAATGTCCATTGTTTGTGGAAAAATTCACAATTTAAACTCTACATTTTTATTTAAGCTGTTGTTATTTATGCTGACATCCTAATATTTTTGTTGTGCTGTTCATTGTCCATTCTATAAGCTTCAGATAATTCTGACAGAGAAACTGAGATGTCATAGATCAGAGAAGAGAAAGGAGAAGTGCTGAAAATGATTAATGAACATTTTTGGCTAAAGCTGTTTAGCTGCCATTTCACCTTACTTGTAGTTCAGTTTATAATTAACATTAAAATTACCAGCATTAATTTATTGTGTGGTGAACCTATTCAATTGCTCACGTACACCAGTATAGAACTCAGAGTTATCCATATTAGGGCCATACAAACAGAACAAATATGTCTACTGCAACTGACATGCTTAGTGTGTGAGTATGTGGTTGCAGATGTAGCAAGCTGCATATTACAGTTATAGGGGGATACTTGCTATGGTTGCAGGAGTGCAGAATTACTTTGCATTTGGTAATCAACTTGGGAAAAGCTTTCTTTTATCTTTTCTTGCCTATGAACATACAGTTGAGAAGAGCTCCAGTTTGGGGAACTGTACAGCTTACAGGATAACCTCGCTGCAATTCTAATTGTAACTGTCAGTTAGATTATTTCAGGGAATTTGGAATAATAATCCACATATATGAGATACTTGACTTCTTTGAAATGGAGTAAACTAGTGCCCATTTGACTACAAGAATAATCTAGAACTGGGTGTTTTATCATCTCCTCTTCAGGATTGCTGTCATGATATACATTGCAGATGGTACAATGTGTTCATCTCAAGTTGACAACAGTAGGCCAAAACATTACCACCTCTTGTTCTTTCTTTGTAATATACTATTTATAGATCTTATTCATCCATCCACTTAAACATTTGTTTTAGTGGCTGATTAGAAACTATTATTTATGCCATAATTTAAATATTAAGCCCTAGACATGCCTTCTTTCATAATTGGAAGACAAATAATGCAGGGATTCTTTCTTTTTGTTCAAGCCATCCCTTCACTGTAATGTCTTTCATTAACTAATTCTGTAAGTCAGCATCAGTATGTCTCTGAATTGTTTCTTTTCCTTTTGGCATTAGTAGCCATGGCATCATTGCTTAAAGAGTCTCTTGTTCCTGTTTTATTTTTACTTTCACCTCTTTTAAGGGTCTATTATTAATCAGTAGTTTGATCCTATGGCTTTTATCTGCCCTTCAAATACTTTGCCTGTTCTTATTTTTTAATATTTATAAAATATAGTCTCTTTTGAGTCAAAAACTTTCTAAATATTGAAAAAGGTAGTCATAACATCCTAACTGGGCTTCCTTGATGTGTTTCCTGCATGAATCAACCTAACTGTCACAGACTACTTTATGAGTGTGCCCTTTGACAAAACGTTGATATTGTTTGGCTAGATTAATTACCTTATTTACCAATGTGTGCACTAAAACCCTACTATAACTTTTTCATCCTGGTTGGTTAAGGAGCTGAAGTGATAACTTTGATCCCTTGTTTCTGTTCCTGGTTTTGCAATGAGTACTACACTTGTTCTGGCAGAAGGGTCAGATAGTACTTTCATCTCTCTAGTATTATTCTGCAATTTATATAGCTGAATCGATATCTCCTTCTTGACCCGCCTGAGGAATTCACAATTAGATATATCTTCTACTGAGCCTTTCTCTTTTTCATTTTCTTCAATACTGCATTTACTTCTTTGGTTTCTGTCCTTCTATCTACCTTCTCAGTGTCTTCATCTTTCAGCACTGTGCTCTCCCATGTTCCAGGAGTTTGTCCTTCCTTAAATGTTTGGTGTTTTTGTTGCACCCACAGGTGATATACGTCCCCATAAAACTCTTTCATGATTATGTTCATAACTGCTCTGTCATGCACTAGTTTATTGTCATGCCCTCTAAATAACATAATTAAGAACTGTTCCTTCTTCTTGTAACTTCCTATAACCTTACTGATTTTACTTCACCTCACTCAGCAAAAATCATCCCTACTTAATCTTCTTTATTCCACTAATGAAGTATATGCCTCAATGATTCTTGCCTTTAGGGATACAATTTCAGAATGTATCTGCCACTCTTTCTTGTTTTTTTTTTCTACTGTACCTTTGGCAGACATCCTATGTGACACTTTCAGTCTATCATTTCAGATATTTCCATACTTGTTCAATATAATTGTTTACTGCAACCCCTTAATTTGATTGTGTTACATCACTGAGTATGCTTTGCTTTAACATCATATGAATTGTTACTATTAACTTTTGTATGCAATTGCACAGACTCTGTTATCCTTTAAACATGAACCGATACATAATATTCCACCTCCATGGGTAACCTGCCTCTTCCTACCCTGTCTGGTGCATTAACCACTTGAAAATGTTACAGCCCATATTTCCCCAACACCCATTCTATAATGCCAAACAATGCCAAGACTGCATCCAACCTACTTCCATATTGTTACTCTTCCAGTCAGAATCAAATAGACGAGTCTTCATGGGTTCTATTCAAGCAGCTTTGTTATGTACAAACACATCACATTAAGGCTTAATAATTTTAAATTAGATAAACTTACAAAACAACTAGCTATTACACTCATACATGCTCACTCTCTGGCTGCACTCTCAAAATGGCACTGAAACTAGCACGTGCTTACTATTTATATGCACATGCAGTCCTTGAAACACTTCTTAAAGATACAGCACACGCACTCTGCTCTACACATATCATTTCTACTTCACTGAAAAAGAAAATATCTTTAATGCTGAATGCTTACATTTTCATAAAACCACCAGACATTTGTCATTTTCCTACCTCATTAGAACATCTTTTACTAATCTAAACGTTTTCAGTTCACACTTGTAGTTCAGCTTATCGTTAACATTAAATTTACCAGTAGTAATTTATTGTGTAGTGAACCTATTTAAATTACTCATAGAAATCAGCAAGGAACTAAGAGCTGTCCATGCTAGCATAGATATGTTTACTGGCGTGACTCCTACCAACCATCTATCACTGGCATCCTTTATCGCATACCAAACATCTGGAGAGTAAAATTTTCTGAATCATGATTAATGCACTCCTGTCTTTACTCCAACCTTAACAGAAGTACATCCTACTTAAAACCAATCACATACCCCCTTTTTAATATTTCTGCCTTACTCATTTTTATTTCTTGTAAAAGAATAATATCCCTTCTTTACCATCTCTGTGTTTTAGCAGCCTATCCCTTTTGATAATGTAGCCATGACAAAAATATTATTTCCCCCTATCTTGATACGTTCCCTCATCTTTCAGCTCCATCTCCTCATCCCTGCTTGGGATAGGACTGTAAAATGCCATTGACCCATCTCTCAGAATGATGGATTATTACTGAGACATGAAAATGTCAGTCAGTGTGGTTCTGTCTTATGTCTTCCCATCTAAGATTGCACATTGCAGAACTTGTCCTGTGATAGTTTTTCTTGCAGGAAATGGTCCCTGATATCATAGCCAGTGATTATTCTAGGTCATTTCCCATTCATAACATATTACAGTGTTAATGAAATAAACAGAACTATACAAAACATAAACTATGTGCACAAAGTGTAGAGACAACTGAGATAATTAGAGCATAGGTCTGCTCCATTTTCTTATTGATTTGTCCTTGCCATGATCTTTAAACACATTTAAATATGTCAGCAAATCTTTAATAGTCTTCTACTTTCCCCCTTTCACTGCTGTATGCAGGAATCTTTCATCAAAAAGTGAACTAATCTCCAAAGTATATACTTTAGGTCTCTGTGTATTCTTATATTATGTTCATTAGCCAATGTACATATATGTCCCTGGGGCTTTCTTTTATAACAAATGCATCCAATACCCAGTTTCATATATCCAAACAATGCTTTATGTAGTAAATGTTTCCCTTTCATAATGTTTATACTATAGTCTTATAACAACAGAACATACTTTTGAAGCATGTAGGCCAAAGTCCTGAAATAAGTAGTTCATCTTGCTGATGTGTGTGTGTGTGTGTGTGTGTGTGTGTGTGTGTGTGTGTGTGTGTGTGTACACGTGTGCATTTGTGTGTATGTGTGTGTCTGTGTGTGTGTGTCTCTGTGTGTGCACCAAAGCAAAAACCACAGCACCACATGAAATCCAATGTTAGGATTTATTAGAACAGCTAATAAAAAGTACCATACCAGATTTTACTCAACCAAGCATTTTCAGTGCAGTATCCATTAACTAGTGCCAGATTTTTTTTAAGTAAGATCTCCCTGAAATCAGCTTAATAAATAAACCTATCAAAATAATCATATTTGATCATATATACCACCACCACCCTGTAAGGATTTAACAATATACAAAAAAATACAAAGCCACTGCAGGCTTATAAAGCATAGCATTTCATTCAGTCTCTGTGAAAAAAAAGAGCCTCAAAATGAATAATCCAAGATCTCTCTTTAGAATCTAGCTGTTTCTGGGTATTAAAAGACTTGTCATGTAAATAAGCTATTTTGACAATACCTGCAAAGGAAAACAAAGTCCTTGTGTGAAGCTTAGTAAGCTTATATTGATGTGCTTTGTTCTCTTTTACAATGACTGCCACTAAAAAATAAAGGGACATTCTCTGTATAAATAAACAAATGTCTGACCAACACAGAATGTGCTACAAATGCATATAGTTAAATATATTACACTGGTACTTCTACCACTAATGAACTGCTAAATATCAAAACTTTTGCGGGTGTTAAAAGAAGTGAAACTCTTTGTTTCAACACATGTGTACACTTGGCACATTTTCCACAAGGAAAGCAACTCAAAGGTCTGTTGCCCATAAATTTATAGGAATCTTTCAATAGATTTTTATTTAAAGTGAGACAAGTGTTGACCTACAGTTATTTCCATCCTAACAGAAAAGGAACAATGATTCAACACAACATTCTTAAAAACAATTATCAGAAGACAAATTAGGCTAAAATTTGTCAACAACAGACCTAATTTTAAATGTACTAGTATTATATACTGTAGTAAATCTTAAACAATTAGATCTTTCATTGGCTAAATTTATTCTGTGCTCCTGACTTGATAATAGTTGGTACCTTTTGAAAAATATTGCCTGAGACAGACCCTCTGGATCAAATTATTGTCATAACTTCTGGCTGTAACTCTAATTCAGGAATTGTAAAATTCCTTATCTATATCAAATTTAACAGATTAAGTATTTTTTCTCTGCCTTTCTACTTGTGACTGCATATTCTCACCGAAAAGCAAGTTTCTAGCCATTCTAAGATCTGAAAAAGCTTTGTTTTTGCATTTAACTGTTTTTGCACTTCTAAAAGTCGTTTTTGTGTTGTTTAACTGTTGTAGGCTACACACTCAAGTGTGCTAGCCTGTATAAAGCATTTACAGCGTTTTTTGTTAAGTTACTGTTGTTCTGCAAAAAAAGAAAAAAAAAAAACAAAAAAAAATATCCTTGTTTCCTGCCTTTTCTTAACTAGAGTAGTCCAGATTTCAGGTTTTCCTGAATTCAGGTTGTGGTATAAGTTCCTGTGTTGCCCATATCTTACTTGGATAGGAGGAAGCTTCTCTGTTCACCAGTGAGAGTGAGGAGCTTTGAGCAGCCTATCTGCCCCTGGAGGAGTGGTCTCAGCCCAGCAACTAGTAGCTTATGGCCGTTTTGGACTAATTCCTATCTCTTTCTTGTTCCCTGCCTTAAAACCTGCATTTGCACAGTTTTGCGCTTGTTTCAGACTCAGCACAGCTCCTCGTGGTCCTGCAGAGGGTTACAAGCAGCAGAGAGATGAAAAGAATGACTTTAAACAGATTAAGTATTTTTTCTATGCCTTTCAATTTGCGACTGCATATTCTCACCGAAAAGCAAGTTTTTAGCCATTCTAAGATCTGAAAAAGCTTTGTTTTTTTCATTTTACTGTTTTTGCACTTCTAAAAGTAATTTTTGTGTTGTTTAACTGTTGTAGGCTACACACTCAAGTGTGCTAGCCTGTTTAAAGCATTTGCAGCATTTTTTGTTAAGTTACTGTTGTTCTGCTAAAAAATAAAAAAGCAACAAAACAACAAAAAATATCCTTGTTTCCCGCCTTTTCTGAACTAGAGTAGTCCAGATTTCAGGTTTTGCTGAATTCTGGGCTGTGGTATAAGTTCCTGTGTTGCCCATATCCTTACTTGGATAGGAGGAAGCTTCTGTTCACCAGTGAGAGTGGGGAGCTTTGAGCAGCCTAACTGTCCCTGGAAGAGTGTTCTCAGCCAGCAATTAGTAGCTTATTGGCCGTTTTGGGCTAATTCCTATCTCTTTCAAGTTCCCTGCCTTAAAACCCGCATTTGCGTGGTTTTGCACTTGTTTCAGACTCAGCACAGCTCCTCGTGGTCCGGCAGAGGTTTATAAGCAGCAGAGAGACGAAAAGAGTGACTTTAAACAGATTAAGTATTTTTTCTCTGCCTTTCTACCCGCGACTGCATAGTCTCACCGAAAAGAGAGTTTCTAGCCATTCTAAGATCTGAAAAAGCTTTGTTTTTGCATTTTACTGTTTTTGCACCTCTAAAAGTCGTTTTTGTGTTGTTTGACTGTTGTAGGCTACAAACTCAAGTGTGCTAGCCTATTTAAAGCATTTACAGCATTTTTTGTTAAGTTACTGTTGTTCTGCTAAAAAAAAAATATATATCCTTGTTTCCTGCCTTTTCTGAACTAGAATAGTCCAGATTTCAGGTTTTGCTGAATTCTGGGTTGTGGTATAAGTTCCTGTGTTGCCCATATCCTTACTTGGATAGGAGGAAGCTTCTCTGTTCACCAGTGAGAGTGGTTAAAGATGTCATTTGGCATTTTTAAAACTTAAGAATCTTATGATCAAAATAACAAATAACAAGATAAGCAATGTTACATCTCCTCCTTTAGGTGTACCTTTAAATATAGCTGTATTTATTGAATCTCTTATGGGATTTCGTATAGGATTCAATTTTGTTTGTAGTGACAATGAATGTACAAAATATATTGTGGATGTCAAAACTATATACAAATAACAATGAACAAGAGTAGTATTTACCACTCAAGTTAACCCCCTACCCTAAGCAGCAGTACGTCAGCTACCACCTTATCAATTTAATACTAGTTATATTTAACTGAAGTTAACAGTTTTCAATTCAATTATCTAGCAAGACAAGACTACACATTTGGTAAAACAGCATCATATAAACTAAAATAAACCTTTTTTTTTTTTTAAAACTGTTCATACTACTATATACATCCATGTAATATAAAACACTTGTATTCAAATAGCATTAAAATAATCTTGATGTTAGAAATCAAGGGGAGAGAAAAATAAGTTCTAACATTCATTTAAATCAAAAACTTTGGCTAATATGATTCAGACATTACATATATTAGGATGCATCTATTTTCTGTCATGTAAATACAGTTAACAGCTTCCAAAAAAACCTTGAATTGCTTGTATATGAGCATTTACTCAAACTCATTATTGCCAAAAGAATAAAATATTGTATTCATAGAAATTGTTATAAATCATACTTCATAGTTAAGCAGATTCTCAGAAACATTTATATACATATCTACATACACACACATACACACACACACACACACACATATATATATATATATATATATATATATATATACACATACACACATACACACACATATACATATATATAGATATATATATATATATACACATGCATACACACACACATACACACACACACACACACACACACATACACACACACATACACACATATACACACACACACACACACACACACACACACACACACACACACACACACACACACACACACACACACACACACATATATATATATATATATATATGATCTCACTGAGTTGTATCTTTACTGAGCACCATCTTACATTGCTGTCCCTTCAGTAAATCTGTCTGCTTTATACAAAATAATGCACAGCAAACACATTTTAGTAACCAGATTTTACAAACATGCTATACTACTGCTTTAAAATATATCACATGACAATTCCTTCCAGTATAGAGTTATAAAATTATTTATGCTTGTCAATCAGATGAATTAAATGAGTTATAGTAATGTATATGTTTGGGACATAGGTTTTAACACATATTATTAATCTGCTATTCCTGTATCTGTGATGTGTCAGTGTGATATCTAGGTCAAAGGTGAGACCAGCTGCTTTCAGCTTCTCTGTGAGAATTCTGAGAGTTGAAGCTTTTGAAGTAGCTCATGGACACTGTGCATGAGACAGCCCACATCCCAGATTGTCTCTCTTAACATTTTGGCGGGAAGCTTATTAAAACTAGTGACAAACATTCATTTAGCAGTGTAAATGCATCTAAACATGACAAAACCTTCACAATGCATTCTACAGGTTATTACAGACTCTATGTAAGTGAAATCAAGCCCAAAATTATTAATAAGTAACAAAACTCAACATTTTGTCCCAACTCAACTCCTATGCAAATCTTATTATTTACTGTGTCTATATGATCAAAAGTATTTCTATATATTAATAAAGAAAAGAAAAAGAGAGTAGAAAGTAAAAGGGTGTAAGGCAGAAATAAAAAATGTAAGAGAAAGCTATAAGAAGTATATACAATAGAATATTACTTACTGTTTATATTAATAGAGTTAAAAATAAAACAAATTATTTACTATTATTTAGTTCTAATTATTATTAGTTAAAGCATGACAGATTATTTACAAACAAGCATAAGCAGTGTAATCAAGAAAGTATAATTAGGTAGTGTCATTCCTATATCTGTGATGTGTCAGTGTGATATCTAGGTCAAAGGTGAGACTAGCTGCTTTCAGCTTCTCTGTGAGAATTCTGAGAGTTGAAGCTTTTGAAGTAGCTCATGGACACTGTGCATGAGACAGCCCACATCCCAGATTGTCTCTCTTAACATTTTGGCGGAAACTTATTAAAAACTAGTGACAAACATTCATTTAGCAGTGTAAATGCATCTAAACATGACAAAACCTTCACAATGCATTCTACAGGTTATTACAGACTCTATGTAAGTGAAATCAAGCCCAAAATTATTAATAAGTAACAAAACTCAACATTTTTGTCCCAACTCAACTCCTATGCAAATCTTATTATTTACTGTGTCTATATGATCAAAAACATTTCTATATATTAATAAAGAAAAGAAAAGAGAGTAGAAAGTAAAAGGGTGTAAGGCATAAATAAAAAAAATGTAAGAGAAAGCTATAAGAAGTATATACAATAGAATGTTACTTACTGTTTATATTAATAGAGTTAAAAATAAAACATATTATTTACTATTATTTAGTTCTAATTATTATTAGTTAAAGCATGACAGATTATTTACAAACAAGCATAAGCAGTGTAATCAAGAAAGTATAATTAGGTATAGCATTTGAAGAACATATAAACTTTTAAAGGAAAAAAAATGTATCAAATTACTGACCTTATTTTTCCTCTTCAGAAAGAGAAACAAGTTAAATCACAGCTTGCCATTAAATCTCCAGATATTTTGGCTAGTTATGAAACAAAACATGTCTTTGCACACAGTGAATAACTTTGATTCCACGCTGGTGTAAACGACCTGAGACGTACCTCCTTGGACTACATGAAAAGAGACATCGAGGAGCTCTCTGATTATGTAGCCCAGGCAGGTATGACCCTGACCTTGAGCAGTATCCTACCTTCACCAAGAATGATGCCACAATACAGAGATAAGATGATCAGCTTTAACAATTGGCTTAAACACTGGTGTCATTCAAAGGGGATCCAGTGTCTGTCTGCCTGGGATGACATGCTGGACAAGCCACGCTGCCGTTAAGGGGCGGCTTGCACCTGTCACCCTGGGATTCCGGATATTGGCAAAGGCTCTTGCCACCCCCATAGTGCCTTTTTAGGCAAGGCTCAAATTCTAAACCTACCACCCTAGAACAGAAAAAAGGAAATAAACTAAGGGTAATGCTGCTCAATGCCAGAAGTCTGAATCTCAAAATGCACGACTCGAGGCCCTTCTCAGTATGGAGAACATCGATGTCTGTGCTGTGACAGAAACCTGGTTCAAGGCTCCTGAGAGCACCCCAGCACTATCAGGTTTTACCTCATATCATGCGTTCCCCCAAAATCCGGACAATACCAAGAAAGGAGGGGTGTATCCATATTCATCAAGGACTCCCACACCTCAAGACTGGTTGCAACGCGATGCATCGGAGACCATCCAGGTGCAATTAACCATAGGCAAGACTGCTCTGCAAATTGTAGCATGTTACAGGCCACCTCACAAACTCAGGAACCTCACATGGCCTTCCTGAAAACACTAGAGGGATAAATGTATCACCAAACACCATCATACTAGGTGACTTCAACTACCCTAATATAGACTGGGAACACTACTCAAGCCCAAACACCCTAGCCCAAAAGTTCCTGGAATTCATAAACTCAAATGCCATGGAACAACTAGTTACCATCCCCACAAGAGGAGATAACATACTTGACCTCATCATCACGAACATGGGAGCACAATGTTCAACACGAAGTATACCCCTCACTGGTGAGATCAGATCACAAACTAATCTCGCTGGAGGTCCTCATCCCACCCCACCTGAAATAAAAAGACCACAGTAAAGAACTTCGAGCCGACTTCACACTTCTAAAGACTAGTGTGGTCTCCTTTAAGGCCCCGAGCCGCGGAAAACAGTACACATGCCGCTGAATCACTTACAAATGCCTTCTACCAGCACCTGCAGGACTGCATGGATAAGGCAATCCCAAGCAAAACAAAGACTCTCTGTACCAAAGGCAAGCGTCCAGTCTGGTGGACCCCAGCCATAAACAAACTCTACAACAAAAGGAGGAAGCTACTACAAGATAGAGCAAAATCCTTAAAGGTAAGACACCCTTGATCACTATAAGTAAAAACTAAGAGCTCTCATAAAATCATCCAAAGCAAATTTTGAGAGAAAAATAGCTAAAGACTCAAAGACAATCATAAGGCCTTTTTTAGCTATATGAGAAACCTGGGAGGAAACTCCCAGATATGCTCAGAACTAGTTCAAAATGATGTGAAGATTACTGATCCTACGGACATTGCCAACATACTGGCTGACAGGTTCAGTGCAAACTTCTCCCAAAGGAGATATCTATACCAAATGATTGCAGCCCCAAACATCTCCAACGCCAAGGTGAGAACTGCTCTCTCCAAAGCAAAAAACACAGCATCCATGGGACCTGATGGTGTCCCCGGCTGTGTACTCCACGAACTCAATGAGGAATTAAACCCACAGCTAGGACAGCTGTTTAATCAGAGCCTTACATCTGGATATGTACCCAGGGAGTGGCGCACTGCAACTGTGGTCCCACTTCACAAAGGCGGTGCCTCCACCGACCCTGGAAATTACCGGCCCATTAGCTTGACAAGCCTTATCTGCAAAGCCATGGAGAGGATCATAATGGACCTCATAAATAAAGACATAGGGAATTTGCAGACTTTGGATCCAACCCAGTTTGGCTTTGTCAAAGGCAGATCATGCCTTTTAAACTTGGTTGACTTTTTCGAAACAGTCACCAAAGCCATTGATGAGGGAAAGGCAGTCCATACAGCCTACCTCGATCTGGCGAAGGCCTTCGATACAATACCCCACTCGGGTATCATTGAAAAACTCATCAGCTTAAATATTAACCCATACATCACAAGATGGGTTGCAAACTGGCTGATTGACAGTACCCACAGGGTCAGAGTTGCTGGCGCCATGTCAGACTCAAAGCCTGTCACAAGTGGTGTCCCACAGGGCTCAGTCCTAGGCCCACTCTTGTTTGGCATCTACTTCGAAGTACAAGCAAACACAGGAGGGTTATGGCTGACAAAGTTTGCAGATGACTGCAAACTGGGCGCCATAGTAGAAAACACATCTGACACAGATATCCTTCAGAAGGGTCTCACAGAAATGGATAACTGGTGCCAGAGCCATGGCCTAAAGTTAAATGCCAAAAAATGCATAGTCATACCCTTGGAAAAACAAGGTTACCCCTAGCTACCAAATAGGTGGCAATCCACTGAGCACAGAAGAAGTTATAAGGGACCTGGGGACCCAGGTTGATAGTAGTCTGTCACTCGACATCCATGTAGCTAAAGTAGTTAGGAAGACCTTCTACATTGCCCACCTTATCATGAAGGGATTCTCATCTAGATCAAGGGAGGTCATTGTCTCCCTCTACTCATCACTCATCAGACCAATGATTGAGTACAATGCCCCATTCGGAATGTATCTGACCCGACACTTGCAGCAGCTGGAGAGGCCACAAAAGTTCCTCACCAAAAGGATAAAGGGTCTTAAAAATCTGTCCTATGCTGCCCGACTGAAAGAACTCCAGCTCTATTCAGTAAACGCTGCTCAGAGGTGACCTTTGCCTAACATACAAGGCCATGTCAAACCCAGATTTGATGAATATGCTTCACCTCAAAAATCTAGATCCATCAGAGCCACAAGGCGGAGACTTAAACCTCGACACGGCTATTAATAGGGCGTGCTGGAGGATAGATTCATCACCCAAAGACTCCTATGCTGTGGAACAAAATCCCGATATATGTGAGGCAGAGCACCTCGCTGGCCTTGTTCAAGAGAAATCTTGACCAATGGATGGGAGATCGCAGATATACCCCAGGGATTACCTCAGTGTCACTGCTCGACAGAGGCACAGCAAAATAATGGGTATAGTTCCCCATACTAAAGGGGTGGCGTAAGCCACAAAACTATGGGCTAGGCTTGTAAATGCCCTTGGGCAGATAGCCTAGTATGAACCTATGAACCTATGAACCTATTAAATCTTTTTCAAAATATTTGTTGCTTCTTGGAAATGCAGAAACTATATTTAAAAAGATTAATAATAAAATAAAATGATGAGAGAGAAAAAAAAACATAGTACAAATCATTTGTTTTTTAGTCTCTTCTTCTTCTCTGAAGTCTTCCACAAAGTTTCAGTTGCCAGTCTCTTTAATGAAGGACTAGCCCATTCCATTTCTTCTATTTTTTTCCAAAATCTTATTTTTTGATAAACACTAAAGCAGAGTCTAAGTCATCGAAAATTTTAGGACCATCAGGAAGGAAGATTTTAAGCTTGGCAGGAAACAGAAGGTATGTTTTAAACTGTGCTTTTTAAGCTCCCTTATTAGTGGCAGAAAAACTTTCTTTTAGCTAATACCAAGGAAGAATAGTCATTGTCAAAAGCACAGTTGTTTCATTAATCTTAACAGGAGCTTTAGCCCAAGCAGATTTAAGAACCATCTCTTTATCAAAGATGATAGAAATCTAACTATAACTGATCTAGGATAGTTTTTGTTAGAGTTAGTATTAGCTATAGATCTATGTGCTCTTTCGATACCAAAAGAGATTGCTTCTGGTAAATCTAAAGTTTTAGGGAGCCATGTTGTTAAAAAAGAAGTAATATTGTTACCTTCAATATTTTCTGGCAGTCCAAAAATCCTAATGTTATTGCGCCTAGATCTATTTTCCAGGTCATCCAGCTTTGTTTGTAAATGTGTATTTTGTTTCAGCAGAAACTCAATGTTGATTTCCTCTTCTTGTATTCTATTTTCCAATTCATTCACAGCTTCTTCTATGCCTGTCATCTGGATCTTCTGTTGTTGCAGGTCCATATGTAACAAGTCTATTTGTTTTGTAGTTTTTTCTATGAAAGTGGCTATTTTAGTATCCATTTTATCCATCTTAGCAGTAAGTTGCTGGACTATAATTATCAGAGACTGAAGTTCTTTCTTGATGCTGGAGTCTTGAGAATTTGTCTTACTGGAACTCATTTCAGACTGATAAACTGACAGGAAAATTTCCAAAGTAATTTCTGACAGGAATATTATTAAGATTTCCTTTCTTTTTTAGATATAGTTCAAGAACTATATAAAACAAACATATTTAGAAAGAAAATTACTTCAAAAATTAATTTTTTAAGTAATTAATTCCTGTCAATGTAATGAAATTGGTGGAGCTGAAGAAATCTGCTGCTATCCTGTGTTCATCCTTGGCCACGCCCACTATTCTGTGCTCCTGACTTGATAATAGTTGGTACCTTTTGAAAAATATTGCCTGAGACAGACCCTCTGGATCAAATTATTGTCATAACTTCTGGCTGTAACTCTAATTCAGGAATTGTAAAATTCCTTATCTATATCAAACTTAACAGATTAAGTATTTTTTCTCTGCCTTTCAACTTGCGACTGCATATTCTCACCGAAAAGCAAGTTTCTAGCCATTCTAAGATCTGAAAAAGCTTTGTTTTTTTTTCATTTTACTGTATTTGCACTTCTAAAAGTAATTGTTGTGTTGTTTAACTGTTGTAGGCTACACACTCAAGTGTGCTAGCCTGTTTAAAGCATTTGCAGCATTTTTTGTTAAGTTACTGTTGTTCTGCTAAAAAATAAAAAAAAACAAAACAAAAAAAAAATCCTTGTTTCCTCACCTTTTCTGAACTAGAGTAGTCCAGATTTCAGGTTTTGCTGAATTTTGGGTTGTGGTATAAGTTCGTGTGTTGCCCTTATCCTTAACTTAGATAGGAGGAAGCTTCTCTCTTCACCAGTGAGAGTGGGGAGCTTTGAGCAGCCCTATCTGTCCCTGGAGGAGTGGTCTCAGCCCAGCAACTAGTAGCTTATTGGCTGTTTTGGGCTAATTCCTATTTCTTTCAAGTTCCCTGCCTTAAAACCCGCATTTGCGCAGTTTTGCACTTGTTTCAGACTCAGAACAGCTCCTCGTGGTCCGGCAGAGGTTTACAAGCAGCAGAGAGACAAAAAGAGTGACTTTAAACAGATTAAGTATTTTTTTCTCTGCCTTTCTACCTGCGACTGCATAGTCTCACCGAAAAGTGAGTTTCTAGCCATTCTAAGATCTGAAAAAGCTTTGTTTCTGCATTTTACTGTTTTTGCACTTCTAAAAGTCATTTTTGTGTTGTTTGACTGTTGTAGGCTACAAACTCAAGTGTGCTAGCCTATTTAAAGCATTTACAGCATTTTTTTTGTTAAGTTACTGTTGTTCTGCTAAAAAAAAAATATATATATATATATATATATATATATATATATATATATATATATATATATATATATATATATATATATATATATATATATATATATCCTTGTTTCCTGCCTTTTTTGAACTAGAATAGTCCAGATTTCAGGTTTTGCTGAATTCCAGGTTGTGGTATAAGTTCCTCTGTTGCCCATATCCTTACTTGGATAGGAGGAAGCTTCTTTGTTCACCAGTGAGAGTGGGGAGCTTTGAGCAGCCTATCTGTTCCTGGAGGAGTGGTGTCAGCCTAGCAACTTGTAGCTTATTGGCCATTTTGGGCTAATTCCTATCTCTTTCAAGCTCTCTGCCTTAAATCCCACATTTGCATGGATTTGTGTTTGTTTCAGACTCAGTCCAGCTCCTCGTGGTCCTGCAGAGGTTTACAAGCAGCAGAGAGACAAAATGAGTGACTTTAAATATATTAAGTATTTTTTCTCTGCCTTTCTACTTGCGACTGCATATTCTCACTGAAAAGTGAGTTTCTAGCCATTCTAAGATCTGAAAAAGCTTTGTTTTTGCATTTTACTGTTTTTGCACTTCTAAAAGTCATTTTTGTGTTGTTTAACTGTTGTAGGCTACACACTCAAGTGCACTAGCCTGTTTAAAGCATTTACAACATTTTTTGTTAAGTTACTGTTGTTCTGCTAAAAAAGACAAAATAAAAAAAAAATATCCTTGTTTCCCGCATTTTCTGAACTAGAGTAGTCCAAAGTTTGTTGAATTCTGGGCTGTGGTATAAGTTACTGTGTTGCCCATATCCTTACTTGGATAGGAGGAAGCTTCTCTGTTCACCAGTGAGAGTGGGAAGCTTTGAGCAGCCTATCTGTCTCTGGAGGAGTGGTCTCAGCCCAGCAACTAGTAGCTTATTGGCTGTTTTGGGCTAATTCCTATCTTTTTCAAGTTCCCTGCCTTAAAACCCACATTTGCGTGGTTTTGCACTTGTTTCAGACTCAGCACAGCTCCTCGTGGTCCTGCAGAGGTTTACAAGCAGCAGAGAGACGAAAAGAGTGACTTTAAACAGATTAAGTATTTTTTCTCTGCCTTTCTACTTGCGACTGCATATTCTCACAGAAAAGTGAGTTTCTAGCCATTCTAAGATCTGAAAAAGCTTTGTTTTTGCATTTTACTGTTTTTGCACTTCTGAAAGTTGTTTTTGTGTTGTTTTACTGTTGTAGGCTATGCACTCAAGTGCGCTAGCCTGTTTAAAACTTTTCCAGCATTTTTGTTAAGTTACTGTTCTTCTGCTAAAAAGAAAAAAAAAAAATCCTTGTTTACTGCCTTTTCTCAACTAGAGTAGTCCAGATTTCAGGTTTTGCTGAATTCTGGGCTGTGGTATAAGTTCCTGTGTTGCCATATCCTTACTTGGATAGGAGGAAGCTTCTCTGTTCACCAGTGAGAGTGGGGAGCTTTGAGCAGCCTATCTGTCCCTGGAAGAGTGGTCTCAGCCCAGCAACTAGTAGCTTTTTGGCTGTTTTGGGCTAATTCCTATCTCTTTCATGTTCCCTGCCTTAAAACCCGCATTTGCGAGGTTTTGCATGATTTTGCGCACTGCACAGCATCGCGCAATGTCGCGTAGTGCCGTTTAGGCTGTTTTAAACTATTCCCGGCTCCACAAAGTCTGCTCTTCAATTTTTCCCTTAGAACTAGTCAAACTCTCAATGTAAGCACTCAACCTTCACTCTACAGCCCAGCACTTGCTCAATTTTCTCAGTAAGCACTAACTAACTTTAGAACTGCACCCCCTTATACTATCCAGAAGTACAAGGTTCCCTATTCGTCCATTCTGGACAATCATTAAATCAGTTCTTTAAACTATCCAGGCATGTCCAAAGTGCAGTTTCAGGTATACTCTCCAGTCCATCTGGTGAATCTGGGAATCTTGAGCCAATGTTACAATTGCCTTATGTACACAGACAACCCTCTCCTCCTTCTAACATTCTCATACATATGTGAGAGATGCAACTATACAGCCAAACTGGAGGCCGAACTCTCCCAACCCAAGACTGGCACAGCCAGTCAGGAGGATAAGGAAACCACTCGCACCACACAACCAGTCTCACATAGACCAAACGCACCAGCAAACAAGACACATAAACTCACAAAACATACTCGGTGGCTCTAAATAAAAATCTGCCAAAGCAACAGAGACCTCGAAAACAGACATCCAAGCAACAACTACCTCACAACAACATTCACGTATCACATACTTCACAAAGTCAGTGTGCCACGCAGTCGCAGCCCCTAAGGCTAAATAACACACCTAATATACTAGTAATTGGAGACTATTGTCAAGCACACTGACATCCCACTCACCAGACTGAACAAGGAGAAGTTCACTGTAAGCTGCCTGTCAGGTTCCAGGATCCGCCACATAACACAAGCACTCAGGTCACTCCACAGCAAGAAAAAATATGACTCTGTCATTGTCCATGTTGGTGTGAATGACCTGAGACGTACCTCCCTGGACTACATGAAAAGAGACATAGAGGAGCTCTCTGGTCATGTAGCCCAGGCCGGTATGACTCTGACCCTGAGTAGCATCTTGCCCTCACCAAGAATGATGCCACAGTATAAAGACAAGATTATCAATTTTAACAATTGGCTAAGCTATTGGTGTCATTCAAAGGGGATCCAGTGTCTGTCAGCCTGGGATGACATGCTCGACAAGCCACGTTGCTTCACCAGGGACGACTTGCACCTGTCACCCTTAGGCTTTCGGATACTGGCTAAGGCTCTTGCCACCCCCATAGTGCCTTTTTAGGCAAGGCTCAAAAGACAAACCCACCTCCATAGGCAATACCAGAAACAAAAAACTAAGGGTAATGCTACTCAATGCCAGAAGTCTAAAGCTCAAGATGCATGCACTCAAGGCACTCCTCAGGATGGAGAAAATCAATATCTGTGCAGTAACAGAAACCTGGTTCAAGGCTTCAGAGAGCACCCCAGCACTACCAGGATTCAACTCATACCATTCTTTTTGGCCCCAGAACTTGGACCAAATTACTAACGGCGGGGGAGTATCCATTTTCATCAAGGATACCCACACCTCCAGGTTAGTGGCACTGCACGACGCAGAGGAGACCATCCATGTGCAACTAACAGTAGGTAAAACTGCTTTTCATTTCATAGCCTGCTACAGATCACCTACCTTGTCTCAGGACCCCCACTCGCCATTTCTGAGAACATTGGAGAATATGAAGGTCTCACCAAACACCATGATATTGGGGGACTTCAACTACCCAAAAATTGACTGGGAAAACTACTCAAGTCCCAACTCCTTTTCCCAACAGTTTCTGGAGTTTATAAACTCAAATGCCATGGAACAACTGGTCACCACACCCAAAAGAGGAGACAACATATTGGACTTGGTCATCACCAACATGGGGGCTCAATGTTCCACACCAGAGGTACACCCCTCGTTGGTAATATCAGACCATAAACTTATCACAATGGACATCCACATCCCGACCCCACCCCCAGCCATGGAAACCACCGTGAAAAATTTCTCAAAAGCAAACTTTCCACTTCTTAAGACCGAGGTGGAAAGTTTCAAAGCCCCCGGGCTAAAGGAAAATGCTACCCAAACTGCAGAATCCTTTACAAATGCACTCTATGAGCACCTACAGGAATGCATGGATCGTGCCATCCAAAGTAAAACCAAGACTCACTCCCCCAAAAACCGGAGACCAGTCTGGTGGACCCCAGCCATAAATAAGCTATACAATAAAAGGAGGAAACTATTACATGATAAGGCAAAATCCCAAAAAGGGAAGGCATACCTGATCAGTACTAGCAAGAAACTTCGATCCCTCATAAAGTCATCAAAGGTTAGCTTCAAAAGAAAAATCGCCAAAGACTCTAAAGATAATCACAAGGCTAAAGAGCTTCATCAAGAATCTGGGTGGCAGCTCTCAGATCTGCTCTGAGCTGGTACAAAATGGCACAAAATACACTGAACCCACTGACATTGCCAACATCCTGGCGGACAGGTTCAGTGCAAACTTTACCCCCTTCCTCCTAAAAGGGCCAGTATCTATCCCAGAAGAATGCAGTACTCCAGAAATCACAGACACACAGGCGGAAGCAGCCCTTTCCAAAGTAAAAAAACTCAGCATCAATGGGACTGGATGGTATCCCGGGCTGCATCTTACACGAGCTCCAAAATGAACTAAACCCTCACATAAATTCACTGTTCCAACTCAGCCTTACCACAGATTATGTACCTAAACAATGGCGTACAGCAACAGTGATCCCAATCCACAAAGGTGGCACCACAACGGATCCTGGGAACTATCGCCCTATAAGCCTGACTAGCCTGGTCTGCAAGGCTATGGAGTGCATCATCATGGATCTCATAAACAAAGACATTGGGAACCTCCAAACACTGGACCCTACCAAATTTGGCTTTGTTAAAGGCAGATCTTGCCTCTTAAACCTAGTTGACTTCTTAGAAACAGTTACCAAAGCCAAAGATGAGGGAAAGGTAGTCCACACAGCCTACCTGGACCTCGCAAAGGCCTTCAACACAATACCCCACTCTGGCATCATAAATAAGCTTACAAGCTTAAATATCAACCCATATGTCACAACATGGGTTTAAAACTGGCTCAGGGACTGAACTCACATGGCCAGAGTCGTGGGTGCCATGTCCAACTCTAAACAGTTACAAGTGGCATGCCACAGGGCTCAGTCCTGGGACCCCTCTTGTTTGGTATATACTTTTCTGAGGTACAGGCAAACACAGGAGGACTGTGGCTGACCAAGTTCATACATGATTGCAAACTGGGAGCCATAATCGACTCTCCGGCTGACACAAGCATCCTCTAGAAGGGCCTTACTGAGATGGATACCTGGTGTCAGAAATATGGCCTCAAGCTAAATGCCAAAAAGTGCATAGTCATCCCCTTTGGGAAAAACAAAGTGCCCACAAACTACCACATAGGAGGTAATCCACTAAGTACGGAAGAAGTAATTAGGGATCTGGGGACCGAAGTAGATTGTAACCTCTCCTTTGACAATCACATTGCCAAAGTGGTTAGAAAAACCTTCTATATAGCCCACCTAATCACAAAAGGGTTCACATCTAGATCAAGAGAGGTCATTGTGCCCCTCTACTCATCGCTCATCAGGCCCATAATTGAGTACAATGCCCCATTTGGGATGTACCTCACCCGACACCTGCAACAGCTGGAGAGACCTCAAAAATACCTCACCAGGAGGATTGTGGGCCTCAAACAGATGCCCTATGCAGCTCGACTAAAGAAACTCCAGCTCTACTCAGTTGCTTACTGCCTACTCAGAGGCAATCTCTGCCTAACGTACAAGTCCATGTCTAACACGGATTTGTTGGACATGCTCCACCTCAAGAAAACCAAATCCATTAGAGCTACACGCTCCAGGGATTTAAACCTTAGCACAACAATAAATAGGACATGCTGGAGGGACAGATTCATATCCCAAAGGCTTTCCACGCTCTGGAATAGAATCCCAGTCCATGTTAGGCAGAGTCCCTTGCTGACCCTCTTCAAGAGAAAACTTGATGAGTGGATAGGAAATCATAAATTTACTCCTGGGATCACTTCTACGGCCCTGCTGGACAGAGGCTCAGGAATCTAGTCTAAAAGGGAGGCAAAAGCCAACACATTCTGGCTAGGCTTATAAATGCCCTAGGGCAGATAGCCTAGTACCTACCTATGAACCTATGAACCTATGATGCACTACAAATTTTATATGCCCTTAGAAACTGAGAATAATGGATGTTACCAACAGTATGCTTTGGATGATAGCTAAAAGTATGCAAACAGGAGTTCAAAGAGAAAGGTCTATGATACAAACTGACAGAAAGAACCATCTAGCAGATTAGTTACAACAATGTTCAAAAATCAAATCAACAGTGAACAAATCACGTTTCACTGAAAAATTAATCCCAAAATGATTAGAATTAAAATGCTGTTTAAAAGGATTTTGAACAGAACCATCTGCTTTCCAGAGAAGTCAGCAGTCATCTAAAAATCTTCTCCAATTATCATTGTAGAGAAAGAAATTATTTTGATCAATATTATATATTCTATCTCTAAAAATAGGCAAAATAGACCCCATCACCATACCACACAACTGTAAATTATATTTGTTTGCAAAATTAAAAAAAGAAATAATTTTCTAAAGAACAAGCTGGAGCAACTGCAACAAAAATTATTAAGTTTGAAAAGAATGAAGATCAAAGGCAAGAAAAAACAAACTGCTACTAAACCAGCCCAGCTCCTGATGCCAAACAGCAGGACTAAACACCTCCCAAACACACATATGCTTGTTCTGGAAGTCAAAGGCAAAAACAACAAGCTGCTACTAAGCCAACACAGTTCCAAATTCCAAGCAGCAGAACTAAACACCTCCAATAAGCACAGTCAGAGAGGTGAAACTCATCAAAGATAAACTCAGCCAGATAGCCAAACTCACTGAAGCAGGTCTTTTTAAATTCCAAAGGGATAAGCAAACAAGACGCCAATAAATGAATAACTTCAATTTTTGCTTTCAATGGCTTTAAATGTAGCAGCACTTAAGTGTGAGCTGTTATTTTTCAAAGTCTGAAGAAGTTGGTGCAGGGCTCCGACGAAAAGCAGTATCATGGTGCTTAATAAAATTGAAGTTGTTCGTTTATTGGCGTCTGGTTTACTTATCTCTATGGAATTTAAAAAGACCTGCTTCAGTGAGTTTGGCTATCTGGCTGAGTTTATCTTTGATGAGTTTCACCTCTCTGACTGTGCTTATTGGAAGTGTTTAGTTCTGCTGCTTGGAATTTGGAACTGTGTTGGCTTAGTAGCAGCTTGCTGTTTTTGCCTTTGACTTCCAGAATAAGCATACGTGTGTTTGGGAGGCGTTGAGTCCTGCTGTTTGGCATCAGGAGCTGTGCTGGTTTAGTAGAAGTTTGAAAAGAATATAAATCCACTGTCTACAACCAGAATTTAATCACTAGTAAATCTATCTCATGTGGAATACTCGTGTAAAACTTTCAACATTCAATGTATATAAAATTATATTAATCTCAACATGGACAGATCCCCAAACTCTTAAGAATTCAATAGAATCCTGTCAATGTGAACTAACATATGTTTTAAAAATAACGTCAAAAATTCTGAAATTAGTTCAGTTAGTGAACCTTGTTCTAAAACAATATGTCATGAAGGAAATGGATGATGAAGCTTATGAATTTTAAGTAACAAGTGTGTGATGGCCTCTCTTTACCCCAGGCTAATAATCAAGGAGCCTCAATCCTCACCACTGACACTGGTGAGAGAAAGTCACTAAACAAAGAATGGATTTGCACAGTATTTCAAAGGCAGCTTTCTGCATCAAGCACAGTTTCCCTCAGGAGCACACAGGGAACATGCTCCATGGAGACTGGTCTCTCCATATTCCAAACAAGACTCACTTTGAAGCATTGTGTCAAAGTTCCAAATAGCTGATACACCAACACCTGGGTATTTGATTTTCTCTCATAGACACACACACACACACAAACACACACACACACACACACACACACACACACACACACACACACACACACACACACACACACACACACACACACACACACACACACACACACACACACACACACACACACACACACACACAAACATCCCTGGGAAAGGCTGGTACAGGTTTACTTGCTGTACCACTTCTGCCCAAACTATAAGGTAACCTCGCTGCCACTAGTCAAGTATTGCTAGGCTCTTACAAGGGTATCCAGTTATACTGAGTAAAATCAATACTAACATAAATGTGTGTAACCAAAGCAGCCAAGCTATTCAGAGTGGCCAAGGCACTACTAAAATAAGCACAGGTATTCTCAAGATGTTAAAAGTATTGTTTAAAAGACAAGCCACTATGAAAGATATAAAATATTTAATAATAAATAAAATAGAAAACATGAGAATACTAAATATCAAAGTACAATACACATCAGTTTTAGTCACAGGAGAAATAAAAATAACACAGTTGGACAGATTCAAACAGATGCAGAAAAATACTACTAAACTAATTTCACTGTATTTCTTGACTGTCTAAAGAATAAGTGTTCCTTAACTAACTTAGTTAATACAGCAAGACAAGACAGGATACTAAGATGCTTACTTCCACTAGGCAAGATGATGAGCTTCTAGCTACTGAACTGAATGGATCTGATTATGATAAGTGTCATAGATTTTTATATCAGGTTCCAAAGAAAACAAAACAAGCTGCTGTGTGAGTTTCATCCTCTCAGTGCTGGTTATAGAATGACATCATATTTGATCACCTGATTTTAGTACAGTACACACTCAGAGCTTTTCTAAGATCTGCTGCAGTATTAAATTATATAACAATTTTAAAAAATTTACTTTTTCCTTCTAGAATTCTTTGCTTAAACATAAACATTTAATCAGTTAAAATAACACTGTTGATACATTTTTAACTTAAGCATCTGCATAAGTCAGTGTGATAGTCAAATGGGACAAAACTGTCTACAAAACTCCAGCTAACTATGCTGGCATATGTTACACACACACTGCCCTATTCTCCCTGGCGCAGACTGCAATACCTCACATCATCACAAAGTAAAATACTGAACACTAATATGCTCCACAAATAATTTGCCCACCAGCTTAGAGCAAATAACCCCTTCATTAACTATCTCAAAATGATAGAATTTAATTTCCTTTAAAGACTCCAAAGTGGGATCCAAACGCAAGGGTAAATAAACTTCTGTTCAACTATCTGATTGCTTCTGTATAACTGTTTCAACAGCATCCCATTTATCAGCCTTTGACAGCATAGTATAAGCATTATATTTTAAGTCAATCATATCATTTATTTTGGCCTGGCTTAAAAACATGCAAAAATTCTAAAAAATATCCTTCTGATATGTGAAGAACTCTTTAAGCACAAACCATTCAAGTGTTTGTATACAGAGATAGTATGTTTTTTGTAAAATTTTGATTCTCAGCACCTCATAACATGTAATAGTACCAAAGTTGTGTATTTAGCTACATGCTTTTCTGTCTCATTTTGTATCAGTCAGACAGCTTGTTAATTTAAACAGAGAATGCTATTTCATTTAGTGACATTCACTCTAAACGAAAAGGAAACACATTTGTTCTGACCAAATGTGAAAGTATGAGGAAAGTTCTGTCTATAGTTTCTTCTTGTGAGGAAACATCTGCTTTAAATAATTTAGTTTCTTCAGTTATAGAAGTCACTACTCATTGTTTTTGCACTGTTTTGAGGAGGTTTGCATGATTGCGTTCTCAGAACCTCCCTGATTATATTAAAAATGAGATTTTAAATTCTCTTTTAGATGGAGATTTAGTTTTTGGCCCAACTGCTGCAGAGGCAATCAAAAAGTAATGAATGGGGTAAATTAATTCAGGCAATCTCTAAGATTTTTTCAGCCCTCCTTTTCTAAATGATCAAATGGATTCCCTAACCTCTCATCCAGTTTTGGCAAAAAAAAAAAAAAAAAACAGTCTCAACAAAATGCAGGTAAACATGTTTAAGATGAGATGAAGTGGGTTCCAAAAAGAATTATGTGATCTTCCAGATACAAGGACAGTCCAACAAGTACAGAATAACTATTTAAGGGACCATGCCCCCAACCCCACCCCAGGCAGCCGCTTTCCCTTCCCAAATGACTGAATATTCACTTTTCTATTTGGCAACAAATAGATTCTGGCAAAAGGGTTCTGAATATCGTTCATCAAGGTTGCAGATGGCAGTGGGAGGAAATTCCTCATTTTCAGGGGATAATTTCTCATCTAACAGACCAGACTCTTTTATTTCTACCTGTCATTCACCACATTCTGTCCCAGGGAGTGATAGAACCAGTTCCTCCTTCCCAGGTGAGGAAAGGTTTTTATTCAAGAATGTTTTCAGTGCCAAAGAAAGAAACTAAATGCTAGGAGACCAGTTCTGTATCTTTCTTTCCTAAGTCTGAGATAGTTCCCAAATTCAAAATAAAATGATGTCACCTCACAACCTGCTACCTCTTTTTCCTCATTCAAGTTCCCTGGTAACACTAGTCCTGGGATTCATTAATACCTGAACTAAGTGTGCACTCTTCTGAGTGAACAGACAACACAAGCATAACTCACACATTTTTCCTCCTAATTTTAGTTTTCCTACTGATTTTCTTGCAGCTTTAAATACTGAGGGGGATTCATAAAGGTTATAACAAAGTGTAGAGTATAATCTTTCTGAGTAACTAGAAAGCACAAAAAATGTAGTAGGGACTATATGCTTGACTCCTCTAGGTCTAGATCAGGCTTTGTTAGGACCATTCTCTAGGATATCCTGGACCCTTCCCCTTCTACCTCCCAAATGTTGTAAGATAGGGTAATCTACACATATAGCTAAGGCTACTGCAGCAGTGATCAATGTGATGCACTAGAGCAGTTGTGTAAGTAAACTTGCCATTACAGTAAATGTCCGAATGATCACTGCTGCTGTAGTTACTCTCTCCCACCATTCCCGTTGTTTTTGGTGTGTTGTTTATGCCAGGATGTGGACATTTATTTTTGTTGTTTCTAACATTGTCTCTGTGGGCATGAAAGATCTGAAGGGCTTTGTGCCCAAACTTATCTTTCTAGTCAGTTCAGCTTGCACTGACTGATGGTTTGGGTGTATGGAAGATGCCCTGAAGCTTTGGAAGCAGATTGGCTGTTATACGCTATGCAATATATAACTCATATAGCTAAGGCTAATACAGCAGTGATCATTCAAGCATCTACTGTTATAAAACATTTACTTACATAACTGTACTTTCTTCAGGATCTGAACTGACCTGCTTATTAGAACACAATTTTTTTACAATCTCAATCATGGATTTCCTATAACCATAGAGTTATATGGTTGAGTTGCCAGATCCTACCAGCCACCTTTTACTGATCACTCACCTTCTTTAGGGTTGATAGTAGTTCCCTAGTTCCCAAATGTATGTACAGATTTCAGGGCATCACCTCTATTCATTTTGAGTCTTGTACTAGTGCTGTCTTCTGCCATTGTGGATTCAAGACTGCAGTCTTTTGGAGGACTTTTGGAGGTCATTTTAGACTCATTTCTTTTTAGGCTTTCTAGTACCTGTGAAGGTACTTCATTTGAAACTGTATTTAGTTTCCATATTTGTCACATTTACCTCTGTTTTATCTGTTTTGTCTTTATCTTTCTAAACATTTATGTTTTATGACTGTTTGTCTAACATAGCACTCCACATTGTCTCTCTTAATTGATTCACTGACTCACTAATCTCTTTTATATCTACAGGTAAGACTGTATACACTGAGAGTTGCTTGTGTCGACCTTAATCCATTTTTGACCTCTGCAATGGCATAGTTTTGGTATTCCTTCGAGCTATGTGGATCTTTATTACAGACTTCAACCACAGATGATGGTTAACGTCAGATTACCTAAAATCCTTTAATCCTCCTATTTTCTGCTTCAACGTTGTGGGAGTGCATGCTAAAGACCAAACTACCATTTTTTGTAGCAAATGTGATTATGTACTGTTCTTGTTAAAATCAGTATTCCGGACCATAACAGAATTTTTCTCTTTTGGTATATATCACGATAGTCAAGTTATAGCAATATTCAGTGAAATGTGCATTAAAGATAAGCTTTATTGGCTTTGTGTTATTAAAGCATAATTTTTGTCACTTTACCTTTTAGATAAAGAAAATGAAAAGAAGATTAAAGCAATCACAGAGGCCCAGAGGCAAACCACGGAAGATGGTAAGGCAAATGATGCTGTGAAAGGTGTGCTAGTCAGTCATCTAACTTATTATGCATGCTGCCATTTGCTTTCCTGAAATGGCAGAATCCACCATGAGTTCTTGACAGTCAAAGATATCGCACCCGTCCTATCCTGGAAAATGCAATTAAAGCCAAAATTGGGATTTATCAGTATGTTCCCCAGAAAAATTAAAAATGTATGACCTTGTCAATAGCTTAGAAAGTTCTGGATTGATAGCATGCACAGCAGAAATGGAAGTTATGGAAGATGCCTTAACACTAATCTGTGTTGGATACTAACTGCACATCACTGACAGTGTAAGCATTGCTATTAATACATATGGGCTAGCTCTAATCACTGAATACACAAGGAGCCCCACACACCACAGAGTAAAGATCCACTCCCCTCTGCAGAGGGTAGTCACTGACATAAAAAATGACTTCATTTCTCAGACTATAGACTGACATATATGTTGGCACAACAATTGGTTCAGCAGAACCGTAATTAAAATTCCATATTCCACTGATTACTTATTTGCATATGAAAATAAGGACTTAAAGATTTTACAGAGCATCCTTTAATTTGCTTTGCTTTGCTTTACATTTCTTTTTCCTGCACTGTCTGTTTTTCTTACACTGCCATTTGTAAGTTCTTTGGTCACACAAAATAAGCTGTTAAACTCAAAATACTGAAGTTCAGATGGCATAATAAACATATCAAGCATTTAGAACACCTTGTTTATAATTTTGCAAGACTTTAACACACTACAGTAGTGATGGGTAGAATACTATGGTGTCAGTTACTACTAACATTATTCAGAAATGAAGAAGAGACAAGGTTAGGATGTACGAGTGAAGGCAAACTAAGCAAGAAGTACAGGCAGGCGAATAAAGAGCAATATGGTCAGAAGGGCTTGACATGCTGTAACTTTACTTCTAGTCTCCTGATAATTTATCTGTATACTTTAAGTATATCCTTTAAGTATCTCATTGCCATTATGGCTATCATGATAATTATAATGTGGTATTTGGGGTACCCTTCTGCAATGGAAGTTTGAGAAAAGCACTTACCTTCCCCAAAATTAATAATGTCTGTATATTTGGTACTGTGATTATATAATCTTTGTATGTTGCAAATGACAAACACCACTGCTAATGTGATTATGGGTGACAGTTTAGTTTCATTGCTATTATCTGACAGTCAGGTCTTTATTGTATTTTTCTTACCAGCAATAATATGAACAAATATTCCAAAATATGGGTTGAATCTTATGTTTTATGCCAGTAAGTATGTGTGTGCATTTAATCCAGATAAATAATGTTGTTTTGCATATGAGGAACATATTGTCATATTGGGTCCTGAAGGAAAATATTTATGTGCATGACATGCTGCGTAACTTGTCAGTTTTCTCTCCATCTATCTCCCACTCCTTCTTCTTCACCTCTGCCTTCCACTCTTGAACCTGATTGGCACTGGGCGTGTTACTACACTTCATGGTATTGAAACTAATGGGGCAGAATCCGTGTTTATGAAGAAAATCCTCCTCATGTTTGACTTGAACTTACCAACAATGGTCAGAGAATCATGACCATTGCCTTACCTTCATAATTCTCAGTCTGACACCATTCTCACCACACAGTCAGTACTGCAAACTCAAGACCGGTTTGTGTGCTCTCTCCAGTTCCTTCTCTTAATTACTCATTTTACATTTCTGACTTCCTCATAGTTCAGCATCTACATGCAAAAATCATCGTTATTGTTTTCCTAGTTTGCTCACTGATATCATTAAAGTTCTTTTTAATAAAAGCCTCTGTAAATGCTGCTGCATTTTAGCTAAGGGACTGACCTGGGCCCTAAATGGCTGTAGAATAATTTCTGCAACCTAGATTCGATCTCTTAATCTGTGCAGCCCATTGTTTTGCTTACATTGACAAATCCCAAGCTGGAGAAATTTAGCTTGTCTGTAGAAGACACACTGAAGCCAACCCCCTTCCAAAGCCTTGTATGTATCTGCCTCCCCTGGGTTATGGATCTTCCTTGGATTTATTTTCCTGTAGTGATTAACATTTATATTGATTTGAAATGAACCACATGTATGTCCTCTTCAGCTTCTCCTGAACCATATCATCATCTCACTGTGGATTCCAACCTCTGTCATTATCTACTACCATCCCCATCATTGTGTTAATAATGAAAATTCTTACCGGAGATAATCAGCTGTTCTGGAAATTCTAGATATCACTGGTCCTACCTCCAGACTCTTAGTAACTCTTTTTTTTAGCATTTGCTTTTGTTTAAATTATTCATTGTCTTTGTCTTCATTTTAGTTATATTGTATGTAAAAATTGTTACTTTACAGACGTCTCAACCTTCTTAGCGTACGAAATCTGGACAAAGCCTGACATAATGGGGGGATAAAACGTCCACAAATAGGGACACATTTTAAATACTGCTCTTATAAACTTAGAAACTTGCTAGAATAACAGGATGTACAGATTGGCATGCATTTTCTGAAGAATATAAAGTCTGAAGCTCAAATGCATGTAATTACTTAGTGACTTTAATCCTCAGATAATCCCACTGATTTGCCAGAAAACCATAAATTTTATGAAGAACAGACCAAAAATATGAGGCAGAAATCTGGACATTCTATTAAAATCTGCTCAGTTGAGAGGTATGTTAGTTTATCATTTTTAAATTTTAAATTCTAAAACAGGTACTTACTTTTAGAACTGGTGTATGTTGTTACTAGCAATGCTGCTTTTTCTTAGGCTGGAGTGAGGGTCTGATGCATGATTCATTATTTACTGTCATATTATGCTGTTCTGCCTATTTAGGTGATGTAGGGAGGACACCATAATAAAGCTATTAACTTGCCAGCATTCTCATTTAACACACACTATCCATGCATTATAAGAAGTTTTATCTACCCTAAAATATCTTGGGATAATGTTAAATTATTATATTTCCCCACGGCAGCATAGTATAATATTGATGGAATTATTTAACTTGCCATCTTCTTGACTGAAATCAGACCATAACCATTCCATCAGCAGATTAAACAGTACTTCCAAATTCTTCATTAAACATATCAGTTGTTTAACCTTTTTTTTTCTTAGTCACACTGTTTTTGAAAAGGATGTATGATTAAAAGAAACATTTCTCTGTTTCTCTGGATCCTAAGGATTCCCTCATATATTTTGATATCAGCCAAATAGACAAACCTAATTCCATTTTCAACATGAAAGATTAGTACTCTCTGAACAATGTCATGTTCACCTTACAGTTAGTGATGAGTGAAAACCAGTGAAAACACATGGCCCAATGTATAATTAAAGGTCAGTCTGAATTTTTTTTTTAAACTACATTTTCAAATCAGCCTTACTCTCCAGACTTTTAACCTCAGACTTTCTATATTATTTTGTTTCCACTCCAGTCAATGTCCTCACCTAACTGACCTAAGTCACTGTAGATGTGGGCAAAGGCCTTTACATATAGTTTAGAACAATTAAGGAGGTTTCTTCTTACCGTATGGCACCAGCCAGTATTTGCACAATGCTGTGGACATTGAACATTGCTGTTAGTATGCACATGTTCCAGTGCAATGGTGAGCCCAGGCAGCACCCAGCCATAATGTTACTTTGGATGCCACATAGGCTACTTTAGTCTGTATGGCCACTTAGTGTCAGTCCTGTGGTGGTAATAGTCATATCTACACACCGTAAGATAAGAAGATTTTTTTTTATCAACTGCACTTGTACTTACTTTATACAGTGATCACTGTTTTTGAGCATGTTGAAACATTTATTTAATTTTGTAGCAAAAATAGTCATTCTCTCTTTGTTGGGTTTTCTAATCTGTGTGCCTCCAAATCTCTTTGCAGAAGTGCAAATTAACCAGGGACATAGTTTTTTGGTAGATGTTTGTTGTTTAATCTGCACTTGACAGCTGCTGTTGTGCTCTTATGTTAAGAAATCCCAGGGTCAGACATCTTATAACAGAAATTATTTATATGGGCTCTGTGAGGTTGGAAGCACTGGAGAAACCTCAAAGTGTGGCTAGCGGGCATAAGGGTCAGTTTAGAAGTTTTTTCTCTACTATAAATCAGACAAATTGCAAGGATCTCTGTTCACATACAAATAACTCTGCAATGTGTTTCAAGTGTTTCAACTGCATCTAGAGCCATACAAGCTAAGATAAGAATATGGTTTCATTAACTGCACATGCAATTGCTTTATACAGTGATCACTGTTTTTCCTGAGAATTTTTAAAGCATTTATTTAATTTTGTGGTGAAAATAGTCATTTCTTTGTTTGTTGGCTTTTCTAGAATGTATGCCTCCAAACTCTTTGTAGAAGGGTGAATTAGCCAGGGACTTAGTTGTTTGCTAGTTGTTTGCTGTTTAATCTGCAATTAAGAACTGCTTTTGCTGTGCTTTTCATTTAGAAATGCCAGGATCAGACATCTTGTAGCAAAAGTTGTTTTACTGCTCTCCCTGAGTTGGAAAGCACTACAGGAAGCTTGAAGTGTGGTTATTTATTGCCTAGATGGCATAGGAGTCAGTTTGCAAGCTTTCTTTCTCTGCACAGAACTTTCCACTAGACCGTACAAGCTAACAATGCCCTGTGTAGTAGCAAATACCTAAACAGTAAAATTTGCCTATAAAGTTGGGATTAGATCTGAAATCTCTTAAACAGTGTGGCATTGTGCATCAAATAGCACTACCATATCCTAGCGTTATATAACATCTTGCCCATAAACCCAGAAATTACCCTAGGAGACCCCTGTTAAAACCCAGTCCTTAATCCTAAACAGCCAACCCTATTACAGGACCAGACAACATACAGTATATATGCATACACTTTAACGAATATTCTTATCAGTGGGGCTTCATTGTGCAACACACAGATGTCCCACTCACTGGGTTGGACAAGGAGAACATAATTATTAATTGCCTATCTGGAGCCAAGATCTGTACACCAGGTGCCAAAACTGGCAACCTTCAAACACTGGATCCCACCCAGTTTGGGTTCATGAAGGGCCGATCTTGTCTCCTGAACCTGATTGACTTCTTCAAATCAGTCTCCAGAGCTGCCAACGAGGGTAAAGTGGTCCACACAGCCTATCTGGACCTCGCCAAGGCCTTCAACACCATCCCCCACTCTGGAATCATAGATAAACTTACTAAGCTGGGCATTAATCCCTACATCACTCGATGGGTTGTGAACTGGCTTATTGATAGAACCCACACTGTAGAAGTAGCCGACTCCAAATCCAGCTCCAGACAAGTGACAAGTGGAGTACCTCAGGGTTTAGTCTTGGGACCACTCTTGTTTGGCATCTACTTCTCTGAAGTATAGGCCAACACTGAGGGATTCTGGCTAACAATGTTCACAGATGACTGCAAACAGGGAGCCATTATTGTATCCCCAAATCATGTGAATATTCTACAAAAGGGCCTTACAGAAACAGATGCTTGGTGCCAGAGCCATGGGCTCAAACTCAATGCCAAGAAATGTATAGTTATCCCCTTTGGGAAAAAACATGTACCCATGAATTACCACATAGGTGGCAGTACACTAAACACTGAAAGTGTGATAAGACACTTAGGGCCACAGGTGGACAGTGGTCTCACCTTCGATAATCACATTGCCACAACAGTCAGAAAATCCTTCTATGTGGTACACCTCATCACTAAGGGTGTTTCATCCAGAAAAAAGCAGGTCATTGTCCCACTGTACTCACCCTCATTTGACCCATTATAGAATACAACTCCCCATTTGGTATGTACCTCTCAAGACATCTGCAACAACTGGAAAGGCCGCAGAAATACCTCACTAAAAGAATCACAGGCCTAAAGCAGATGCCCTATGCTGACCATCTAAAAAAACTCCAGCTATACTCTGCTGCATATCGTCTACTCAGAGGTGATCTCTGCTTAACATACAAGACCATGTCAAACCCAGAGCTGTTGGACATGCTACACTTAAAGAGATCCCAATCCCTAAGAGTCACAACTCCAGGGATCTAAACCTTGTCATCACAATGAACAAAACATGCTGGAGGGATAGGTTCCTGACCCCGAGACTCCCCAAACTCTGGAATAGACTGCCCATATATGTCACGTAGAGTGCCTCTTTGGCCCTTTTCAAAAGGAACCTTGACAACTGGATGGGAGATAAGAAATTCACCCTGGGATCACACCAGTCACCCTGCTAGACAGGGGTCCAGGGAAGTATATATTGTGGGAAGAAATAGCCAGGGAATTTTTATGGCTAGTCTTATATAGGCCCTAGAGCCAATAGCCTAATACCAACCTATGAACCTATGGACATGATTCTGTCATAGTCCAGGTGGGTGTAAATGACCTGAGACATACCTCAGTGGACTATATGAAGAGAGACATAATGGATCTCTTGGAATATGTGTCACAGATAGGTATGAGCCTTGCACTGAGCAGTATTCTACCTTCACCATGGATGATGATACAATATTAACATAAAATAATTGATTTTAATAATTGTCTTCGTTTCTGGTGTCAGTCCTGGGGGAGCCAATATCTATTAGAATGGGAGAATACGGTCAAAAGACCAAGTTGCTTTGCCAAGGATGAGTCGCAGCTGTTCCCCACTAGGCTTTCAGATATTGGCTAAAACTTTATCCATCCTCTTAGAGCTCTTTTTGGGGAATGCCAAAATACAAAATTACCATATAGTGAAAAAGTCTGCAAGCAACCATAAAATGTTGCTGGTCAGTGCTCAAAGCCTAAACAAAAAACTCCACACACTTCAAGCCCTTTTCACTCTGGAGAATGTAGACATCTGTGCCATGGTTGAGACTTGGTTTAAAGCCATAGAAAGTACTCCAGAAGTGTAAGGCTACAGTGTCTTCCACAAATTTAGACCAACAACAGCACAGACATGGTCAAAAATGGAGGTGTTTTGATCTATGTTAGCAGCAAACATACCTCCAGAATGGTTAAACAGTATGATACCATGGAGGTCATCCTACTGCAACCCACCATAAGTAAGGTCCCTCACCATATCATGGGTAGCTACAGGTCACAATATATGCCTCTAGAGTCTCATGACTCTTACCTAAACCTAAGAGGTATGCTCAATATCCAAACAAGCACCCTATTCATGGGTGACTTTAACTACACCTCTACAGAATGGGAAATGTATACTGCCCCGAACTCACAGCACAAAGCTTCCTGAAATTTCTTAATACAAACATCCTAGAGCAGATAGTTCATACTCCAACAAGAGGATCAAACATAGTGGATCTGATACTCACTAACAGAGGAAAAAGTTCCACCCTCCCCCTACCCATGTTGCATCCTCACTAGTAAGGCTGGATGGGTCACAAAGCTGTCTAATTTACAACAAAAATCAACCCAAAATTAATCTGAACCAGTAACAGCTAGAAACTATTCAAAGGCAGACTACATCGTGCTAAGTGATAGTATGTCAAAATTCAAGGCTCCCCCCAACATCGAGACCACGTTCCCCATGCAGAATTATTCACAGAGTTGGTATACAAACATTTGAATGCCTGCATAAAGACTGCCATATCTAATAGCAATAAACTCAAAAGAAACACACACACACACACACACAAAACACTGGTGGAATCATCATCTAAACAGGATATATAATAACAGAAGAAAACTCATGGCCAAAATCAGGAAAAGCAACCCTGTTAAAGACAAGTGCATTCTTATACAAGTAAACAAGAAACTAAGTACTCTAATTAAATCCAGCCAGGCCAACTATAAGGCCAGGATAGCCTTGTAGTATAAGGATAATCAGAAGGCCTTTTTCAGCTACATCCAAAACCTTAGAGGTGACACAACAGTGTACTGAACTGGTGGTGAATGGTGCCACCTACACTGACCAGGGTGACATAGCAAATCTACTGGCTGATAAATTTGGCTCAGATTACCCAGCTCCACTAGATGAAATCCTCTCCAGCATACTTCTCACAGCTATCAGTAAGGACCAAATGCTGGCAGCACTCACTAAAGCCAAGAACACCAACTCCATGGATCCTGATAAGATCCCTGGTTGCCTCCCCAACAGTCTAAAACATGACCTATCAGGACTACTTGAGACAGTCTTCAGCTACAACTTTGAAACAGGCTATGTTCCAAGTGAATGGTGGACTGCAACAGTCATTTCCCTGCACAAGGGTGGACCATCAGTCATCCCAGGAAACTACAGATCCATCAGTCTAACAAGCCTATTATGCAAAGCCATGGACCAAATTATCATGAAAATAATAATCAAGGACATTAGAACTAACCGACACAGTACCCATTCCAGTTTGACTTTGTTAAGGGAAGGTGGTGCCTAATTAACCTTGTAGACTTCTTTGAGAGGGTCACTAAGGCAATAGATGAAGGTAGAACAGTGCATACTGTGTATCTTGACCTGGCTAAGACATGTGATATAATACCCTTAGATACCACAATGAATTGTCAGCTGGCTCACAGACAACACCTAAGAAGTCAGGATCAGTGATACCACATCCACTAAGAGACTGGTAACCAGTGTAGTACCCCAGGGCTTTGTGCTGTCCCCGCTCCTGTTTGGCATCTACTTCTCAAACATCAAGGCTAATGTTAAAGGCCTCTGGCTCACCAAGTTCACAGATGACTGTAAATTGGGTGCTATTTTAGATTCCACCCAAGACACAAACATCTTGCAAGTGAGTTGAACACAGCAGACAAATGACTGCTGCCAAATGCATGGCTTAAAACTCAATGCCAAAAATACATTATAATGCCCTCGGGGACATTATTTATTTATTTATTTACATTTCAAACTAATTATTCCATTGATAAAACACCTCTAAGGTTTGAACTAGTGTAAAGAGATATGGGAACATAGGTAGACAGCAATCTGGCCATTGACCAACATATAGCGGATATAATAAAACAATTACTCTATGTCTCCCAGCTTATAGGTAAGAGTATGGTATCCAGGTCCAAGAAAGTTATAGTACCACTCTGCTTGCCCCTTATCCAAACTATAATTGAATACAATGCCCCTTTTTGCATGTCTCTATCCAGACACTTGCAGTAGTTGAAATGCCCACAAAGGTTTCTCACCAAGAGAATTCAGGGCATGAATACCCTGTCCTACACTGATCACCTAAAGGTTCTGTTTCTGTATTTAGTCTCCTGCATTCCTTACCCAATTGAAAGAAAACTTTGACAACTGGATGGGAAATCATAAATTTACCTCCTGGTCTGGCCCTCAAATCACTTATGGACAGAGGCCATCAGTAAGAAACATATTATCCTAGCTAACACCCCCCCTACAAATTCTTAGCTACTTGCTACTAGCATGCCCTCTTCCCATATGATACTTGGGACCCAAGTGGTATGGAGTGCGTGGCTAGGCTTGTTAGGGGCCTACTGGTCATTAACCTAGTAACAACCTATGAACCTATGAATGGTGGGGAAAGTGTGCTTGCTAAAACCATAGGAAATAGTGTTTCAGTCTCTTGGTTTTAGCAATTTCTCCAATCTTGAAACCATACATAAACAATGATCACTAGAGGAATAATCATAATTAAAATTTATAAAACCAGAAAAGCAGTCCATCACTATATAATGTTTTAATTACATAAAGTAAATGGATAAATGGGAACATTCCACCATGTTCTAATATACTATCAATGTACTGACTAGTATTGTAAAATTCTAGCTCCAAGGTTTATGGTTCATTTTTGTAGTTGGGTTACTCACTGTGTGGACTTTGCATTCTCCCAATGTCTGCATAGTTTTTCACTTTCCAAAAAAGTTGCTTAGATTGAGTTAGTATCCTAAACAGCCATACGTGTTGTGTTTGGCTTCTTCTTGTCCATTTGGACCAGGGTAACCCAAAAATGGACTTAAGTATCAGTTCACGTAATCAGTTAACAAATGATTATAGTTACAACATTTTGTCATGCAAGATATACAAGTGATGATTCAAGAAGATGATATTTCCACTAGCAAAATACTTGTCTGAGTCATAATAGCTATTTCTAGCTGAATGGCGCCTCTTCCCTGTACTCTGTAGACCACTGCTGATACTTCTCTAAAGGAATGCAAAGTACTATAATGACATGCAACTGAGCTAATTATTCAAGATGTATACTGTGCCATCAAAAATGTCAGTCCTGCGACAAAAACTCCACCAGTGGTTTGTTTCCCTCTATAGTATATCAAAGGTTAGACTTGTGACACCCGTGCCCTAATCTAGCAATTAAGGAGCCTCAGTCTTCACCACTAACACCAGAGAGGGGTGTCTCATATAGGAGGAAAGGATAACAAATACACACAGTAAAGTACAATTTCCCTTAAGAGTACACAGAGATCAGTCAGTCTGGGGCTGGTTGCTCCCTTGCTCTCCAGGTCCCCGATAAGACTCCCCACTGGCAAAGCTGTAGGGTCCAGATCTCAGCCTAGTGAGCAAGCTAAAATCTCTAGCACCCTCTCTGTCCAACCAGTGCTTTGGGTCCCTGCCCGTAGCTCACACACACACACACACACACACACACACACACACACACACACACACACACACACACACACACACACACACACACACACACACACACACACACACACACACACACACACACTTTGAGAAGAGTTTATACAAACACATATACTCACCTGCGGAAGGCTGGTACAGGTTCTCCAGCTGTGCCCTTTTTCCTACACTATACAGTTGTGCCAGCTGCCACCACCCACTAATATTTATCAGTTACTAAAAGGCCCTTAAAAGGCTATTAGAGTGGCTTTGTACAATTTTACCAAAGGCAAGCAAGTACTCTAAATAGCTTAAATTATCTCTACAAACCAGCCACAGTTGAAAAGGTTTAAAAATATTTAATAACAAACAGTCAAAGCACAAGACAATACTTTTAATACACAGTGCTAGTCAAGTGTTCAGAGATCACAAAGAAATGCTTAAAATAATTCAGTAGTACAGTTCTGACATCACAAAAAAACACTTACCCCGGGATTCATGAAGCTTGCACCAGGCGCAGGCGTAGCATAGGCGGTATAATGACAAATATGGCCGCCGAGCGATTCAGGTACAATCCAATTCCACGTGCACTACCAGCGTACGCCATATCTGCGCAGCCTTCGGCACAGGTATACTAATCACCCCATGCACAGTACTGTACCATGCAAATGAAGGTACATAGCGATTCATGAAGTGGTGCAGGTGTAGCGTAAGCCCACAGAAATGTAAACCAAAGAAAAACGGTTTACATTTTGCCAAACAGAACATTGGAGCTATGAAAGCGGACCAGACTCATGTATTACAAAGTTAACATATGCCAATGGCTAAATATACAGCCAATGGCATAAGAAACGATACACAACACCTAAAAAACAACATTTAATGTCATGTCCATAGTAACGCAAAGTACAACCACAGGGCATGTGTGCGCAAATGGGAACACAAGGAAAATATACACAGATGTCATAAAATCGCAATGTAATACAAATCGTGATTTCACCATAATACTCAATGGTATGCCTGGTACACCACAACCAAGCTGCAAGAGTTGCCAAGGGCCTGTGACAGTGTTCGGTGTGGTAACTATGAATTTGTAGTCAATGCAATGCAAATGAGGCAAGTAATAGTGAATCGCAAATGTCCCGTCGGACTAAGGATGTACCATATGGTGCAGCACTACAACACCGAGGAGTGGTTTGGAGGTATACATGACATCAGCAGTGGGGTGTGCCACCGTAGCCGTAAGCACATTGGAGCAATGCAAATCTGGCCTGCCCGTTGCAAAGCAAAGCCGCAGGATAGGGGTGGGGATGTAGGTATAGCATCTTTTAGCTGAGAGCACATATGGTGCCCGAAAGCGCATGTGTACGCGGATGAAAACATGCCTGAAACCTGGTAAGTGGACGCATGCGCTGTGCACTATAGCTCAAACAGGAGGGTTAGGGAAAGAAAATAAGGAAATGCCGCAGTAGGGTAATTCGAGTACAAATGAGCAATTAACACCTATTAACTCACAGTGGCCAATCAAAGGCCTCTAACAAGTCTGCTCGCAGCAACCTGCAGAACAGGATAGGGGAGGTGTCGGATTGCAAAGAAAAGAGAACTGTCATAACAGAGCAAAGCAAACCTGCAGTAGATCGGCCATAGAACACATGTCGTAAGATAAGCCAGGTTTTGGAAAGTACAAATGAAAGCAGGCTGCTGGATGCATGCCAGAAAATGGGAGGGGAAACGTTAAGAAATGTTAAGGGAAGGACAAGAGGTAATCCACAGCAGCCAAATGTAATTCAACACCAAAGGCACTAGAATAGCAGTACCTGTGGTAAAACACATAAGATACCCTGTAGCTCTGATGGTACATACACACCCTATGACATCATCAGTGTTCACAGCACAACAGTATAAAGTGTGAAGGCACCTCACACACACCTGTGTATTCCCAAACACTGCACAATTGGTGTAAACAGACGGGGAACTTTTACAATGTACATGTTGGGAGCTGCTATAGCTGGGATTCATCACCATGTGTTAGAGACTGAAGGTGTTGTGGAGGATGATGCTGACAACCACCGCCGGCTCCGGAGGAGGAGAAGAGTGTTCAGACCAAGGGTAACCTACCAGGGACTACATGATCTGGAGATAGTAGAGCGTTACAGGGTGGACAGGGATATCTTACAGCAAATAGTTGAGCTGTGCCGGCCATGCCTGAGATCCAGAAACAACAGAGGGGAACCCATCCCAGTGGACATGAAGGTATGTGTAAGCTTGCAAATACTAGCCACAGGTACCTTTCAAAGCAACTGGAGATATAATGAGGATCTCACAGGCATCAGCATCCAGGGTACTACACCAGTTCCTGGATGCTATGTTGCCACATGCCAATGAGCATATATACTTCCCCTGAACTCGGGAGGAGTTGGCCAGCAATATGCGTCTCTTCCACCAGGTGGCACACTACCCGGAGGTACTGGGTGTGATAGACTGCACACATATATACAAAATCACCACCTGGTGAGCATGGTAGGTGCTACATAAACCACAAGGGATACCACTCCATCAACTGCCAGGTCATGTGCAATGCCCAGGGCATTATTATGGATGTGTGTGCCGGCAGCCCTGGAAGCTACCATGACTCCCACATCTGGCATGCCTCACAGCTGTATCAGGTATTTGTCAGTGGGGACATCCCACATGGCCACCTTGTGGGGGATGCTGGCTATGCACTGGAGCCGTGGATGATAACTCCCATCAGAAATGCACACACACCCATGCAACAAAGCCATAATGAGGCACACGCACAAACCAGAATCATCATAGAGCATGTGTTTGGGATGCTGATATCACGGTTCCATTGCTTGTACATATTTTATTTATTTTTTATTTAACATTTGTTAACCGGGAATGTCCGACTAGGTTCCCACAGAGAGCCTTTCAGCGGGCCTGGGGGGGAGAAATGCTCCAGATGCTCCATATCTGGTGGAGCCTTGCAGTACTCTCCAGGCATGTGTGCCCACATCTTCATAGTATGTGACATGCTACATAATATGATCCTGCGGATGCAGTTGCAGCAGGGACATAATGGTGAAGGGCCTCACAGCCCACAACAATTACCAAAGCCATCACAGGCACAGAGGGATTCAGACCACGAACACCCTGTGCCAGCCCCAGTAGGCAGATGGAGGTGTGCCCAATATGCCCATGCCTTGGCAAAGAGGGAACATATAGCACATACACTGACAGTGTAGGCCCCTACGGACTGGCACACTTCTCTACCTGCACACACAGTAAAATGTATGGCACACACACATGACCATCTGTAAAGTGTAATGTATAGGTGGCCTACTGTGTGAATCCTACATAGGCAGCTCTCAACCATTGCACACACAACAGCTATTGGAACAAGGAATGTCAACACCTGAACAATACACGCACCTAACAGCATATGTTGATACTGTAGGTAAAGGTTCCTACATACATCGGTAGGTACATGCCCGATTGTCAGAGGTCATTCATCAACCAAGGCAAACAGTGTCTGCTGTCGCCACCACATCGATTAACCAACTGTCCCTCAGTGGAGCAGAGGCAATTGCGGGATCCATGTGTGTAATCACTGTTCCCCACACACTCTGCATGGCTTACCTGGTGTGTTAATGAGGGGCTCCATATAATGTATTCAGGGATGTAGTGGCAAAGCATGGGGAGTACCCATGACAGGTATCTGTCACCCCAGCATGCTCCACCTATGGTTGTGTGAAGGTGTATCACATTATAGTGTGTGGCTCACTGTGACATACATTACCAATGCTGGAGCACATCCATTAAACATCACTTGGACATACCAATAATAGGTCTCATCCATAAGTAAACTAACTGAGTTACACATTTGATTGCAGTATGGAGTAACAGCCATAGTACAGTCCACATACAAAACACCATAACACGTGTACAAATCCCAGATGCCCAAGTGGTAAATGCACTGACTGTCATGCATGTTCCTAGTCCCACGTCATGCAAGGGACGTTACGTAATCCCGAAGGCACGAATAATGGATGTTGGATGCAGGTCATCAGATCAGGTTTAGCACATGTCAGCGGGATTATTCATTGGCAAGTGCTGGTAAGTGTCGTTTAAACATGAATATACGGATATGCGCGAAACAGGGCTAAGCTTTTCTGAATATCATGCAGATCATGGTCAATGATGTCCAGAACAGGTGAAACTAGCATTATTCACCCCTGTACTAATAGTGCCTGCTCTGAAGGGTAAAACAACCACTGCCAGGAGTAGAACATGCAATCATGTACACAATCACCTAACACTAAGCTACCAGAGATGTACCAACAGCAGGTGTGTATTGTGACAGGTTCAAACACAAATGTGCGGAGTCCAGGAAACAGTATACACCTTCATGTACACAACAAAAGGTGTGTTCTCCATCTCACTCTCTCTCTCTCTCTCTCTATATATATATATATATATATATATATATATATATATATATATATAAAGGGTGATAGAGAGATATAAGTTGATATATACATATTCACCTATATCTGCAAATATATAGATAGGTCAACGACATGTACACAACCATGGAGGTACAAATAAATAGGATACTGCCAACTATCGAATGTGTCACATACCGACACGTGTAATCACGAGGCTGAAAGACTGAAAGACCACAGTACTGGAACACTAGAACCAAGAGTAATATTATCACAATGTTAAGGGACATTTAGTTATCGCTGCCAGTGCTGCGGTCCAGGTTGATACTGTGTTCAACTGTGTTTGTGATTGCTGTAGTCTGTGTATGTGTGTGTTGATGGTGCTGTGTGTGTTTCTGTGGGACTGTAATGTGTGTGTGTGTGTTTGCATCGTGTGTCTATTAGTGCTAACTCGGAGGTAAATCATTACGGTAGGTGTGGTCATAGCTGGCCATAGGAATACGGTTGCCACCTGTCCCACTTTAAGGGGGACAGCCCCTCCCTGGGCAGTTGTGTCCTATCAAAAAATATTAAAAAGGACAAATGTCCGAGATTTTAGGACATAATTATGTCCCATATATTATGTAATAGTTGCATTAAATAGTTAGGCCCATATCTAAAATATGTAAATGTTACATGAAACATGATAAGTAGCTAAAGTGCTTCAAGAATAAGTATGTATTCAGGATAAAAGTATGTTCTATCCTGTGTACTGACCGTGGGTATGTGTCGGCTTGGAAACACTGATGTGTGTCCTGCAAATGTCCCACTATGGCCATTTGAAAAGGTGGCAACCCATGCCAAAGAGGTTCAGTCACCAACACAACTGCAATGAGTGCAAATATCTGTGACAGAAATACACAAGACAGCTGTCATTTAGTAACATTACCTTACATATCGATGCATTTCCAGAGGTATTGAAGTATCAACTTCACCTGCATGCTATATAGAAACCAGTTAACAATGGCTCAATGTATAAGCCCGTAACAACCATAGTTTCTCAGTCTACTAAATGATAGGTCTTCAATTAGGGAAGGAGCCCACACACATATATGGAATATGTAGAAATGCAGTCCCCACAAACCTGTATATGCTATGTACACCCACCTACATCTTCCCCACATCCGAAACAATTGCAATATAGACTGTAATAACATCACAAACATCCACTCACTCAATTACATCTGCAGAACCATTAACATACCTTGTGAGAGACACATTTGTAATGGCGCCATGTGAAATTGTAGCTGTTGTATAATGGAACAGATGGCGATGTTACAGGTTTTGTTTGCAGTAGTCCCTTATCAGATGGTTGAGATGACAGGTACACTCACATGTAGAACCACATACTCTAGCCATCCCACACAGTCCATGGGGGACATGAATTCAAAATATCCGTGTCTCTCCAAATAGCAGTTGCAATTCCTCACAACAAAATACATACAGGCCATCTCCTCGAAGGTAGGGCAAAAGGGCAACACCCAAGTGGAGAATTCAATTATACCCCACTGTTGCCGCATAATTGGCAAATGGAGTAGCGGCACAGCTGATGTCCATGTAATAATTTACTCAAGAACACCAATTGGTGGCAGGATACCACATGTTACAGGTATCGACGTATATAAGGATGCCTTGCCATACATTCAAACCGTAAGCTCATACCATAGAACCGGTTAAACAGTAAAGGTGTAAGAGAGATATTTTACGAAGACTCGGAAACAAGGTATGTAGAACACTCAGTATGTCAGTGTATGTAGACCCTGTTTTGTAGTAATGAAAGTGTACGCAATGCATAAATTGGGAAAAGGTATTATGTAGTGATGTCTTGTTGAGCATAGTAATGCTTGTAGAAATTGTGTGTCCTGCTGTGGGCCACAAGGTAAACATCTCATACACCACAAGGGATGCTACATGAGGGCTTTAAACACAACAATTCCACACCACCTGTAGGGTTTGTTGAACAAGTATGTGCCATAGCAGGGGATAGTATATGTTGATATACTGTCACAGTAGGCATGTGTAAGGGCATATAATGCAAATAACATGCCCAGGGTGGTCCTGCTGTGCAAGTATGCTTTGCATTATGGGATAATGTTTAAAATATGTGTAATGTACAATATTATAGGTAGATATGTCAGATATTTTACACAGCATAACTGTTATATCATGCAAACAAAGGGCATCGTCCATTGGCATGTAGAATACACAATAACAGGATACATATGGCTTGTAGTCATGGGACACTGTAACAGCATGATAGCTAACTGAAGTGGAAGAGCTACTCAATTATCCATGCACAAAGGACATGTCATAGCTTCACAGGTTCATAGTGAGGTACTATGCTGTCTGGCCAAGTCCATGTGTAAGCCCAACAACAGTGTTTTCTCCGGCTGCACCTCCCTAGGGTAGTGTCCTGTCTGTGAACAGCAGAGCCATATGTTACCTGCACCTGTGTACAGTACAGCCACTGCAGTGATCCCTGGCATACAGGTGTGTCTTTCATCCACCCATCGAGGTATCTCATGAAGAATGCCAGTGAGTGTCCCTGCTTGATGTACATAGGAATCATGTTCCAAAGCATGGTGAGTGTCTGGTTCAGGAATGTATCCCTCAAGCACGTCCCACTCATCGTTGCGTTTGTGCACATATCCATGAGCATGTTGCTCTCAGTGGCCTTTGCTTATGTTGCTTATGTGGAGTATATCCATAAATATTGTTGTGGACATGGGCCCTGTATGTTCAGCAGAGGTCACCCCTGAGTATGCAGTATGCAAATGTGTACAGTAATGGTGTCCGTAGTTGTGCTGCATACGTCATCCTTCGGAGGTCAATAATCCTCATGGTGTGTTAATGTTGTGGTATGTAAAGCCATTGCTGTTCCGTAAGGTACACCCCAAAAGAGGTGTTGTACCCCTGAACATGTGTCATACATCAGGAGTATAGAGGTACAATGGGTGCCTTTGTTCCAGCTACAAACCCATTACAGATAAGGGTGGCCATGTAGAAGGATATCCACGCCACATTGGCAATATGGTTATCAAAGGAGTGGATGCTATATACGTGTGTACTAAGATCCCGTATAATGTCACATGTATGTAGGGGACTACCACCTATGTGACAGTCAGTGGGTGATTGGTGTAATCCAAAGGGGATGTCTATGCACCTTGTGTTATGCAGCTTGAGGCCATTATTGACATCAGGTATCCGTCACAGTGACACCCATATGGAGGGTGTCTGTATCAGCTGGTGGATCAATCATGGCTCCTTGTTTTCAGTCATCTGGAAACCTATTCAGGGAAAGTCCCTCTGTGCTAGTCTGTACCTCAGGGAAGCATATACTGAACATGAGGGGCCCTATGACCGAGGACTGTGGTACACCAAGTGTAACTGAATTACTATAGGTACCACGGTATGCTACCCTCATTGTGTGGGTCCTGTCCATGAGCCACTTTGCATAACATCCCGAGATGCAGGGGTCGATGTGCAGGTGGATGTGTATGTTGTCAATACCAGAATGGAGAATGGTGCTGAAAGCCAATGAGAGGATAATGTAGACTGTGTGGACACCCTTACCATCATCAACTACCCTGGTAACTGTATCAAAGGAGTCCACTAAGTGTAGGAGCCATGGTCTGGCCCTAACAAATCCAACCCAGGTGGCATCAAAGGTCTGGAGGCCACCAATGTTTCTGTGAATGACTTCCATGATGATGTGCCCCCATAGCCTTGCAGAACAGTCCAGTCAGGTGTATAGGGCAATAGTCTCTGTGGTTCATTGTGGTGCCACCTGTGTGGAGTGTGATAACTGTTGCTGTGCACCATTCAGGGGCCACAATGTCTGATACAAGGCTATTACTGAATCTGGTGGCCAAGTGGGGAGCCATGTCGTTCTGAGGTTTGTGTAAATCACAGCCTGGGATGTTGGACGGTCACATGGAGTCTGTGTTCCAGGCCTTAGAGAGTGCAGGTTGGAACTGCATAGTTGTGACCGCAGGGACTCTGCATTGTTCCTGTATGGATTTTGGCCCTGTTGGGAGTGAGAGGGTGTAAAGTTAGCATTGAACCTATCTGCCAGGATGTTGCCAATAGCAGTTGGTCTGTTATGTTCCTGCCTAACCGTCGTATGTCAGAGCAGATGTGGGTATTGCCATTGAGTACTGACATACCTCCATAATGCTTTGTGGTAGTCCTTGGAATGTGTCACAGTAATGTTTACGTAGCTAGCTTTGGAGGATGTGATAAGGGATTCCGGATTCCTACTGAGGCTGACCAGTGAGCTACCCCACCCATGGAATTGTACTCCACTTTGCAACAGCCACCACCTTCTGTTGTACATTATGTGTATCGAACTGGACCCCCAGAGTGGTGTCCGTTATCTGGTGGGTACCATCATGGCTCTGTTTAGGATAGCATGATCCATGCAGTCATGTAAGTGCTAATGAAGTGCACTGGTGTATGTTTCAGCATTTGTAAGTGCATTGTCCATCAGCACGGGTGTCATGACGTTTACTACCGCTGTCATAAGACGTCTGAAGTAGGCATTGTAGAAATCTTCTACTGTGTATTCCGTGAAGGGTGTGGTGCCAGGATGTGGATAACAAGGGTGATTAGTATATGTTCGTAAACTACCAACGAGGGGATAACCCCAGGTGTGGAACACCAGTCACATGTTGGTAATGTCCATGTCTAGGATATTGTTGGTCTTGGTGGTGGTGTGTATGGGTTGATCCAGCCGAGTGGAGGTTATGAATCCCAGAAAGTGTTGGCCTAATGTGTCGGTACATGTGTAGGCATCCCAGTTAAGTGTGGGGTAGTGTCAGTCTCACATCAGTAGTATCTGTCTGAACCCTACTGTCCAGTAGACCAAGAAATGAGGGCCGGTAACCGTGGGGTATGTTGTTGAATCTGTAGCAAGTTACAATGTGTATAGCAGTTCTGGCCACAGTTAGTTGCGCGTAGATCACCTCTGATGCATTGTGCTAAGGAACCAGCCTGGAGGTGTGTAGATCCTTGTGAAATATGGACACACCTCCGCCGTGGATGTTCCAGTCCTGGGTACATGACTGAAAGGTGTGGTCTGCGTGTAACCTGTCAGTGCAGGTGTGCTCTCCGGAGCCTAGAGGCAGGTCCCAGTCACTGCAGAGATATCGAAGTGGTCCATTATAAGGAATGCCTCACCTGAGTGTGTTAGAGATGAAGATGTCAAGCACTGAGTAACAGTACCCCAGGTTTTGCTTACCTGTTCCTGTTCTGGTGGTGAATGTTATTGGAAACTGTCCAAGACAGGCAGTATAGGAGCAGCAAGAGCCTTACATGTTATCTGTACTCCCAGGGCTGACAGGTGCAGGTCATCATTACCAAAGCATCGTGTTTTGTTGACCATGTCATTCAAAGCAGACAGATACTGGATGCCTGTGGAACGACAGCAGAAGCATAGGCAACTGTTGAAGTGAAACATTCAGTCATTGTACAGTGGTATCAGTCTGGATGAATGCAGAATGCTTCTAAGGGCTTGGGCGATACCTTCTGGGCTACAAGACCGGAGAGCTATTGCATGTCCCTGTACACCTAGTCCAGGAAGTTACATCTCAGGACAGTCACACTAACATGGAGAATGACAGTCAAATCATATCTGGTGATGTGTGCATGGGTGCATAGTTTATGTTGCGGATCCTGTAACCCGACAGCCAGATGTAAGTGAATATCGCCTTGTGTAGCCTGCTGAGTGGGACATCAGTGTGACTGCCTACAGAGTCACCTATGACCGGTGTGTTGGGTAGGTTATGACACCCTATTGGCTGTAGTTGAAGTGCACACATGAGTCTGTGGGCTATAAGTAATTGGTGTTGTGTTTGGTGATGGGGGCTGCCTCTGTTGCCTACACAGAGAGTATGGAGGGGTTCTGCAAATGTTGTAGTCATACTATGTATGGCCTGTGGTGGTGGAGATCTAGTGAGACTATGTGATGAGTGGGGTGTGTTGCAAATGTTAAACATCCCCACATGAATGTCAGGTTCAGTCTGGGTTGGTGAGAGCATTACCCCCAGCATGGCTACATATGTGCATCTCCCACAGGCTGTAGTGTCGAATGTTGGGAGATGAGCATTGACTGTGTACATGAGACAATTGCTCTATTGCCTCATGTTTGCCATATTCATTATATAGACAGGCAATAACACTGGTAAGTGACACTTGGACATGCCTGTATATTCAACCATGTCTCACAAAATATGTGAGTTACGTGTGTACAACAGCTGTTCTACTGTAAGCAAGCTGGAAATGTAAGGATAGACAGTGTACCTGTAAGAAATGAGTTGGAATGAGTGCTATAATAATTAGTACCTCATGAAGTGCATATATGTACTGAACAAGTGCTGAGCATGAATATGCAATACAGATAGGGTGTTGGATAATATAAACCCACTGCAACCCACAAGCGGAGATGCCAGTCATAATTGGAGGCACTGCACTATTACCCTGCTGAGTATGGTCTGCAAGTCTATGAACCTTTATCAACGTAGATGTTAGCAGTAGAGATGTAGATGACAGTACGGATGATTTCACACTGCATAGCATGCCTGTGACAGGTCATAGGACATCACCCATACTGTGTTCCAGCTACACTGAGTATACTAAATGTACCTTCGTATGTCACAGGAGTGGTCTACCAGTGGCCTGTTGACAGAAGCAACACTACAAAAGGTGTCTGAGTGACATGTGCATATCACACCAGTGGCAGCTACAGTAAAACAGGGTTAATGTTTTGTACTCCCTCCTCATTGTAGCCCATACCACACAGACAAATCTGAGGCATCTGCATATGTAAGGATGTGAATGGCCATGACCTCGGAGCAATAGCTGTCTCAGTGTTGTGGACAACATACAGAATGGGCTTTGTGGGTGAGGTGCGTGACATCTGTGCACAATCTGACAGCTGATAATAGCATTGTCACCGCTAGGTGAATAACCCTGTAACCATTAACTACCACCTAGGCAGCGGTCAACATTATGGACACTGTGTGTAAGGGATGGTGCTGTGCAGTTCACCTCCCTGAGTTGGTGATGTCTCCAGGCCTATTAGGTAGTCATACAAGGCACCCATGTCATGACAGGGTGCCATCCATGAGCATGGAGATCATTGGACAGGCATACTCAGCACTCGGGTGACCAATATCAGATTGCATATCACCTTTCAGGGGTATTGGCCATGCGTGGATGGGCGATACCAGCCTTCACAATCCTCACCTCCACTATGCAGCATGCTGGCTACCTTGCATAAAGATATGTGCTACACTGTGATGTTGGACATGCTACATGTACATATCTTGATCTGAAAGACATACGTCATGGACAGCCACCGTCCTATTACAATGATCACCACATGCTGGGCAGATCCGTGTGCCATACATGTTACATACTCCTGCCATACCATGCAACCCTGTCAATCAAAGCTGCACATGTCATCTCTGTCAAACATGGTGCGATAACCGCATGGTAGATGTATCATTAACTGTCTGGATCAGTAATGTGGCACTGATGCACCTGGCGGTGGCAAAATGGCTGTTGGATAGCTAGAAAACCTTGCCTGTACATGCCATGGCTGATAACCATCCCTGCGAATAACGTCCGGCTAGCCATTGTCCCATGTGTATCACATGTGCAACACAGGATATACATGGCAGGATGTTGAACTGGTGTACAGTGCCATGTAGATGTATATGGCAAAACACATGCATGTAATGGTTTCCATGCGCATGTGTGCATTGTCACTGTTCATGTCCGTTAAGGCAGTGTATGTGTTGATATGTGACATATACACAGAATCAAGGTCATCAGCATTACTGTGGACACATCCAGGCATGTGCTGATAGGTAAGAACACCAGTACAGGCAAACAGACATGCCCACATCAAGACAGCATTCATATCGAGTATGAGCAATGTAATGAGGTGATACACATATATGGTGATGATATCCAATGCACAATGGGTGTTACATGTGTGTGACATAAACATGTCAGTCATGTCAGTGTCATGACGATTTGCAAAGATAACTGTTCATATGTACTTGATTTAATACAAATGTATGTGCAGCTGTATCTCTGTACATCATTGTGATACTGTGACCTGTCTCCATCATTATGTCTTCCAGATAATGCCTTCGTTCATGCCTGCCAGCGTATAGCTGCCAGGAAGATGATGCCCTCATCCCGTACCTCCATGATAACTATGAGGTGTTGTTCAGCCATGTGCCACAGCATGCCCAGCAGCATGACAACCTGTGGCAGGAACTACGCAGGAGGGTTAATGATGTGGGTGGCCATAACCGCACCTACCAGCAGGTGTGCAGACTCTGCACGGACCTGATACGACATGCAAAACAGCGTGCCAATGCAATCACCAGGGAACAAGGTGGAACAGGTGGTGGGGCACCAACCCAGCCCCCACTCACACACACTGAAGAGCTACTGGCCAGCCTGGGGACACCCTCAAAACAGCATCCACAAACAGTAGCTGCCATCGTGGGGTGGGTGTCTACCAACCACTGAGCCTGGAGTTGCCTGGTAAGTCACTACTGCACATATGACTATTATATCCCATTTAGTCGCATGTGTCACTGTACAATATGTAATGTAACATCATATCCAAGGTATGTTTACACACATGCCGCATACTATAGTTTGCTACCCTGTGTATGCACAAATGTGCATACTATATGCTATTGTACAGGTGAATGTGTTAACATGCACAGTGCACCCTGTAGCTGTCATACAGTCATGGATAATGTTCAAACCGCTGTGTCACCCCTATACAGGTACCTCTGGCATGCCACACAGACATCAGTCCGTTGCAGGTGAGACAGTTATCAGTATCAGGCATGTTAATGCATATATCTATTTGCCATGTGGCCAGTTAACACATGTACACATAATGTATGGTCCAGTCACGATATACAGGTCGCATCTGTCATCAAGCACACTGGCTACCCATGTGCAATATATACAGACTAAATGAAACACCGACATGAACCACAGTATCTGTCATTGCTAGATGTGTGGACAGCTGTGCATACAACGGTGGAGGTGTTGTTCAATGTAGGCATATGTACTATACATTGGAACAACACATGTGTGGTATGCAAACAGTACCACACAGTGAGCTGGGATGTGGGCAGTCCACAGGATTCACCATTGTGTAATATGCCACTGCAATGGGTGCACACATTGTGATGTGCCATCTGACAAGTCCCAGACATGTAGTATTCTGGCTGCAATATTGTCTCACTCTCCCATAATACATACCCCGCATACCAAATATACAACCCTTTGTCTGCATAACCCTGTGGACAGTGACGTATCTGACATCTATGGGTGTATGTCATATGGGACAGCATAGACATGTGAGATAGATGGCCATCACAAACATTTGGCCAGCACATGTTCACACATGGCCATGGAGGATGGCCAGAGACATGTAGCCACACAGTCTATGTGATGTGTATACACCCTGTTGCACATTGTCCACACATTGTCCAACTATAGCCTTTGTTGAATGGTTATATAGTTGATGTGGAACACTGGACATCCTAAAAGCCTGTGCACAGCTTGTGGAGGTGTCACTTAATTCGACTATATAAGATGTGTTGAACATCATGACAGTGTCATAGCATGACAGTAGTCACCTGTACAGCTTCCACAGACATGGACACCACATCAGACCACAGATACCGTACATTTCCCTTGATGCTGTTGGACATCACTGTCAGCCGTGCACCTCGTGTGTGTGGTACATAAATGTCATGTGGGACATGGTGTATTGACAAGTCTGCCATGTGTGGACACGGTTGCCAGGCAGCTAAGACATGTTAGTAGTTGAGCAGGGGTGTTATCTGTAGGTCTTCCAGTGACCTGTCACATGACACAGCATGGTTTAGTGTGTATACACCTCAGCGACGTGGGTCACAATCCACATTAGTTATGTCATGTGTTTGCACGCAGTCATGGCTATGCACTGTGTGTGTATTACACACTGTATAGCAATATAGGCACCTCATGATGCCATTCAATGGCACAGTGTCTGTACATCATACTGTATAGCAATGTAGATGCCTCATACTACCCTTCAATGCTCATGCACATCTGCTAAAAGTGCTTTCAATCTGTAGGGCATACAGACAACACTGCAATGTGATACCCATTACACCACTGTACATGTGTCAGGACACCATTGTGTCAGACATGCATGCATGTCAATGCACACGTCCGCAGATTACATGTCATACTACATGTCAATGTCAAGGTCACATCAGCCATGTGTACTGTTAACCTGTGCTGGTCCACATGGTGTATCATAGGGATGCATGCTTACTACCATGATTGTGTGAACTGCATGGCTTCTGATATGACACCTGCTTGCTGTTGTGTGCAACCCAAGGAGGTATGCTAACTACCACTATTACTGTCTGAGCTGCATGCTGTCTGCTGTATCACATGCATGCTGCATGCCGTCTGTCAAATCACATGCATGGTGAGTCAGTGAGTCAGTGAGTGTCTGTGTGTGTCTGTGTGTGTCTGTGTGTGTGTCTATTGTAATGTAGAGTCTTTCTTTGCATTCACAGGTGATGTATGTGTGTTACCCTCCTGTGGTCTGTCTGATGTTAGTGTCCCCACAGATACTAACAGTGATGAACATATGCATGAGGTACAGGCAGGGTTGTCAGGGGCTGAATCTGTGCCAATGGTTGCCATCCCAGCTATGTCCCCCTCTTCCCCGCACACAGTACTCATGCCAACACATACCCCATCACCAGTCGCCATAGAGGAAGGATAGTCAGCGTGTGTTAGCTTGGAACAAAATTGTGTGGTGGCTACAGAAGGTGTGTCTCCACACCATGGTGTCAGTGTAATGACTGCAGATGTGCCACACAGGCATGTGGCCAGTGCTGCTCATAGGAGGACCTCTGGCAGACATGCACCTGCAGGACAGAGCACAGCAGCTGGTGTCACCAGACGCATGTTCCAGACTGTAATGGCAGCACAGGCACATGCTGAATGGCAGAACACAGAAGGGCAGAGGCTTCAGAGGGCTGCTATCCATTCTTTAAACCACAACATCCAGGCATTGGCGAATGCTCAGCAGCAGATCGCTGATGTTCTGGGCAGGCGATTGGGTGACATGGTTGGAATCCTTGACCGTGGCATGGCAATCCGTGAGCGTGAGCTGTCTATGCTGGAACATCTGGTAGGAGTGAGGTGTAGGCCACATGGACATAGGCCAGCTACACCACCTGGTGCATGTCAACGTGAACAAGCCACCTCACATGCCCGCTCCCACAGTGCTGGTAGCAGTAGCAGTGCAGCTGGTGCTGCGCTGTCCACACCAGGACACAACATGCCACATGGATGTGGCCCTTGACATTCCCATCGGGGACACAGTTCCAGTGGACATTTGTCATCGGACAGTAGCCAATCTGTACCTCTGCCTGGTAGTGCCCATGCAACCCCTGGCAGGCACAAGTCACATGGCCGTGACTGGACACAGTGAGCTGTTCATCCTGGTCTGTACAATCTGGAGCTGTCAATAATACCCCTGTGTAGGCTGGAGACATGGCAGAACTGTGTGCACACACACGCACACAGCAGAAACATCTGTAGGGCACCGCAACACCCACATGCATAACGACCACACATGTCCAATCAGATCACCGGCTCTAACCCACACACATGATATCATCCACTGGTGCAGCCTATGCCCCTGGCAAACATTATCACCCTGTGCATATGTACATTCTGTAATTCCTCAAGCTGACTGTATCCACGCTGACGACTCCACACTCATATGCGCTGCTGCTTCTCAATCAGAACTTCAGTCACTAACCCAAATGACCTTTAGTACAGTTGAAAACTGGCTCCTACAAAGACGTCTTATCCTTAACCCCAAAAAAACAAAAATGCTACTATTTACACCTACCTGCAGAACCTCCCCACTTAACTTTACTATTACCTCAAATGATGGAACTATAATATCTCCTGAACCAACCACCAAACTACTTGGGGTACTAATAGATAACAACTTGTCCTTTAAACCTCACATTAATAACACCATAAAAATAGTAAACAAGAAACTAGGTTCCCTCTATAGAATAAAACCCTTTCTTACACCTCCAGCCAGGGTTACTATTGCTCGTAGCCACCTCATCTCTACCTTGCTCTATGCCTCCCTTATCTATACCAAAATATGTAGAAGTAATCTGAGTAAACTTACATCCTCCTACAACAATATTGCCAGATTTGCAGCTGGGTCCTCCTATAGAACTCATCACTGTATCAATCTGAATCAGTTAGGATGGTTAGAGCTGCCAAATGTAATACTTTTCAATCAATTAATAGTAGCCCATAAGATCCTGTATTTACCTCAAAATACACCCATACTTACATCCCTAGTCATCCCCTATAATAACCTCAAGACCTTACACTCAGCTAATAACCTACTTGTACAAATATCAAAATCCAACAACTTAGCTGGTGACACCTTGTTCTCCAGTACAGTAGGTAAAGCCTGGAACATCCTCCCAAGCCAGCTAACCTCAATATCCTCTGTCAGCTTATTTAAAAGCAAGCTTAAACCCTACCTCAAATCACACTGGCTATGCCCCTGTGTTAACCCAGACTAAGTACCTAACTATTAACTAGACTCCCACAATTCCTAGCCTATCATGATCTTGTGTTGTCTCACTAATTTTTAGTGAGATTAACCTTCCTTAGGATTTTTTCTCATGTAAATAAGTATATACTGTGGAATGATCAAACACCTTCATATAGTATCACTACCTATGTGTTAAATAACACTACAAATCCATCCTTGTTTGTTGTTCTTCTATACTCTATCTATTGATCTCTAGTGTTTTTCTTTCTTAGGTTTTTGTGAGACCTTAGTATTTCTTATCATAAATTCCTAGGTATATCTAATTTTGTAATATGTTATAAAGATTTGTACTACACCATTTCTAATACAAATGTATTAGTCTTATTCATCTATTCTTAGATATATTTTTCCTTTTTCCTACTGAAATATAAAATATATAATCTTAGGCTTGTACTATAATTGTTAAAACTTATGTACCAAATTATACTGTTATTGTCTTTGTCTTGACCTTTTATGTTGTTGTAATTTGTGGAGCTTTTCTCCCCAGGCCTCCACTGAAAATTGACATATATCCAGCTGGACTAGCCCGGTCAACAAATGTAAAATAAAATAAAATAAATAAATATGTTGATGCCTGTGCTGCATCCCTGTCATCCACACCATCGGTGCAGGGACATGCTCATATGGTCTGATGCACAGTGTGAACAGAATAGTGAGTAGTGTATATTACATTTGTTGTGTACTGTTGACACGCACCAGACATACCATGTAGTACAGGTTTAGAATGTATTGTTATATGTTCACAGTCTGTGTCTTGGAAACAACAGTAACAGCATGTTGGCAATGATGCCCTGCTTCCCTCCTTAAGTTCTACTTGCATGTGCCAATAAGTAGCAGTGTTTGCAGTTTTCCATGTGTAAATGTGGAGTACTCACAGGCATGTATGGCAATACCAGCATGCTATACGTAGCCTCAACTTCACTGTTAGAAAAGCTACCATTCCACAGATGTCCACACATCTACTGATCCAGAAGCATGTGAGCTGTTCAATAGGCTACAGCGGCTAGAGATGTGACATCCATACCGGGTCACATCACAGGCATGGTGACATGGTGCGGGGGGGTTTACACAGCGGTCTGGCTGATGTCAACGTTAGGGGCCAGTTGATAGCATGAGGCCTCACTGTGTAGCAGTAATACTCTGTCACATTACAGGATGAGAACACGCACAGACATGCACAGAAACACACAGTAACATGACCACACTCACGGGGTCAACAACACTATAATGCACACTTGATAGTGTTGAGGTGAGGACCCCTGCCTATGTGGTAATCACCTTCACAATACTGTTCCCCCACATGATGCGACACAGAGAATGAACATGTACAGGTAGCCAGTAAGGCTGAGACCGATGGCATCAACAGGGTAGTAGACTGCATCACCATGAGGAGTTAGTGATGCTGTCTGTTCTGTATGGTAGCATACACCCTCACTCCATGCACCAGACAGCCATACATACACACACACACACACACACACACACACACACACACACACACACACACACACACACACACACACACAAATGTCATTCACATACAGATAGCTGACATGTGTGTGATACACACACCACCCCTGCCTACGTCTTGCTTTCTGCACTGCAGTATGTACAGATCTCTACAACAGTGTACAGGGGTGTGTAACAATTGGGATGTATTCCCCACCATACGTGGCATATATGGTCACACAAGCAAACATACATGGCAGTACTGTGAATCATACACCTGCTATATGATGATACGTCTGACAGACATGCAGCTGTATTGGCCGCATTATGTGTACCAACGTTACCTTTGGCAATTGTGCTGCTATATGCACACAGGAGTTTGTAAGTGTTACAGATGTAAAGTGATGTACAGTCAGTAACACCCTGACCGCTGTGTAGGTTGTATGTCTTCACCTTCAAGTAACAGTAACATAGCGTACTGTTTGCACATGTAATGGTAGGACAGCTTGTGACACACCTGTGACCTGCCTTCAGCAAACATCCATCTGCAAAGGTGGACCACCACTTTATGTACACATATCCATCCATACCTGATGTACATCCTACCGTACTGTCAGTATTTCACCATATACAGGTGTCAATGATGGGGCTGCATTGCAACTGCATGTTGTAGTTAGACACAGATGAAAGACATACATCAGCTACTGCACATGCATGGTAGCTGCATGCACACCACTACATGTACATGTATGTTGGTCCTACATTCCTGTCATGTTTGCAATTGGTGGACATGTGTGATGACATACATGACACATGGACTGTTGTATAATATGTTGGTTGTCATGGGTAACTAGTACAGAGGGAATGTTACCTCAGTCAACATTGCTACTTTATGTACTGTTAGCATTCAATAGCCATGGACCTACCTTCCATGTGCATGTGTGTGATTGCTGTAGCCACTTGTCTGCACAGAAGACAGCAAAAGCTTTGCTATGTACATATGCATTGTGTGTGTGTGGGCCATGTACATATCCACTGCGATTACATGTATATCATATCCAAACATGAGTGTTTTCTGGTGTACAGCGACAGTCATCTGTTACAGCTGTATAAGACACAGGGCCCCTGTTATCTGTAGAGCTGACCTGGTTATGAACTGTAGTATCATTGCATTGCATACCACATGATGGAACCCTGTCAGTACATATGTAGTCTGCACAGTTGCTGTAGACCTATGTACAGTCCACTGGTCATGAGTAACATGGTGGTGTAGTAATGTATGGATGTGTGTTGCTGGTCCAAGGACATGGTGATGTCCGAGGGCTACATAGTAGACTGCGGCATTTACTACTGTGACCTGCACCTGAGACATCTGTGATGGCTCTTGAGTGTGTACTGGTCAGTACATGTGAGTGGCCTTCATGTACGTGGGGACAGTAACACCTGGAGCGGTCCGTCATGGTCTTATGGCCCACATGTCTGTATCTGAGGTATACAGTGGTAGTGCTATTGTGCACAACTGTGCCATATGCCAGGTCTTCTTCACTGCAGAGATGTCTGTATTCCCCATTGCTGGATCTGGATTGTCAGCTGTGATCATGAACGCTACACAGCTAGCACTGAAGACCGGTGTCAGATGTGTGTAGTGCAGCATTCATGCTAACAATGTTCACTATTGACACACTGTGCCCTTCCATGTTTAGAATCCATGTGCATACAAGACAGCCCTTCACTACTACTGTGTGAGCATGCCCAGTACACCATTGTGTAGATGGACACACAGTACATTCCAAACTGTGCCCTTCTGTGTTTAGAATCCATGTGCATACGAGACAGCCCTTCGCTACTACTAAGTGTGTGAGCATGCCCAGTATGCCGTTGTGTAGATGGACACACAGTACATTCCAAATGGAAGTGTGCTACTAAGTGGGTGAGCATGCCCAGTGATACCTTGTGTCGGTTATGTGCCTCTGTGTATGGGCATGATCATTGAAATCCTGTATAGTGATAGTGGTCATCCAGGCAACAGATGTCCATACCTCACATCTGGATGGATTCCTACATTGAACATACTGGGACTGGCTTGAAGGGTGTACTGTCTGTGGTGTGTCTCGTATCCATGTAGTGTTGTAATAGTGCTCCGTAGATAGGCAGTTGTCCCGTTCACACCACTGCCGTGTGTTTGTCTATGTCTACCTTGGGACAGTAATATGGTTTTAGACTGCTCCCTCTCCATACATTCCATATCAGTGTCTTTGCCTTTGTTGATGATGTCATCCACCTAGAAGTATGTCTCTGGGAGTGCTGTGTTCCAGTAATCTCAGTAGCGTAATCTGCAACTGCATAATGCTGTAGCATAATAAGGTAGTTAGGTGTATGTTCGACTCCCGGCCCTGCCAAATGTGTGTGTCTGTGTGTGTGTGTGTGTGTGTTTCCAGCTGCCTGGGGACAGAGTAATGCTTTTAGATGGCTCCCTCTCCATACATTCCCTATCGGTGTCTTTGCCTTTGCTGATGATGTCATCCACCTAGAAGTATGCCTCTGGGAGTGCGGTGATGCCGAAACTTGGTAGCGCATTCTGTTACTGCGTAATGCTGTAGTGTGGTAGACTAAACAGGTAGGTGCTTGATTCCATGACATGGCAGGAGTGTGTGTTTGGCAGTTATACCCTATGTGATACCTGTGGGTGGCTAGCTGCGGGATGTGTTCAGTGTGTTTTGTTGCTGACCTATATAGTGTCCACAGCCCGCATATTCTGCCAAGACACTGGGTTGTTTAACACATACATTCGCCAACAATTCTGGTGAGTAAATGTCAGCAGCCCTACTCTTACCCTTAATACAGTCTGACCCATGTGATGCAACAGAACACACATGCCTTGATAGTAACAACACTACATGCTACAGGTGGCACATGTAGTTTCCTTTTCATGCCTGTCTAATGCTTTGCTGTCATGTGGTCCGCTGCTGTGATATAAATGCAATATCTACATATATGTGTACATGTATATGTGTGTATGTTTATCTATGTATATATGTATACAAATAATATATATGATATATGTAGATATAGAGAGATAGACGTAGATATAAATATATATGTCTGGGGACATCAGCACTATTGAATGTTTGTGCCGGATGATCTGTACGTGATAACCTGGGATGTATGTATATCTGCCATGGCGTAGTGATAATAAACATTGTCTGTTGTGTGCAGGGTCCCGGGTTGTAGTCGTGTAGACACCAGTTATTTTGTTGCTGGGAAGACCATGGGACATTGACTATGGTGATAGTAAGGCACCTGTCACCAGTTGTGTATGGATCTGAGCGACACTAAGCAGTGGTTATTAATTTGGTGGTTCGGTATGGGTCATATAACTATTCATTAGAAGACTATACTATGCAGATGAGGTTGACAATAATGTATCCCATTTATCCCTAGGGTGTGATGCAGATACCTGGAGTGTATGTGTGCAGTTAACCGGGTGCAGGGCTCAAATATAGTTGACAGCATGGGAAGGGGGTCAGGCATACTGTACGTACATTGCAGAACTGTGCCTCGGGAGTGCTCCTGCCTTAGCACGCCTATGCTAGGGTTGTGTCTATATCTGCCTGGTGACATTGGGAGGGACAACAGTAGTGGTGGGGTTGTCAGGGTGTATAGGCTGCACAAACAAGTGATGATCAGCACAATCAGAAGATGACATGGCCAGCCTGCACCTGAACAGTACGGTAATGTGAGCAAGCATCATGCACACAGGTTTCTTCCGCACTCTACACCACCGGTGTATACCTATGTGGACATTTCACGACACAGTCCAACCAAATGAGAATGGCTACAGCAGGCAACATAGACCAACATGTGCAGGAGGCTGAGGACAGTGAGGATGTGTATGCTGCCGAACATCCCTTACTGGAGTGATATAAGACTTTACAGACCCAGGGTGACTTACCAGGGGCTACATGAGCTGGGGATGGTGGAGCACTATGGGGTGGATAGAGACCTCATACAGCGGCTTGTTGACCTATGCCGGCCACACATGACACATCAAACAGGCCGAGGGAAACCCATCACAGTGGATACCACGGTATGTGTTGGCCTGGTATACTAGCCACAGGTACCTCACACAGCACAACTGGGGATATCATGGGGATCTCACAGGCATCTGCATCCAGAGTATTGCGCCAGTTCACAGACACCATGTCAACACATGCTAGTGAGCACGTACATGTCCTCAACACACGTGATTAGTAGACCAGCAATATGCAACTCTTCAACCACATGGATGCCTACCCTGGGGTACTGGGTGCTATAGCCTGCACACATATACACATCAAAGCACCACCCACCGAGCAGGGTAGGGCCTACGTCACTGCAGGGGCATACCCTCCAACAGCTAGGCCATATGCGATGGCCAGGGCATTAGATTGAATGTGTGTGCTGTCTGCCCTGGAAGCTATGATGATTCTGATATATGGCTTCTGACGCAGCTGTACCACACCTTTGCCAATATGGACATCCCCTACAGTGTCCTAGTGGGGGATGCTGGGTAACCACTGGTGTCGTGGCTGACACCTAGCAGCAATGCACACACACCTGAACACTCACACCATAATGAGGCGGATGCACAGGCAAGACATGTAATTGAGCATGTGTTTGGGATGCTCAGTTCATGGTTCTGGTATCAGGACACATCCGGTGGAGCCCTGCAATATTCACTAGCTACATGCACACAATTTGTTATGGTATTTGCTATGCTACACATTCTGATCCTGCAGTAACAGTTGCTGCAGGAACAGCATGGGGCATGGCCACATGTTCCAACACCACTGCCAAGCCCTGTACAGTTACAGTGTGACTTGGCAAAGGAACTACCGGAGCAGGGCCCTGTCAGCAAAAGGCCGTGCACAGTATGACCTGCCCTTGGCAAAGAGGCAACACAATGCATATGCACTGACACAATAGGTACCCATGGATGTCCCCTCTCTGACCCGCACACAGTTCAATGGATGCCAAACATGACACTACCTGTGCTCGGCCATGTAGAGGAGGTGCACTGTGTGCATCCGACATTGGCAACCCTCCAGCACCATCCTCAGGTCCAGAACACCCCCAGGGTACGTCTATTGACCTAAAAATTGTCAGTTGTATTAGAATGTGTATTTACCCATTGCTATGGTATGTATGTGAGCATACAAGAGACTTTGGTAGCCGACTGTTAGGGCAGCAGACAGTACACGTCCATAGTGGCACCATGACATCTGTAGCACATACGGGGGTCACAATGGTAGCCAGTAGTATACAGGGTGTCCTAACCCACTGCAGATTATGGGATGAACATCATGTGTGTCCATACAGCCCACACACGTTCCATGCAGCTGGACAGGTTTGGGCCAATACAGACAAATGATATACAGTGGCCTATGGATATACCCAATGAATGATCCCAAACCCAAAGACACACACAGACTACAGCAGGCCAGGCGGTTTGATGTAGGTTGTGAAAGCTAGGACGTCCAACACCACTGTGCTGGTATTTAACGCTGGGATCTGACGTACACTGTTATCCCTCCAACCGGCAATTTAGGTAGGTCAACACACTGATATGGAGTACCTGGCATACCAGTACAGTAGCAGCAGATGTGTACAACTGTCAGCTGTGCCCCCCATCCAACCTACACATGTGAGAGTCATGTGCGCCACCCACGGTGCTGTGTAGGACTGTGGATGCGGTTGGATTTCCCCCCACGCTATACAGACATGTAGCAACTGTCAATGCCACATGACCATTAGCTACCCTGCAGACACAGCATGACACCTGTCTGTGTAGAACAGAGGGGTCAGCAACACAGTACTGACTATCTGGACATGTGACACATGCAATACAGTTGTCCATACTTGGCATGCTCACACACATGACGGTATGAGGGTAATGTCGGTCGACAACATGCGTAACAGTCATACTGGGCATGCTCACACACTGATACACAGGATGGCCAGGCATGCATACATGGTCAAGGTAACACATTGCATACACTACATATGTCAGGTACCTCTATGGTTGTGTGGACTACCCTGGCATGTTTCACCTTCCACATGCTATATCTCACATACATAGGTACATGCCCATACTTAACTTTCATGACATGGTTGGTACACCCAGGTAATGCCTGTTCAACTGTGACACATCCTGACAAGTACAGCTTGGATCGCAGATGTGCGGATTTTGGCCGACTGTTCTGATCATTGGTAGGATGCCACCTTTTCCTGTGTCCAAGATGGGATATATTCCGGACACATATCCGATTGTACTGGACAACATGTACCCACAGTCAATGCTACAGATAATACTGTTCCTTTAAGCCTACATGTTGCCTTATTGTTGTAGCAGTTTATATGCTCCTTCTGTTTCATTTACATGCTTATTCTATTTCCTGTCACATATAGTATGTTAAATACGGACATACCTATTGTATGTGACTATTACATGCATTGTGGGATATAATTCTGTCATACGGTCACTAGATATTTACATTTATCGTGGTTTTTGTTATGGACACATCTGCCCAGCTGTGTACTCTCCCTCACAATATAGGTCAGCTGGTGACCCTGACCATTAGGCTGGATGTACCTATTGGCAGCCCGCTAACATGATGCGTTTCACTTCCACTTGGTATAACTATCTACACTGCGTTGGACTACGAGCACATGGTTTTCAATGTCATTTGTTCAAGGGTAGGGACCCGTTATTCCCTACCATGCATTTGTGTTTGCTTCTTCATTTTGTGTTCGCAGGAACTGTCTTGCATGCTTTGCATACGTTTCAGTATCCACAGACACTGACAGATGTGATTACTATTGCTTGCAAATTGTTATATGCAAGCATTTTAGGTTGCACATTGACAGCTGACATTTCCATGCCTCTGTGCAGCACTTTGACATGCCATATGCACTCGCGCTCCTTTCCTATGCACATGGCTGTGGCGGCAGTGCGCCTTCATTAATATGCATTTGGCGCTACTGCACCATCTTCACGCCACATGGTTGTTGCAAGCCTAACGCCAGCCTTGCGCCGAGCTTTATGAATCCTGGGGTTAGTTTAATCTTTCTAGTTTCTAGCTATTTCTAAGAGAAAACACAAATCTAAGATAAACTTACATAAAGAGCAAGACAGTGCTAGTGAGTTGGATGGTCAAGACAAAATGCTTAATGCTCTCTGATTCTCTTTGTTTTTAAAATCACATTCCTAGTTCACATTACATCATTCTTCACACTTCCCTGGGTTTCCAGGCTAACAGAAACTACATTTACTTTCTTCACCTCTGGGCAGAAACCAGAGCAATAAAGGACATTTATGCATGCAAATTCTAACCATTTACTTAGGCCTTAAAACAACAATAGCAAGAATTCCTTCATCTAGAATGGCCGGAGTCATGTTTCCATCAAAGGGTCACAACATGCTTTACTTGGTCAGTAGGGTGCACTGTTGTTACATTATTTTCCAGTTCCACAGGTAACACTATTTTTACAATGTAAGACAACAAGCCTGTGGCTTACAGTAATATTTACAGATGATAGAATTATCTCTAAAATTCTACCTGGCTAGGCTAGCAGCCTTCACCTATCTTCACCCAATCTACACATGTCTCTCCCCTGGAGAACTCAAGCTAGTTTTTCAAGTGACCCTTGAGAAACACTGCTTGAGAGAGTTAGGTCTATCTGAGTATACCTTACCCAGTTCCCTGTCTTGAGAGCCCATCTGCATTGGCATTGCTATTCCCACTGTGGTGCTGCATGGACATAAATGCTTGCAACCCCAGGCTCCATCTTAGCAGCTTTGCATTTTGCTGGCTGACTCTGTTTAACCATGTTAGGGGTTGTGATCTGTCATAACAGTGAATTTCCTTCCATACAGATAAGGCTGAAGTTTCTGCAGTGCCCTCACTATGGTTAGACATTCCTTTTCTACAGCTGCATAGCATTTCTCCCTGGGTTGGAGCCTATGACTGAGATAAACCACTGGGTACTCTTCCCCCTCTGAAGAAATCTGGCTAAGTACAGCCCCCACCCCATGGTTTGAAGCATCCACCTGCACAACAAATGATTTGCTGTAATCTGGACTGTTTAACACAGGGGGTCCTCCCAAAGCTTCTTTAATCTTCTGGAATGCCTGCTCATGTGCTGGGGTCCACACTACCTTATCTGGCCTGTTTTCCCTTGTCAGGTCTGTGAGGGGAGCAGCTATGGTACTATAACTGGGGACAAACTTTCTGTAGTACCCTGCTGTCCCTAAAAATGCCCTCACCTGCTTTTTAGTAACAGGTGCAGGCCATGCCTGAATGGCTTCCACTTTGGCAGAATCTGGCCTTATCTAACCACTCTCCACTTGATGTCCTAGGTAGGAGACCTCTGCCATACCCACCTGACATTTGTTCAGCTTAATGGTCAACCCTGCCCTTTGTAGTCTGCCCAGCACCTCCCTGACATGCTGAAGGTGCTCTGGCCAGGAATGGCTGTAGATGGTAATATCATCTAGGTATGCAAGGGCAAACCCTCCTGCTCTATGATATCTAGATATGATCTACCAGCCTCTGGAAAGTTGTTGGGGCATTCTTCATCCCAAAAGGCATCTTTGTGAACTCATAAAAGCCAAAAGGAGTCACAAAGGCTGACTTTTCTCTTGCACTGGGAGTCAAGGGCACCTGCCAGTAACCCTTGGTAAAATCAATGGTTGTAAGATACTTGGCCGCACCTAGCTGGTCTAGGGCCTCATCTGTCCTAGGCATGGGGTAAGCATCTGATTCTGTGTGACTATTTAATTTCCTGTAGTCCACACAGAACCTGGTGCTACCATTCTTCTTTGGCACCAGCACCACTGGGGAGGCCCAGGGACTGTTGGACTCTTGAATCACCCCTAGTTCCAACATCTCCTGTACCTCCTCTCTCAGAGTCTGTTTGACTCTCTCAGGCACTCTATAAGGGGCCTGCCTAATAGGCCTTTGGGGACCTGTATCCACCTGGTGCTGCCCCAGGTGGGTGCACCCTGGTTTCCCAGTGACCATGCCCCTAAATTCCTGCAACACTGCTTGGATTTCATGAACCTAGGTAGGAAATAGCTGCTAGCACATTGCTACCCCTTCTGCTGAGGTGTCAGCCCAAGCTTCACTGAAGAGATCAGTCCCCAGATCTCCCTCAGACTCCTCCTGCAATCCACTGCAAATGCTCAGCATAAAGTCCTCCCAATCATGGTAAAGTTTCATCATGTTAACATGGTACAATTTGTGCCCCTGCCTTCTGCCTAGCAGTTCCACCATGTAGTTAACATCACTTACCTTTCTTAGCAACTTGCAGGTTCCCTCCCAAGCTGCTTGCAGATTGTCATGTCTGACAGGAATGAGAACCATTACCTGCTGCTCCACAGCATACTCTCTAGCTCGAGCATTCCTGTCATACCACACCTTTGTCTGCTGTTGGGCTTCTGCCATGTTCTCCTGGGCCAGACCCATGAGTCCCCCTGAGCCTTGTCCTGAGGTTTAGGACGTATACCACAACAGACTCATAGTGAGACTCACACTCACCTTCCCACTCATCTCAAATTAAATCTTGAGGTCCTCTCACCCTATGCCCATACAGCAACTCAAAGGGTGAAAAACCTGTGGATTCCTGGGGAACCTCTCTGTAAGAAAACAACAGATGGGGCAAATATATGTCCCACTCCCTCTTAAGCTGATCTGCAAATGCCCATAACATGGACTTGATTGTAGAGTTTAACCTCTCAACAAGACCATTAGTCTGGGGATGGTAGGGGGTGGTCTTTATGTGCTTCACCCCACAAGACATCCACAGACAAGCCAGTAGGTCTGACATGAAATTGGCACCTATGTCAGTCAGTATTTCTTTTGTGAAACCTACCCTGCTGAAAATCTCTAACAACACATTTGCCACCTTCTCTGCCTCAATGGAGGACAAAGCCACTGCCTCAGGGTATTGTGTAGCATAATCCGCTACCACTAAGATATACTTTTTCCCTGTGGAACTTGGGGTACTCAGAGGACCTACAATATCCATAGCTACCCTCTGAAATGGCTCCTCAATCACAGGCAAAGGCATCAAAGGAGCTCTCACCTTGTCTCCTGCCTTGCCTACCTTTTGTCACTGCTTACAGATCCTGCAGTACCCTGTTATATCTCTGGAAATTCCAGGCCAATAGAAGTTCTGCATAATATGCCTCTTTGTATGTTTTATGCCCATATGACCTGCAAAGGGAATATCATTGGCTATGGCTAGAAGCACCAGATGGTATGCTCTAGGCACTACCAACTGCTGTACTCTCTCACCTTCTAGACCTCTCTCAGGGGTCCACTCTTAGTATAGTAACCCTTTGTCCCGGTATACAGATTCCCCTTTCCTTGAGAATCAGGTGCCGTCCTAGCTACCTACCTTAGGCCTTGCAATGTAGGGTCTGAGAGCTGAGCCTATCTCAACTCTCTCCTTGTAACCTTTCCCAGCCCCCTTCCACAGGAAGTATGGCATCCTCTGACAGTGGTGCCTCATTGTCAGCCTGGGTACTACTAATACCTCTACCTTTGCAGTCACTCTGTCCAAGGGACCATCAGTACCCCCAAGCAGCTGTGGCTCACCTTCAATCTCACTGCTACAAGGTAGCTTCCTCCCTGAAGTAACCACCCCACCAGTCCTGGCTGCAAGTATGCAGTCTGTTTGGGTCTCCCCAGGCTACCAGACCCACATGCTTGTCTCCTAGCTTGACTGCATGTAACTGCACAAGCACAGGGTACTGCACTATCAAAATCATTCCTTCACAGGACATCTGCAGGTATATCCTCAAACAAACCTACTTGCTGTCTTCCTTTTCCACCTTCCCAGTCAAGGTGAACCCTAGCCAAAGGTATTTGGAATGGGATCTCTACTAAAGCCCTGACTGGAGTAGACTGCCCAGACAAGTAGTGCTCCTCTGTAACCATTGCAGGCTTTACAATGGTTATATCAGAGGCGGTTTCTCTCTTGGCAATGGCATTTTTGCCATTCACTACAATAGGATATAACCTTTAGTGGTAGTGTGGGACCCTTGTTGTCCCAAGACAACCTACTATTGTCATTTTGTCTTTCCCACTTACTGGCTCCCTCACCTTTTGTTCTCCACCTTGCCTCCATGGACACCTGTATGTTATGTGGCCCCACTGGTTGCATTCAAAACAGTTAACCCTAGCTCCTGGATGTGTACCTGGACAAGTGGCTTCCCCTGCTACTGGCAGACTCTGTTGGGGCAGTCTGTGCTTCCCACCATGGGTTCTTTTAGACCCATGAGCAGTACTGGGTGTCCCTTTCCTGTGCAGGGCTGCCCTGCTTGCCAGGTATAGGTCTCCCTTCTTACCCAACTCATCTGAAGTAGCACATTGTCTATCAGCTAACCAGATCATTATGTCCTCAGGCAAAGTGCTAAGGGCTTGTTCCCTCATCAAAAGGTTTTCCAGCCCTTTCAAAAGTGGTGACCTGACATCCACTCACCCACCTATGGAAATAAGTGCTCAGTTCAGTAACATATTCACACACACGTTCATCTGCCTTGCGTCTGTGCTCACAAAACTTTTTCTTATACATTTCAGGTGTTAGCTTAAACAATTCTAACAAGTGATTTTTAACAGTAGTATAATCAAAACATGCAACATCAGACATTTTTGACAAAACAGTTACAGCTTTACCATGGAGTAAGGGGGTCAGGAACCGTACCCAGAGCCTTTGGTCGAGACTATACTGTTTGCATACCCTCTCAAACATATGAATCAAACTATCAAAATTATCCTCCTCTTTAAACTGTGGAAGAAATTTACTGACCTTTTGTGCTTCTGGGGTCAAGTTCCTCCCTTCCCCATTACCTCCATGACTCTGGCGAAGAGTCAGCATTTCCCTCTCATGCTTCCTCTGCCACTCCTTTTCCTCGGCTTCTATCTCCAAATGCCTGGCCTCTAACTCAAGTCTCTTTAGCTCCAGATGGATTTTTAAGTCCTCTGCAGAATGGTTGAGCTGTCCATTCCCCAAGGGTATTATATCTCCACTGCCAGTCTGATTGTTCTCTTGGTTGCTGTTTTCTGATGCAGCTGAAACCAAGGCTGCAATCAGATCTGCCTTAGTCAGGTTTCCATGCACCAGTCCTCTATCCTGGCACATCTCCGCCACCTGGCTCCTTGTCATCTTTCCATACTCCTCTGCTGACATGCTGCCTGCTCATTCTGACTAATTAAGCTAACAAAAGAAATAAAGCAATTGTGATCTGCACTCTGAGTATTCACTGTGTGGCTGATTTAGAGTACAAAATACCTTCAAAGCTCACTGTACACAAGCTACAGAATTCACTCTACCCACACCACTACAAGCCAATTAGTATTTGCCAACCAATTAATATGTGGTGTGGATATCCCACCGCTGCCAAACAAATAATATGTGATGCCCCGTGTCCTGGTCCAGGAATCAAGGAGCCCCAGTCCTCACCACTAACACCAGTGAGGAGCATCTCATATAGGAGGAAAGGATAACAAATACACACAGTAAAGTACAATTTCCCTTAAGAACACACAGAGATCACAGTCAGTCTGGGGCTGGTCGCTCCCCTTGTTCTCCAGGTCCCCAATAAGACTTCCCACTGGTACAGCTATAGGGTCCAGATCTCAGCTTAGTGGGCAAGCTAAAATCTCAAGCACCCTCTCTGTCCGACCAGTGCTTTGTGTCCTTGCCCAAGTAGCTGACACACACACACACACACACACACACACACACACACACACACACACACACACACACACACACACACACACACACACACACACACACATACACACTTTGAGAAGAGTCTATACAACCACACAGACATTCCTGGGGAAGGCTGGCACAGGTTCTCCAGCTGTGCCCCTTTTTCCCAGACTATACAGTAGTACCAGCTGCCACCACCCACTAATATTTATCAGCTACTCAAAGGCCCTTAAAAGGGTGTCCAATTATTACTGTGCGATATTATTATCCAATTGGTAGTATAGCCCAGGGCTAAAGCTATTAGAGTGGCTTTGTAGAATTTTACCAAAGGCATGCAAGTTTTGTAAAGAGCTTAAATTATCTCTACAAAAACAGCCACAGTTGAAAGGGTTTAAAAATATTTAATAACAAATAGTCAAAACACAAGGCAATACTTTTTATTACACAGTGCTAGTCAAGAGTTCAGATATCACAGAGAAATACTTAAAATAATTCAGTAGTACAGTTCTGACATCACAGAAAAACACAGTCTAATCTTTTTAGTTTCTAGCTATTTCTAAGAGAAAGCACAACTCTAAGATACATTTACATATAGAGCAAGACAGTGCTGGTGAGTTGGATGGTCAAGACAAAAATGCTTAATGCTCTCTGATTCTCTTTGCTTTTAAAATCACATTCCTGCTTCACATTACATAATTCATCACACTTCCCTGGGTTCATAGGCTAACAGAAACTACATTTACATTCTTTACCTCTGGGCAGAAACCAGAGCAATAAAGGACATTTATGCATGCAAATTCTGGCCATTAACAATGACCTTAAAATGATAACAAGAATTCCTTCATCTAGACTGGCCGGAGCTGTGTTTACATCAAAGGTTCACAACATGCTTTGCTTGGTCAGTAGAGTGCACTGTTGTTACATTATTTTCCAGTTCCACAGGTAACACTATTTTTACCATTTAAGACAACAAGCCTGTGATTTACAGTAATATTTACAGATGACAGAATTATCTCTAAAATGCTATCTGGCTAGGCTGGCAGCCTTCACCTATTTTCATCCAATCTTTACAAGACTCACTTTACTCTTGCATCCTTTCTGATCCTGAACAGATTCAGCCACATCCACTCTTGAAGGTATTGGAGTTTGGAAATAACTGTCAACCCAGAAAAAAGTGGTCTATACTGCCCCTGCCACCACATGTACCAGTGACTAGTGTATCACTGTGAGTAAATTGATCAGTCAGTGGCCTTTACACCTCCATAGTCAGCAGCTTCAAGTTATTTTTATTGGAGCCACTACAAAAAATATAAGTTGTATAAAGCAATGCTTAGGTTCTGCTGGTAAAACCATTGTTTTTTTATTTTGTTTACCTGAAATTTAACTCGTTATTTTTTTATAGAACTGAAATAAAATAGGACTGTCATGTGACACAGCAACAAAATGATTTTGCTACATCTGAACACAAGACAGTACTTTGAAAGTCATGGTTAATAAAAAGAGTAAAATTCTCACAAAAGCTTGCTTGGTTGGCATGAGAAGATTTTCCCATCCAAAAATAATTTTGAAGTATATTTAGGCAAAAGGTAGTTTAATATCCAATAGTTTGAGTATTACCCTTTCAGATAGTTTTAATAGGCAAGAAGGCTCAAATTACTGATCTGATTTCCTTTAAGTAATAGAATTGTATTTGCATTTGAAGGGTTTACGTCCAAATGTTAATGTCAGAGTCAGTATTGGCCTTAGTTGATTATAATTATACTTCTATCACAAAGGAACAATTTTGAGACCTGGAAAACAACTATAAAATTGGAATACTTTAATGTCAGTCATACTTGATTTAGCAATTATTTAGAAAACAAGAAATTCATTACTAAAATCTTTACAGTATTTTAGCTGTTTGACACTACAGACCTATAACTGCTTTTTAAGGGGCTATACAATTATTTCCACACTAAGTAAAGAGCACACACTTTTCATAATCATTGGCCTGCTGGTATGTAATATGTCTGCTTACTAAAGTCCTAGTGGTTAAAAAAGTAAATGCAATGGGGCAAATCACCATACATGACCTTGCACAACTATATCAGCATTGTATTATATGCATGGAGTGCATAAGCAAATGACCCCTCTCCTCAATGGTAACATCAGAGTACTGATTGGATAGTACCAATGGGGTAACCTATAGGACAAAAGCCATAAAGAAAACATGGTGTTGTACTTGGCAGAGCCAGTTATTCCCCCTTCCCTACTAATATGATACATGGCATATAGATCTGAGCACTGCAAAAAATAAACAAATAAATAAATATTGACAATGACATTAGTTAGACTGCAAGCAAACCTGCAACATCAAGCAAACATGTCTATTTCCCACATTTTGACCCTGCTGAGCTTCTGCCATTGGAAACTCACATACCACCTTATCCTCTGAGTAGCAAACTATCATAGTGAGCCAAGCTTCACCCACAAGTCTAATGACTGTGATGTATTTAGGAATCACAGAATCACAGTCAGGCATGGGAACAGAGCACAGTGCACTAGGGACATCTTTGTGCAAAAGTAGTTAAAGCTAACTTGTATATGTAGATGCTCTGTTCAGTACTGTACTGTGTTTTTATGCAACACAACAGAGTACGTCAGTTGTTAGGCTGCAGGCAGAGGTAGGAATAAACTGGGCAATGAAGCTCATTGTATATGTCTCTGTTTATAGTACACCCCTGTAAGTATTCAATGAAGATCTGTGGACATTTGCACATGCCATTAAGGAATTGTGATCCTCAACAATGACATACAACACATAATGGAGTTGCAGTGTACCTCTGTATATTATAACTGTGAATGCAAGTGTTAAAAAAAAATCCCCAGTATTGATATGTTGTTCATCTTTAAAAAAAAATGGAAAGGGGGGGTTATGGCTGGCTAGAAGGATGGGTTCGACTCATTTGACTAAGCAGTCTTTGTTTACATATTTCTCTTTCATTTTAAATTTTTTTGTGAGTGATAGCAGATCACTGTCTTTTGTGTACCATAATCCTCATTCTAGCATGCAGCCATACTGCTCTAATTGCAAAAAGGCTTCAGCCATCTTTTCCTTCCATGTTGATATAATGTCAGAATCACATGAAGATCATTTTAGCAACATAATACATTCTATTAGAACAGCTGAAATAAGTGCAAACGCTACAAAGTCTGCACTAGTGAAAGTGCATATTAGGAGTTTGCCACATATGTTATGGCATAATAACATTGATGTGAGTGTTGTGTAGAAGAGAAACAATTTTTGCATGTCTATTATTACACTGTGGCAATAACAATAGCTGAGATATGAAACTTTTCATGAGTTCCAGCAAAAAGAAGGGATATTTATTAATATGATATAGTGGAAATGACTTTATAGGAAAAATATATTATATATTTTATACAGTTGGGCCACTATCCCTTTGTGCTAATTTTTCTGTACTTATCAATATTTATAGAGATAATTAGCACAAAGGGTATGATGTAGCTACTCTTGAATGAAGCAGTTAAAATATAATATTAGACAAAACTAGTTCTAAAACTACAGTGACATTTGTGATATCTAGATATGCACAAAGCTTGTTGTTAACCCATTGACGGAAGCCATTATTTATTTTATCTGTGCAATATGTTTTCTGCTAAGTATGAGCCAAGGCTGTAATCACAACATTGTGTTTTTTTCCAGGATTACCATGAGGATAAAGAATAAGAATCTTTACATAGTTTTCTCTTCATGTATACAATAAAATTACAAAAAGTAAGATTTAGACACTATTTGATACAAAAGTAGCTATACACACAGGAGTGTGCTTTTAAAGAGTGATTCCAGATCAAACAATTCAGGAAGTCAGAACCCATTCTTGCCTTAATGGGTAATGAACTATGATAAGTTAGCTAATACACGTGGATATGTGTGATTTCCCTTAGTCCCATTTTTTTCACAATAGGACATTTTTTTTCTGCAAAACCGCAGACCAAAAACCAAGAAAAAGAAATATCTGAGTGCTTTAGGGCCTTGATCATCCAGCTTCCGTCATACAAGGGACTGACTGCTCCTTACCCACTTTCTCAGTATGGTTGACTCTGAGATCATACCAGGTCTGGTGAAAAAGGCAATTTCAAAGAAGTGTCCTACTGCTGAAGTAGGACACAATGAACTCACACCAGTAACCATTCCAAATAACAAAACAAAACAGGTTGAAGTTTTTATCATAGCCTTTTGAGTCTATGTTTGGTTTATTTTCAGTTTAACAATATTATGACTAAGCAAAATGCTGACCATATCCAATAATTCTTACTTTAAAAGAGGCCCATCATTGATCATACTGTGCATATTCTTTTAACAGTATCAAAGAAACAAGCAACATCACTGCTATGTAAAAATGACACAGCTGTTATGGGTATGCATGCAAATCTGATTCCCTTGGTCTAACAGTCTGTTTGCAAGTCCACACATTCCATACACACCATTATGCTATTTGGCACCATCATGCAAACATTTGTTCACTTGATAGTTAAACCAAGCTAGCTTATGTCCTCAATAGATAAGAGAAAACGATGAAAAAACATATACCAACTGGACAATCATGACAGGAAACACAGCTTTAATGCAATTAAAAACTTCTGACAGAATAAATTCCAGATAAGACAGGACAAGCGCTTTCGCATAAGCTTCTTCAGGTAATATAAAACTCTTAAAACCATAGTATTTTTAAACTAAAATCAAGCCAATCAAAACCAGAAAAAAATTGCACCAAAAAAGTGACATCATATGCAATATTTAAATATTTAAACAGCATTTAAAAGCAATCATCACTAACTTCTATGTATTTTAAGTTTCCTTCCTTTTAGGACAGGTTTAATATTAACCTGACTGTTTAAACCTGGATGCTTAAAGGCTTGCATCCTAAGGATCAACTTCAACTCCAGCTGCTCCAGGTAGTACACTCTGGAACAGGATCCCAGTACATGTTAGGCAGAGCCCCTCACTGACTCTGTTCAAGAGAAATCTTGACGAGTGGATGGGAGATCGTTACCCGGGGGTCATCTCTGTGTCACTACTAGACAGAGGCACAGTAAACTAAACCCTAAAAGTGCGTAGTATTCTCATCCTAAGGGGTGGTGAAAGCCACACATACTCTGGCTAGGCTTATAAATGCCCTAGGGCAGATAGCCTAGTACGAACCTATGAACCTATGAACCTATGAACCACCCCTCACATTTTTAAAAACATGTTGTAACACTCTGAAAGAGAAATGGTGTCCCAGGGCATTTTAATTGATGTTTTGCCAAGGCATTTTTAATGTCCCCCCTTTCTCATATCGGATAGGTGTTTATGTACCCTATCCCTCTGACATTGGGTAGTTTTCCCCATGTATAAACAGGGACACATATCACAGGTCACCAGATATACTATGAAGCTGCTAGTACAGTCTGCATGGAATCTGGGAATAAATTCAATGGGTAGAGTAGGATGTTTATAAACTTGTTCTCTCGTCAAGACTTTACATATACTACAATTTCTGCATGGATAGGTCCCAAGCCGTTGACCTGGCTGTGTAGTGCTTTTCCTTTCATTGCATAACAACTGTTTAAGATTTTTATTGATCCGATAAGTAAAGCATGGTGTAGCCCCCACTAGACCAGGTGTCACAGTGACCAGCGTTAAGATAGACCAATGTTTCTGTATGATACCTTTTATAACATTGTTGTTGCTAGTAAAGTTGGTTATAAACTGAGTATATCGTCTAGTCTTCCTTCTCTTAGTTACATCAACAACATCCTCGTTCTGTCAGCAGAGGGAGACAGAAAAGGAAAATGTCTGTAGAACGGGCTCCAATGCAATGGAAGAAGTGACACTAAAGAGTTTGGTTGTGAACTTATCTACACATCATTTGACTGCCGCAGAATGCTCTGTTTTGGATCAGGGATTAACTTTCATTCCAGCTTCTCCAGCTAGAGTAAGTGATGTCCTTATTGATTTGAGGATTTTTGCTAGACAGGTAGCCATGAGATTAATGTTTGGTGAATCTCAAGAGCAACGGGTTACTGAATACAGAAGGCCTAGTACTTTTTCACCGACTATACCATCACATGTTGAATTATTTTTACAGGCTTGTGAAAAGGAATTAATTACGACTTTAAACAATTCTAATAAGAGGAATTTTTACAACCTGAGCACTGTAGAGCATATAGCTTTGGATGATTAAATGAATAATATAGACCTCATTATTAGACCATCTGATAAAGGTGGTGCTGTTATGCTATTGAATAACTGTGACTATGTGAAAGCAATGTTTGCTCTATTAGATGATTTAGCAACTTACTATATGATAGACTGGCAACGAGTGAGGACTATTATCAACTATGTGAATGACTGTATATTTGACCAACTCATGACCAGGGATATTGACGAGAAATTGTTTGAGTTCTTTAAGGTACCCTCTTCTGTGGTACTGATTATCAGAGGGTTACCTATGATCCATAAATCTCTCGTAGAGCCATCTATGAGACTGATCATTGCTGGGGGGTGGGGCTGGGAAACTGAGCCCCTTTCCATGTATGTTGAAGGACAACTTAGTCCTGTTATGTCTATAAACACTATTTTGAAAGACAATAAAAACTTTTTACAGGATTTGGATGAATTTGTATGTCAGAATGACATTAGTAACTTGTTGCTGGTTACTATGGATGTTAAAAATCGTTTCACTACTATACCTAATGAGTATGGAATTGAGGTGATTAGACAGATCTTGAATAGTGATGTACATGTACTGAATATTGATGTTAACTTAGTTTGCACATTATTAGATTTAATTTTAAATAATAATGTGTTTCTACTTGAAGTACAATTGTATCTACAGAAATGGGGTGTTGCCATGGGCACCCCATGTGCAAACTCATATACAAACCATGTCAAGGCTGCTCCAAGAGATAACGATGCAGGAACGGAAACCATATCTGTCGAGGCCAATAAGATTATAATAATAGTCATGTACATCTGGGAGAAGAATAACCTGGCTGGGAGTCCACTACATATGGGTGTCTGACATTATAGACGTTTTGTCGATGACATCTTCATCTTTTGGGAGGGTGATTTTGAATCCCTTCTCTTATATGTTAAGTACTTAGAGTCCACCATGGATTTCCTTCATTTTACAGTCACTTACTGTTACACACAGGTAGATTTTCAAGATGTATCATTGACCAGAAACACAACAGGAGGCATTACTACCACACTGTTTAGGAAGCCCTGTTGGCGTAATAGTATACTATATAGAGATAGTATGCATACTGGACATATATTTTCAAGCATAATAAAACATCAATTTGTAAGAGTATCCAGGATTTGTAATAATGAGAGCGATATGCAATGTGAATTTGATGCTCTAGAAAAAATGTTCACCGATAGAGTCTGTAATAGTGCTACCATTCGAGAGATACGAGACAGCCTAAATGTTAACCAGTCAGATGATTGTGAGTATAATTTTGTAGAACAGGATATTGCTCTATCTGGCATTGATCAGGATCGAGGGATAATGATTGTTAATACCCCGAATGTGAGGGGTAGATATAATGATGTAACTAAGAGAAGGAAGACTAGACGATATACTCCGTTTATAACCAACTTTACTAGTAACAACAGTGTTATAAAAGGTATCATACAGAAACATTGGTCTATCTTAATGCTGGTCACTGTGATACCTGGTCTAGTGGGGGCTACACCATGCTTTACTTATCGGATCAATAAAAATCTTAAACAGTTGTTATGCAATGAAAGGAAAAGCACTACACAGCCAAGTCAACGGCTTGGGACCTATCCATGCAGAAATTGTAGTATATGTAAAGTCTTGACGAGAGAACAAGTTTATAAACATCCTACTCTACCCATTGAATTTATTCCCAGATTCTATGCGGACTGTACTAGCAGCTTCATAGTATATCTGGCGACCTGTGATATGTGTCCCTGTTTCTACATGGGGAAAACTACCCAACGTCTGAGGGATAGGGTACATAAACACCTATCTGATATGAGGAAGGGGGGACATTAAAAATGTCTTGGCAAAACAACAAAATGCCCTGGACATCATTTCTCTTTCAGAGTGTTGCAACATGCTTTTTAAAAATGTGAGGGGTGGTGATTGTAATAACTACCTGGAGCAGGTGGAGTTGAAGTGGGTCCTTAGGATGCAAGCATTTAAGCCTCCGGGTTTAAATAGTCTGGTTAATATTAAACCCGTCCTAAAAGGATGGAAGCTTAAGATACATAGAAGTTAGTGATGATTGCTTTAAATGTTGTTTAAATATTTAAATATTGCATATGATGTCACTTTTTTGGCGTAATTTTTCTCTGTTTTTGATTGGCTTAATTTTAGTTTAAAAATACTATGGTTTTAAGAGTTTTATATGACCTGAAGAAGCTTATGCAAAAGCGCTTGTCCTGTTTTATCTGGAATTTATTCTAGCAGACGTTTTTAATTGCATTAAAGCTGTGTTTCCTGTCATGGTTGTCCAGTTGGTATATGTTTTTTCATGATCTTTGGTTTCCATCTGGACATTTAGTGCGCACTGGTAATATTTTTGCTTATCCTTAGATAAGAGAAAACCTCAGGGCTGTCATGACAATACCAGGCGAATGCTGATCACCCTTGAACTCCCTTAGGGTGTCAGATTAGGAAAGAATAGCGTAACCTGAATGAACTGTTATCATGCTCATCTCTGCTATGAGCATATCTACCTACCTAGTTTGCCAGGCATAAACATTGCCTATATGGCATTTCCTCACTAATTAAAAAATGCACCACATAAATGCAGGAGATACAGTTCTTCTACCATTTATTTAAATTATATCTGAAACACATTTTTTCCTCTTACTCCAGACTTTTGAAGGCTTTTAAATGTTGGAGGAACGGTTCTGCATTGGTTTTATTGGTGCAGTTAATTTCTAAAGTCCAAGGCATAACTTGCCATGCAGAATCCTGAAAGCAAATGTGAGGTGTAATTAGACAAGTCTGATGCAGTTTATCTAGCTTAAGGTACTTTATATTTACTGAGGGATACAGACTTCACATTTTCATAATATGTATCCTCTAGCTTAGACAATAAAGTAGAGGAAAAAGGCTGGTAAAAAGAAATGGAGATACAGTCAATCTGCTAACATTTTTTCTCTGAATGCTATTCAGTCAAACATTAATTGCTGAAAAACACTTTCACTGAGTCTGCATTCTTCCCCATTGTTATGCATGCATAGAGCCGGCATCCCCCATTTTTATGCATGCATGGAATTGGTATTCCCCATTGCTATGTATGCATGGAGTTGGTATGCCCTATTTTTATGCTTGCATGGAGTTGGTACCAGTGGAGGCATGGAGGTGCTTAGGAGAAATGGAAGTGGAGTTTTTAACCAGATTGTTTAATGAAATCTTGGAAAGTCAGAGGATGGCTGAGGAGTGGAGAAAAAGTGTTTTGGTACCTTTCTTTAAGAATAATGGTGATGTGCAAAGCTGTAGTAACTACAGTGGTGTAAAATTGATCAGTCACAGCTTGAAGTTATGGGAAAGAGTAGTGGAAGCTAGGTTAAGAAGGGACGTGATGATTGGTGATCAGCAGTATGGTTTTATGCTAGGAAAGAGCACTACAGATGCAATGTTTACTCTAACAGTGTTGATGGAGAAATATAGAGAAGGTCAGAAAGAGTTGCATTGTGTCTTTGTGGACTTAGAGAAAGCATATGACAGGGTGCCTAGAGAGGAGATGTGGTATTGTATGAGGAAGTCAGGAGTGGCAGAGAAGTTTGTAGGAGTGGTACAGGATATGTACGAGGGTAGTGTGACAGTGGTGAGGTCTGCAGTGGAAGTGACTGATGCATTTAAGGTGGAGGTGGGATTACTTCAAGGACCAGCTCTGAGCCCTGTCTTATTTGCAGTGGTGATGGACAGGTTGACAGATGAGATCAGACAGGAGGCTCTGTAGACTATGATGTTTGCAGATGACATTGTGATCTGTAGTGAGAGTAGGAACCAGGTTGAGGAGACGCTGGAGAGGTGGAGATATGCTCTATAGAGGAGAGGAATGAAGGTCAGCAGGACTAAGACAGAATATATGTGTGTGTGTGAATGAGAGGGAGGATAGAGGAATGGTAAGGATGCAGGGAGTAGAGCTGGTGAAGGTGGATGAGTTTAAATACTTGGGATCCACAGTTCTGAGTAATGGTGAGTGAGGAAGAGAGGTGAAGAAAAGAGTACAGGCAGGGAGGAATGGGTGCAGAAGAGTGTCAGGGGTGATTTGTGACAGATGGGTACCAGTAAGAGTGAAAGGGAAGGTCTACAAGAGAGTAATGAGACCAGCTACGTTATATGGGTTGGAGACGGTGTTATTGACAAAAAGGCACGAGTTAGAGCTGGACGTGGCAGAGTTAAAGATGTTAAGATTTTCACTGGATGTGATGAGGATGGACAGGATTAGGAATCAGTATATTAGAAGGTCAGCTCAGGTTGGATGGTTTGGAGACAAAGCCAGATTGTGTTGGTTTGGAGATGTGCTGAGGAGGGATGCTGGATATATTGGGAAAAGGATGCTAAGGGTGGAGCTGCCAGGTAAGAGGAAAAGAGGAAGGCCTAAGATTAGGTTTATGGATGTGGTGAGAGATGCAGAGGACAGGAAGAAATGGAAACAGATGATCCGCTGTGGTGACCCCTAACGGGAACAGACAAAGAGAAGAAGAAGATGGAGTTGGTATTCCCCATTGTTATCTATGCATGAGTTGGTATTCCCCATTGTTATCTATGCATGGAGTTGGTATTCCCCATTGTTATCTATGCATGGAGTTGGTATTCCCCATTGTTATCTATGCATGGAGTTGGTATTCCCTATTGTTATCTATGCATGGAGGTGGTATTCCCCATTGTTATGCATCCATGGAGTTGCTATATATATAAGTTGGAAAGGGTGGGGGTATGCCTTACATGAGAAGTACAGATGTGCTTGCATACCTTGCAAAAAAATTGTTTTGTTTTTGCTGAAAGTGGAGTTATTAACCATTAATTGTTTTTTATGCATGATCAATATACAAATATCCTTACAAATGGGAACAAGATTTGCAGCTGAACATGAGGCAGCTGGCAGTGACAAGACATTGGCAGCAAAACCACTGCACTAAAAGATATCTGCAACCAAGCAATAGCAATGGATGTCTCTGTTTGGTTATTATATCTTACTACTGAGTATTAGAGAAAGTACTTATGAAATCATCTATAACATGCTGTTACATGTTTCTTCCCCTGTATAATATTTTCATAGTTTCATAGTTGTGTACTAGGCTATCTGCCCGGGGGCATTTATAAGCCTAGCCAACAGTGATGTGGCTTACGCCACCCCATACTATATAGTTGCGCCTCTCTAGTAGTGACACATGTGGGACCCCATTATTTAGTAAACTGTACCTCTGTCTAGTAGTGACACTGAGGTGACTCCCGGGGTAAACTTGCGATCTCCCATCCATGCATCGAGATTTTTCTTGAACAGTGCCAATGAAGGGCTCTGTCTCACATGAACTGGGATTTTGTTCCAGAGTATGGGTAACCTCTGTGTTATGAATCTATCCCTCCAGCATGTCCTATTCATATTTGTGCAGAGGTTGAAATCTTTAGCTTCGCGTGGTTCTGGTGGATTTGGATTCTCTGAGATGGAGCATGTCCATCAATTCCTGGTTGGACATGGCCCTATATGTTAGGCACAAATCACCTCTGAGCAGGCGGTATGCTACTGAATAGAGCTGGAGTTTCTTTAATCTAGCTGGATAAGGCACATGTTTGAGACCTATGATCCTCTTGGTGAGGTACTTCTGGGGTCTTTCCAGTTGTTGCATGTGCCGGGTGAGATACATCCCAAATGGAGCATTATATTCAATCATGGGCCTGACAAGGGAGGAATATAGAGGTACAATGACCTCCTTTGATCTGGATGAGAATCCTTCATGATGAGATGGGCAAGGTAGAATGTCTTTCTGACCACTTTGGCAACATGGTTGTCAAAGGAGAGGTCACTATCGACTTGAGTCCCCAGGTCTCTGATTACTTCTTCCGTATTCAATGGGTTATTGTCTACGTGATAATTTGTGGGTACTTTGTTTTTCCCAAAGGGGATGACTATACATTTTTGGCGTTAAGTTTGAGGCCATGATTCCGGCACCAGTTGTCCGTTTCAGTGAGACCTTTCTGTAGGATGTGTGTGTCAGCAGGTGAATCAACTATGGCACCCAGTTTGCAGTCATCTGCAAACTTTGTTAGCCATAATCCTTCCATATTTGCTTTCACATCTGAGAAGTAAATGCCGAATAAGAGTGGACCCAAGACTGAGCCCTGTGGGACACCACTTGTGACTGGTTTTGAGTCTGACATGGCTCCAGCAATTTTAACCTTATGGGTTCTGTTTTTTAGCCAGTTTGCTACCCATCTTGTGACATATGGATTTACATTTAGGCTGCTGAGCTTGTCAATGATGCCAGAGTGTGGTATCGTGTCAAAGGCCTTAGCCAAGTCCAAGTAGGCAGTGTGTACAGCCTTGCCCTCGTCGACGGCACTAGTGACTGTCTCGAAGAAGTCAACCAGGTTTAAGAGGCAGGATCTGCCTTTTACAAAACCGAACTGTGTGGGATCAAGGGTCTGCAGATCCCCAATGTCGCCATTTATGAGTTCCATGATGATTCTTTCCATAGCCTTACAGACCAGGCTGGTCAAACTTATGGGGCGGTAGTTACCAGGGTCAGTAGAATTTCCACCTTTGTGGAGTGGGACCACTGTTGCTGTGCGCCAGTGTTCAGGTACATATCCTGTAGTGAGGCTAAGATTGAATAGCGTTCTTAGGGGCGGGTTTAGTTCATCTTGAAGTTCACGTAACGCAACCGGGATACCATCGGGTCCCATAGATGCTGTGTTTTTGCCTTGTTGAGTGCTGATTTCACCTGTATGTCTGTGATGACAGGTAGGTTACATTCAGGAGGGATAATTACTTCATCTTTAGGGGGTGAGGGAGGAGAAATTTGCACTGAACCTATCTGCCAGAATATTGGCAATGTCGGTAGGGTCAGTGAATTTTTGTCATTGTGTACTAACTCAGAGCATATCTGAGAATTTCCTCCCAAGGTTCTGACATAATTGAAGAAGGCCTTGTGATTGTCTTTGGTATCCTTGGCAATCTTTTCTCAAAGTTTGCTTTAGATGTTTTTATGAGAGAACGTAGTTTTTACTTGTGCTGATCAGGGAAGCATTTCCCTTGTGGGATTTGGCTTTGTCCTGCAGTAGCTTCCTTCTTTTGTTGTACAGTTTGTTTATAGCGGGGTCCACCAAACCGGGCGTTTTCCCTTGGTGGAGAGGGTCTTGGTTTTAGTTGGGATTGCTTGATCCATGCATTCTTGGAGATGTCCGTAGAAGGCTTTTGTGAAGGATTCAGCATTTTGGGATGTGGTTTCCATTAACCCAGTAGGCTTAAAGGATATCATTTCTGACTTAAGGAGCAAAGTCAGCTTTTGAAAAGTTTTTCACTGTAGTCTTTTGTTCTGGGGTGGGGTGGGATATGTACATCCAACGTGATCAGTTTATGATCAGATCTTACTAGTGAGGGGTTTATATCCGGTGCGGAGCATTTGGACCCCATGTTTGTGATAATCAGGTCAAGTATATTATCTCTCCTCGTAGGAGAAGTGACCAGTTGCTCCATAGCATTTGAGTTTATGAATTCCAGGAATCTTTGGGCTAGGGTGTTAGGGCTAGAATAGTGGGCCCAGTCTATGTTGGGGTAGTTGAAGTCACCCAATATGATGGTGTTTGGTGTGACATTCATATCCTCCAGTGTTTTCAGGAATGCTTGATGGGATTCCTGGGATTGGGAGGGTGTTCTATAACATGCGACCAGTTGTATGGCAGTTTTGCCTATGGTGAGTAAAACTTGTATGGTTTCTGATGCTTCATGGGTAGCCACCAATCGAGAGGTGTAGGTGTCCTTTATGAAAATGGACACTCCCCTCCTTTGTGGTTCGGCCTGGAACTTGAGGCAGCATGATATGAGGTATAGCCTGGTAGCGCTGGAGTGCTCTCAGGAGCCTTGAACCAGGTTTCGGTTACTGCACAGACATCGATGTTCTCCATACTGAGAAGTGCTTCAAGTGCCTGCATCTTGAAATTTAGACTTCTGGCGTTGAGCAGCATTACCCTTAATTTTTTCCATTTTGTTTTTATGGAGGTTGATTTGTCCTTTGAGCATTGCCTAAAAAGGCACTATGGGGTGGCAAGAGCCTTGGCCAGTATCCGGAAGCCCAGTGGTGACAGGTACAAGCCATCCCTTGCGAAGCGTGGCTTGTCCAGCATGTCATCCCAGGCTGACAGACATTGGATCCCCTAGAATGACACCAGTGATTAAGCCAATTGTTAAAACTGATCATTTTGTCTTTGTACTGAGGCATCATTCTTGGTGAAGGCAGGATGCTGCTCAGGGTCAGGGTCATACCAGTCTGGGCTACATAATCGGAGAGCTCCTCAATGTCTCTTTTCATGTAGTCAGGGAGGTACGTCTCAGGTCATTCACACCCGCATGGACAATGACTGAATCATACTTGTACTTGCTTTGGAGTGACCTGAGTGCGTGTGTAATGTGGCGGATCCTAGCTCCCGATAGGCAGCTCACCGTTACCCTCTCCTTATTCAGCCTGGTAAGTGGAACGTCGGTGTGTCTGACTATAGAGTCACCTATTACTAATGTCTCTGGCATAGTGTTTTGCCTTAAGGGCTGTGATTGTGTGACACACCTGTTGCTTGAGGTATGTGTTGTAGGTGTTGCGTTTTGTGGGGTGTATTTCTGGGTGTCTGCTTTGGAGGCCTCTGTTGTTTTGGTAAGTTTTTTATAAGAGCCTCCGAGTATGTCTTTGTGTTCTTATGTGTTTGGTTTGTAGTAGTGGTGGTTTTATGTGTGACTGGTTTTGCTTTGGGTGTGGGTACCATCTCCTCCTGTCTGGTCTTGCCAGTCCTGAGTTGAGAGAGTTCAGCCTCCAGTCTGGCTATATAGTTGCATCTCTCACAAGTATATGTGTTAGTAGGAAGGAGGAGAGGGTTGTCTGTGTACATGAGACAATTGTAACATTGTCTTAAGATTCCCAGATTAACCAGCTGAACAAGAGAGGATGTTAGTGGTCTACCACTCGACATACTAGAATATTATAAGGAGTGTTGTGCCTTTAAGGGAAGTGGGTATTCACAGGGGTAGTGGATGCCTGTAGTGCTTACTTTAGGGTAAGAGTGCTTGTTTTATTATGAGTGCTTGCTAAGGATAGAAGTTCGAAAACAAGTGCTAATATATACAGCTAAATAGACTGAGTAGAGCTTCTAAGGGAAAAATTGAAGAGCAGACTTGGCGGAGCCAGAAATAGTTTAAACCTGTATAACGCTGCGCTAGGCGCCCAACCGTGCAAAAACGCGCAAAACGCCCTGAGGCGGATTTTTATACAGGGAACTTGAAAAGAGCTAGAAATGGTCCAAGGCAACCAATGATTTACAGCTCAAGTGCTGAGGTCACTTCCCCCAGGGACAGATAGGCTGCTCAAGGCTCCCCACTCCCACTGGTGAGCTCAGAAACTTCCTTCTATCCAAGTAAGGCAATGGCCAACACAGGAACTACACACAGCCCAGAATACAGCAAAGCCTGTATACTGGTCTTAACTAGTCGAGCAAAGGCGGGAAAACAAGGAGTATTTTTTTTTGTTTTTTGTTTTTTTTTAGGAAAGCACACAGAAATGCAGTTAAGCAAACAGTAAAATTGATTTACACAGGCTAGCACACTTTAGTGGGCAGCCTCAGCAGTTAAATTAGCAAAAAAACAGTATTATTCGACCAGAGTCGACCAAAATGCTACTTTTAAGTGCAGATACTTTAGAATTCAGCAGATAGACACAAAAACAGTTATATCTAGTTAAATGAAAGCCAGAGAGGACAATGCAGATAAAAAAAAGCCAAAAAATACTTAAATCTGGAAAGTGGTCGCTTCTTTCAGTTCTCTGTTGCCAGGACCCCTCTGCAGGACCACGTGGAGCTCTGCTTGGGTATATAGCCAGAAAAAACGCCCTGAGGCGGATTTTTATACAGGGAACTTGAAAAGAGCTAGAAATGGTCCAAGGCAACCAATGATTTACAGCTCAAGTGCTGAGGTCACTTCCCCCAGGGACAGATAGGCTGCTCAAGGCTCCCCACTCCCACTGGTGAGCTCAGAAACTTCCTTCTATCCAAGTAAGGCAATGGCCAACACAGGAACTACACACAGCCCAGAATACAGCAAAGCCTGTATACTGGTCTTAACTAGTCGAGCAAAGGCGGGAAAACAAGGAAAGGGGTTATTTTAGAAAATAATGAACTGTCCTTTAAGAATATGTGTGAGCCTTTTCATCTACAGACAGACAGTGTAGAAGATGATATTTGTGATGATACAAAGTAAGGTGAAATAATTCGGTTATCTATTTTTGGCTACTATTTCTCACTACCGCGTACCAGAGAGTAGCATTTGTGAAAGTATCAAGAAGATAATGCTGTTTATTGCTTGCTCATGATCATCTTTTCCTGCGAGTGTATTTGCACTGTATAATAGAGCCCAACGCTCGATAATTCACTGACCTTTGATGCTCTACTTTGTATGAGTGAAATACTACATTTGGACCTTCCAAGACCAGCATCACAGCCAGTCATGCTATTCTTTAGTAGTGTTGCAGCCATATCCAAACACTGTAGCAAATTACATTTCAGTATTATTAAAATGAAATAGAATATTACTTTTTGTTTATTTTACTTATTTGTCTAGATTTGGGGAACATCTCTTGTGAAATCATTAAGAAAGTAATGTATGTTATTTCTTAATCATCATTTTTTTCTTCTTTCAATAAAACCTTTTTCTTATTAAGAAAGTAAATGCAAATGAATAATATGTTAATGTGTATATCAATGTTTAAACACCACACTAATGTATATTTTCAGTCATATACATTAAAGTAAAATGCTTGTTTTGCATATATTTAGCTAATATGAAAAGCAACACATAACCTGGTCACACTGTTTATTTATATTCGTACTGCCAAAAGGTCTTTAAGGGAGTGTATTTAGTTAATAGCATCTTACTGCCTTGCATCAATGAAGATTGCTTGTGAAAACACAACAGCATAATGCTGTACATTGTTTCCACACAATCATGTAGTTTATAGATGCACATTTGCATAACAAATAATAGCTCACTATCTATAACCAGCCCCTCTTCCTGGCTTGCCATCTAAACATCAGAAGCTTAAACAACAAGGTACACAACCTACATGCCCTCTTAGCAGTTCACTCCCCTGACATACTGTGTCTAACAGAAACCAGGCTAAAACCATCAAGCACAGATAATGAGATATTACCCCCTGGGTATAATATACTCAGGGCCGATCGTACTACTAGAAAGGGTGTCGGGGTATCTGTACTTTATAAAAACACATTAAATGTTACTGTAGACCCCACACGACCACCCCATATTTACAACACAGAAATTCTCTCTACCAAACTACAAATTAATAAAAACAAATGTTTAAACATAATCTGTGTATATACATCCCCCCCGGTAACAATATAAATACCCTGGAAGACATCCTCAACTGGTTATCTACTACCTACCCCCAAGAAGCTATTGTTCTGGGAGATTTCAATATTGACTGGAATTCATGATCCTCAGATTCTCCCACCACCCAAATAAACCTGTATGGATTCTCACAGACCATATTTTCCCCCACCAGAATAGGTAAACCTAACCACAAAGAGAGTATCCTTGACTGGATAGTCATCTATAGTCATCCCCACATGTACAAGTCAGGGACCCTCCCTGATGACCTTAGTGACCACCTTATTACATATATAATTAAACACAAATTGGGCAACCCCCACCAGCCCACATATAAACTGTCAGAAACAATAAGAACTTTAACCCCACTAAATTACAAAATGAACTCAAACTAAGTAATTGGACAAAATTAAAACACCTTCCCTGGATGAGGCTGTTGTTTACTTTAATACCAAATTCCTTAACATACTTGATTCACATGTTCCTAGATGCTCAATTAGAACTGAAACAAAAATCGCCCCATGGCTTTCAAAAGATTCCAAATCCAAAATCAAACTCAGAAATAAAGCCTGGGCCAAGTGGAGTACTACTAACGCCCCTATAGACCAAACAAATTTCCAGCAACTGAGGAATGAGACAAAAAATCCATCTTACTAGACAAAAAATACTACTTCTGCCATTTACAACAGAATAATCCAAAAAACCTTCAGAAGTTTTGTGCAGGTATAAACAATCTTCTTCACCCGGGTCAGTCCTCTATTCCTACTCCCTCAGCTTCCACGCATAAAAGTACTGAAGAGGTGGCAAATACCTTCAATAGTTTCTTCACAGAGACTACCCCAGTCCCTAGCTAGCCAATTAACTCCTAGCGGCTCTATAGTAAATATGGCTATACACAATTCTCAACTCTCTTTTAGCCTCCAACAAGTTTCTACATCTCTCATTCGAACCTTACTTAAAAAACTAAAACTCACCACCCTTTCAGCTGATCTTCTCCCCACTGAATATCTGCAAAAAACTACAGATGCTATAGCATATTCCATCTCTATCTTAATAAATAGAACCATAACAGAAGCCACCATCCCCTCCAGTTGGAAAATATCCTATGTCATACCGCTCCATAAAGGCAGCAGCTCTACTGAACTGTCCAACTACTGACCCATAGCCATACTATCACCACTGGCTAAAATCATGGAGAAGTGAATTCATGAGCATCTTCTGCACTATCTCATAAAGAATAAACTGTTGACCAACTTTCAGCATGGCTTTAGACCTCATTACAGCACGTCCTCAACCCTCATTTCTTTCACTAATGTCATTATCCAAAACTGGAATAACAACAAATTATCTTCAGCCCTCTTTCTGGATCATTCCAAAGTTTTTGATATGGTCAGTCACCAACTACACATCCACACACTAAAAACCTTATCCTTAGATAACAAAGCTCTCCAATTGTTCCAGGCCTATCTGAATGGTAGGCAGTAAGTTGTACTATGGCAGAACAAACTCTCATGCTGGTTACCTAATAATATAGGAGTTCCCCAGGGCTCCATATTAGGATCCCTTCTCTTTCTGATCTTTATTAATGACCTCTACACAGCCATCCCAGATGCTACCTGCATTCAATATGCGGATGACTCCACAATGGTAAGCTCTGACACCTCTCCAACAAATATGCTGTCCATAACCCAGAATACATTCAATATAGTTCAAAACTGGCTCTCTGATCGGTGCCTGATCTTAAACCCTAACAAAACCAAACTACTACTTTTCTCACCCACTCGTAAATCCTCAGTAGTATTCTTTACCATTAAATTTAATAATGGCACCATCATCTGTCCAGACCCCTACACAAAACTCCTAGGAGTTATTGTTGATAACAATGTTAGATTTGACATGCATATCAATCAAACCAATAAAACCATAAATAAAAAACTTGGTTCACTATACAAGATTAAACCTTTCCTATCTCCACCTACTAAAACAGCCATTGCCCTCTCTCATCTACTTTCTACCCTACTTTATGCCTCCCCTGTACTTACTAACCTTAGCAAATGTTCTAGCTGCTATAATCACATTGCCAAATTTGACACTGGCATGCTCTATAAGACACACCACTGCTTTAATCTAAAACACCTTGGATGGACAGAACTGCCTAGCCTACTCCAGTTAAACCAGCTTATAGTGGCATATACAATTCTCAAACATCCAGGTAACACCCCAGCACTGGAAAATATAATCATCCTATACAGCAACCTCGGCTCACTCTGCTCATCTAATAGACTGCTTGTACAAACAGTCAAATCTAAAAGCTAACCGGTAACTCTCTATTCGCTAACACTGTAGGTAAAACTTGGAACTCCCTCCCTGCTAACCTTACTCTTGCAACCTCCTTAGCCTAATTCAAGAAAAGTCTCAAACTCTATTTCAAATCACACTGGCTATGTCCATGCTCTAGCCCGACTAGCTCCTTACTCTAAAATTGTTTGCTAAAAATCCTCTTGGTAACTCTAGCTCAGTAAAAACTAGTATGCATTTAACCTCGTTTAATTGTGGATTTGATATATCTGTATACTTGCTTGTCTGAATAAGTCTATAAAAAGATGTTTTTATCATGATTAATATCATATGTAAATATTTTTCTGGATGTATGCATGCTGGAGCTTTAACAGGAGGTATGTATATAACCTCAGTTAAACCTTGATTTGATGTAACTGTATAACTTGCTTGTCTGAATAAGTCTACAAAAAGATGTTTTTATCATGATTAATATTATATGTAATATTTTTCTGAATGTATGTATGTTTGGAGCTTTTCTCCTCGAGCTTCCACTTAAAATGGACATGTATCCAGTTGGACTATCCTGGTCAACAAATGTAAAATAAAATAACAGAGTTGTTTCAGATGTGAATGCATCAAAGTCATAACACTGTACATGCAGACAATGGAACAAAATAGACTTCTGTCAGTGTTCTGTGTCATTAACATCCTCATTAATGTCTTCCTTAAATACACACTAGAGCTGTGTTTACCTCTCTGAAAAGTTAGGAATGTTTATATAAAATGATAAGGAACCAAGGTCATGCAAAGTTTGATGTCAAAGCCAGTTGAGAAACTGAGTAGAGCATGACCTTAAAAGATTCTTTCTGTAAATAGGCTAATCTGACATTAGACTGGGTATATTATATAATTTAAGAATCATTATTTTTGTTTTTCCTTATCCATATTTCACAATAAAGAAATATGGGTACTTTTCCGTTAAACCCCTACCACTTTGCGCTGCTCTATTTCGCCGGGATTTCAGTCCTGGGTACAAGTCTCTGTGTGACAAGTACTTCTGTATAACTGACTGACAAGTGTGTATTGTCATATTAGGTGTACAGGTCCATTTACTCATCGTAGCAATAGCTGCAGTCCACCATTAAACCCCTACCAGTCATGGGAGGTGTATCTGTTATGCACGTATTTCGGCCACAACCTACTTTCCTTTTCACTGCAATACTTAAGAGAGAATCCCTGGGCACCATAGAAGGAGGTTAATGTAGGGGATTACCAGTAGGACAGAAGGTGAAAAGAGTGCTACTAGTGGATATGCCATGGATTGGCCGATGTTCAGCATGTATCATTTCACACAGTACTGAGAAAGATGTCGGCCAGGTCTCTGGAGTAATGTCTACTGCTGCCAATTCAACAACTGCACCCTCTAGAAAGTACACATCGCATTGCAGCCGTATTTCTCAGCTATGCGAGGTGCTCTGAAAAAGTCATCAGAGTTGTACCGCAGTACAATACACATAAGAAAATATCAGGCTTGCCAATGCTCACAGTCCCCGGTGTTTTCAGTCAGCCGTCACATGCAAACGAAAAGAGTCATTGTCCACATTACAAAACCTGCGATTGTGCAACACTGCACGACATTCATGTCTGCAGTACTGCCTGCCTGCCAATTCAAATGAAGAGACAAAAGCTTAACCTTAAGTAAGGCAACTGATTCTTCTTACATCACATTTCTCACTCCTGCATGAGTGATAACATCGCACCAAAACACAGCAGTGTGAAGACATGGTAGGGGTTCAACGGAAAAGTATCGAATATGTAGCCCCTTTTTAGACAGTGTAATAAAACTGTTGCACTGCTGAGAGACATGCACTAGAATCATTCTACAGTTACCCAGTCCTGGACGTTCACTGTGAAGCCCTTTTCAGAAACCTCTCCTAAATGAGTTACAGGCAGTTTTATTCAACAAATCTAAGAAGTTCTGCTGCCCATTTGAAGCAGATGGCCTATTAACATTCTCAATGGCTTATGAAACTGAATGTATTCATAGGGAGTTTATTTGACAAAATATATGGCAATGAATTTTAAAAGCATCACAACTGAATAAACGGTGAATTTAACTACCAGATTCCCTTCTTTGTGTTATACCTTAAGGGTAGTTGTTAACCCATTGCTGTATGTGGTTAATGCTTTTTCTAGTTGCAGAATACATGTATGGTAGGATGAAACAGAGCATGAAGGTTTTTATGTTGAGAAAAGTCCCGCATTTGATGACTTAGCTCACCCCCTTAGCTGCTATATTTAAGTCATTCCTTCTCCTTAGAGCAAGAGACCTTTGCCCTATTTGTTATCTTTCTGGCAAAAGTTCTTCCTAGGAGTGGTGATGTCATAATCTCTAACTTCCCATGCACGTGGAGTAACTGTTATTTGGGTAGTTGAGCAGTTGATTATGTGACTGTCACACCCTTTTACAAATGATGTAAGCCCACATATTATTCCGCCTGGTTGGAACAGTTGCTTTACAGATTGTATCTGTCTCTTCTGGAGAAATCAGTATGGATTGCATACCCCTGTACATGTGCCCACTCCCTCTCCTGAAGAGAGGTGAGTGGGTACCTCCTAAAGAGAGTTGAGTGAGTACAACCTGTGACAAACTAAAATGCTGCCAGCCCAGCTAGCTGAAATTTTGTAAATAATTATGTGTCACTTGAAAATATGAATATGATTTATACAAAAATGTGCCACTGCCAGCCCAGTTATCTGGAATTTTGTAAATAATCATATGTCATTTGTGAATATTAATATGATCCATGGGCTTGTCTTACAAATGTAAGAGAGCTATATGTTATGTGTATATTAAACTACTGGTGCAGACATGTGTGTTGAGCTGTATGTTTTGTACTGAGCTTCAAGAATGTAACCACAGTGTACCCTGCTGGAAGAGAGCAGAAATGTGTATAAACTATACACCTGTGCAGATGTGTGTTTTAATGGTAGAAGTTGGAACATATAGAGCTAACTTGCAAAACCTCAAGAAAATAAGTGGAAATTATTTTACAATTCTGTTATCTCTGTTTCACCTTAGAGCAGACACAAAGTCTAGAGTTGTAGGTTTTCCTGTTGTCTTGAAACAGAAATAATTACTAGGCTTCAAATGTAAAAGTGTTAATTGTTTTACAACTTCCCGTTCTAGGCAAACTTCTGAGATATATGTACTTCTCTCACAGAGATGTTACAAATTCTGTTGGTATGTGTTAGCCTGGGAACTGAAGGCAGGTGACAAATAGTGATTTCATCTAGCTAACCCAGCTGTAATGTGTATTATTAATTTAATTACTATCGCAGAGAGTGAGTCTGTGCATTTTGTATCTTGTCTTTACCCCATTTCCTGTTTTCTGAGATTCCAGCTGCCTTGGCATTGCTGACCCAAGTACTGTGCTGTACTGCACTGCCCCATCATATGCCCGCAATCCTAGGCTCCACCATAGTAATCTGGGATTTTTCTGGCTGGCTCCCTGTAGCCATAGATTCCCTTCAGACTCCTCCTGCCTCCTATTGCCAATACATAGCACAATGGCCTCCCTATAAGGTTTCATCATGTTAACATTGTACAATTTGTGCCCCTGCCTCCTCCTAGTAGTTTTACCATGTAGTTAACATCACTGACATTCCTTACCACCTTGTAGGGTCCCTCCCAGGCTGCCTGCAGCTTGTTGTGTCTGACAGGAATGAGAACCATTACCTGCTGCCCTACAGCATACTTTCTAGCTCGAGCATTCCTGTTATACCAGACCTTTTTTTGCTGCTGAGCTTCTGCCAGGTTCTCCAGGCCAAGCCCATGAGTTCCCTGAGCCTAGTCCTGAAGTTTAGGACATATGCCACAACAGTCACCTTGTGGGATTCACACTCACCCTCCCACTCATCTCAAATCAAATCTAGAGGTCCCCTCACCCTATGCCAATACAGCAACTGAAAGGGTGAAAAACCTGTGGATTCTGGGGAACCTCTCTGCAAACAACAGATGGGGCAAATATTTGTCCCAGTCCCTCTTAAACTAGTCTACAAATGCCCATAGCATCATCTTAAGTACAGAGTTTAACCTCTCAACAAGACCATTATTCTGAGGATGGTAAGGGGTGTTCTTTAGGTGCTTCACCCCACAGTATTACCACAGACAAGCCAACAGGTCTGACATGAAATTGGCACCTCTGTCAGTCAGTATTTCTTTTTGGAAAACTACCCTGCTGAAAATCTCTAACAAAACATTTGCCTCCTTTTCTGCCTCAATGGAAGACAGAGCCATTGCGTCAGGGTATCTGGTAGCATAATCTAGTACCACTAAGATATACTTTTTCCCTGTGGAACTTGGGGTACTCAGTGGCCTCACAATACCCATAGCTACCCCCTGAAATGGCTCTTCAATCACAGTCAAAGGCATCAAATGAGCTTTAACCTTGTTTCCTGCCTTGCCTACCTTTGGTACAGCTCACAGGTCCTCCAGTCCCTGTTACATCTCTGGAAATCCAAGGCCAATAGAAGTATATAATACAACTCTTTGTATGTTTTATGCCCATATGACCTGCAAAGGGAATATCATGGGCTATGGCTAGAAGCGTCAGACAGTATGCTCTGGGCACTACCATCTGCTGTATTCTCTCACCCTCTAGCCTTCCCTCAGGGGTCCACTCTCTATGCAGTAACCCTTTGTCACAGTATACAGCTTCCCCCTTCCCTTGAGAATCAGGTTCCTCACTAGCTACCTCCCTCATTGCCTGTAATGTGGGGTCTGAGAGATGAGCCTGTCTCAACTCTCTCTTTGTAACCCTTCCCAGCCCCCCTTCCACAGGAAGTCTGGTATTCCCTGACAACGGTGCCTCACTGTCAGCCTGGGTACTACTACTCACCTGTACCCTTGCAGTCACTCTGTCCAAGGGAACATTAGTACCCACAAGTAGCTGTGGCTCACCTTCAGTCTCACAGCTACAGGGTAGCTCCCTCCCTGAAGTAACCACCTCACCAGTCCTGGCTGCAAGTGTGTGGTCTGTCTGAGTCTCCCCAGACTACAAGACCCACATCCTTGTCTCCAAGCCTGACTACATGTAACTGCATGCACACAGGGTACTGCATTATCAAAATCATTCCCTATTAGGACATCTGTTGGGAAATCCTCAAACACACCTACTTGCTTGCTTCCTTTTCACTACCCTCTCAGTCAAGGTGAACCCTTGCCAAGGGTATTGGGAATGGGGTCCTTCCTAGAGCTCTGACTGGAGTAGACTGCCCAAGCAAGTAGTATTCCCATTCACTAAGATAGGATATAACTTCTCGTGGCAGTTTGGTACACTTTTTGTCTCCAGACAACCTACTGTTGGCATTTTGTCAACCCCACTTACTGGCTCTCCCACCTTTTGTTCCCCACCTTGCCTCCATGGACATCTATATGCTACATGGCCCCATTGGTTGCATTTAAAACATTTAACTCTTGGTCCTGGACAGGTACCTGGACTAATGGCTTCCCCTGCTACTGGTGGACTATGTTGGGTCAATCTGGGCTGGCCACCATGGGTTCCCTTAGACCCATGAGTGGCACTGGGTGCCCCTTTCCTGTACAGTGATGCCCTGCTAGCTAGGTATAGGTCTCCCTTCTTCCCCAACTCATCTGCAGTAGTGCATTGTCTATGAGGTAACCAGACTCTCATTTCCTCAGGCAAAGTGTTAAGGGCTTGTTCCCTCACCAAAAGGTCTGCCAGCCCTTCAAAAGTGGTGACCTGACATCCCCTCACCCACCTTTGAAAATACATGCTTAGTTAAGCAACATATTCACACATACCTTCATCTGCCTTGCATCTATGCTCACAAAACTTATTTTCTATAAGCTTATGTGTTAACTTAAAACATTCTAGCAAACAGTTCTTTACAGCATTATAATTTAAACAGTTAGTATCAGACAATTTGGAAAGAACAGTTACAGCTTTACCATGGAGTAAGGGGGTCAGAACTGTACCCAGAGCCCTTGGTCAATATTATACTGTTTACATACCCTCTCAAACATATGAATGAAACTATCAAAACTATTCCCCTCTGTAAATTGTGGAAGAAATTCACTGACCTTTGTTGCTTCTGAGATTTGGGTACTCCCTTCCCCATTACCTTCATGACTTTGTCAAAGAGTCAGCATCTCCTTTTCATGTTGCTTCTGCCTCCCTTTCTCCTCAGCTTCCAGGTGTCTCAGTCTCTCTGCTGCTTCTGTTTCCAAATGCTTGGCTTTCCAACTCAAGTCTCTTTAACTCCAGATGGATTTTTAAGTCCTCTGTGGAAAGGATGAGCTGTCCATTTTCTGAGAGTTGTACATCTCCACGGCCAGTCTGATTGTCCTCCTGGTTGCTATTCTCTGATGCAGTTGTGACTAAAGCTGCAATCATGTCTTCTTTAGTCAGGCTGGCATGCACCAGTCCTTTAGCCTGGCACATCTCAGCCAACTGGCAGATTATCAGCTTGTCATACTAATTTGCTGACATGCTTGCCTGCTCTCCCTGACTAATTAAACTAACAAAGAAAATAAAACAATTGTGATATGAATGCTGATTGAGAGTACAAACATCTTCGGTGACCAATGTACACAAACTACAGGAATTCAATAGCCACACAACTATAAGCCAATTAATATGTGATGTGGCTATCTCACCACAGTCAACCAATTAATATGTAATGTGGCTATCCCACCACTGCCAAAAAATTAACATGTGACACCCCTGCACTGGCTCAGTAATCAAGGAGGCTCAATCCTCACCACTAGCACCAGTGAGGGATGTACACATTGAGAGGATGACAAGTACACACACAGTAAAGTACAATTTCCCTTAAGAGCACACAAGATCACAGTCAGTCTGGGTCTGGTTTCTCCCTCTTTCTCCAGATCACCAGTAAGACTCCCCACTGGCACAGCTATAGAGTTGAATTCTTAACCAGGGTTCCAAGTCAAGTCCTCCCAGCATTCCCTCTGTCCAACTAGTGCTTTGTGCCCTTGCCCAAGTAGCTGAAACACATACACACACACACACACACACACACACACACACACACACACAGTATTAGATTTGATTTTTACACAAACACACACCTAGGAAAGGCTGGCACAGGGTTACTAGCTATACCCCGTTCTGCTCAGACTATAAGGTTGTACCAGATTCCACTAGCCACCCTTATCACCTACTTAAGGCCCTTACCAAAGGGTGCCCAGTCTTACTGTGTAATGTCACTATTATCCAAATGGTAAGTGTGACCAAGGCCAAGGCTATTTAGGAGTGGCCTATACAGTGTCACCAGATACCTATGCAAGTAATCTTAGATCTTAGATATCTCTAAACAAACCAGCCACAATTAAAAGGTTTAAATATATTTAATAATAAATAATAAAAGAACAAGTCAATACTCAAATAACACAGTAACTACAGAGTTCAGAATTACAGGAAATATTTTAAAACAACGATGCAGCACAGTCTCAAAAAAATTCAGAAACATCTATCTAATCTTTACTATATTCTTATCTATATCTAAGAGAGATTACTGTAATCTAGTTACTTACTATTAGCAAGGCAAGTGCTGATAAGTGGGATGCTTCTAGTTCTAAGACAAGATACAAAATGCACAGACTCACTCTCTGAGATAGTGCTTAAATTAATAATACACATTACTGCTGGGTTAGCTAGATGACATTACTATTTGTCACCTGCCTTCAGTTCCCAGGCTAACACATGCCAACAGAATTTTTATCATCTCTGTGGGAGAAGTACATATCACTCAGAAGTTTGCCTAGAACTGGAAGTCATAAAACAATTAACACTTTTACATTTGAAACCTAGTAATTATTTCTGTTTCAAGACAATACGAAAACCTCCAACTCTAGACTTTGTGTCTGCTGTGAGCTGAAACAGAGATAATAGGATCGTAAAATAATTTCCACTTATTTTCTTGAGGTTTATACACATTTTGGATCTATATTAAATCAGCAAATGCTTAAAAAAGTGAACACTGACTTATCAACCCCATGTAAGCGAAAGCTTACAATCCTGAACACTCGGAACAGCGATTTTTTTTCCCAGGGAAAAAAAAAATTGCTGTTCCACAAAAATAAATAAATAAATAAAAACTTTAAAACATTACATAAAGTGAGGGGCTTTGCCCCCCCCAACTTAAATATACCACCTCCAAGATCGCATTACAGTGACAAAATTGGCAAAGTAATGGAGGCGGCCAAGCGATTTCTTTCCCAGGGAAAAAAATTGCTTTTATGCCATTTTGCTATTTTGCTGTTTTGTGCTTTCAAGTTTGATCAAGATGCATTCAAAGGATTGCGTCTTCAATGATATAATAGGAACCCTGCATTTCTGCTCACTTCCAGCAGGGTACACTGTGGTTACATTCTTGAAGCTCAGTATATAACATAGAATTCAACACACACTTCTGCACCAGTAGTTTAATATCCACATAACATATAGTTCTCTTACATTTGTAGGACAAGCATATGAATCATATTAATATTCACAAATGACATATGATTATTTACAAAATTCCAGATAGCTGGGCTGGCAGTGTCACATTTTTATATAAATCATATTAATATTTTCAAGTGACATATAATTATTTACAAAATTCCAGATAGCTGGGCTGGCAGCATTTTGGTTTGTCACACAGCCCTTTCAACCTTCATCTCATTTTGGTTCTGCAGTCTGAGACCTGCTAATCAAACCTTAGAGACAGAGAATTTTTCTTCATCATAGGTTCATAGATGTGTACTAGGCTAATGGCCCTGGATCCTTTACAAGCCTAGCCCATAGGATTACCCTGGCATCATGCCACCCAACCTTAGTTCCCAGCGCCTCTGTCGAGTAGAGCCACTGGAGTGATCTCCAGGGTGAATTTTCTATTTCCCATCCACTCATCAAGATTTTTCTTGAAGAGGGTCAGTGAGGTGCTCTGCTTGACATGTATAGAAAGTCTATTCCTGTCCTTCCAGCATGCTCTGTTGATTGTGGTAATGCGGTAGATGTCTCTGGAGCATGTGGTGTGGTGGGATTGGGATTTCTTTAGATGTAGCATTTCTGTCAGAGCTGGGTCAGACATGGCTTTGTAAGTCAAGCAGAGATCACCTCTAAGTAGGTGATCTGAGACAGAGAATAGATGGAGTTTTTTTAGTCTGTCCATATAGGACAAGTGTTTAAGGCCTAGGATCCTCTTTGTGAGGTATTTTTGTGGCCTCTCCAGTTGTTGCAGGTGTCTAGTGAGGTACATGTCAAATGGGGCATTGTACTTGATGATTAGCTTAATGAGGGAAAAGTAGAGGGAGACAATGACCTCTCTCTTCCTGGATGCAAAACCCTTAGCAATGAGATGTGTCACAGAAGGACTTTCTGACCACAGTGGTGGTCAAAAGAGAGGTTGCTGTCAACCTGTGTTCCCAGATCTCTAATAACACCTTCTGTGTTCAGTGGACTACCATAGATGTGATAATTCAAGGGAACTAGGTTTTGCCCAAGGGGGATGACGACACAATTTTTGGCATTGAGCTTAAGGCCATGGTTCTGACACCAGTCGTTGGTCTCAGTGAGGCCTTTCTGTTGGATGTGAACATCACTTGAGAAGTTAGTAATAACTCCCGACTTGCAATCATTTGTGAACTTTGTCAGCCAGAGTCCCTTCATGTTGGCTTGGACTTCAGAGAAGTAGATACTAAACAGGAGAGGACCTGGGACTGAACCCTGTGGGACTCCATTCATGACTAGTCTGCAGTTTGACTTGGAGTCAGCTACTTTCACACTGTGGGTTCTATCTGTGATCCAGTTTGCAACCCACCTAGTGATATAGGGGCTGATGCCTAGCTTAGTGAGTTTTTCTATGATTCCTGAGTGGGGAATGGTATAAAAGGCCTTGGCGAGATCAACATAGGCTGTATGAACCACCTTGCCTTCATCCACAGCTCTGGTGACTGACTCAAAGACATTGACCAAGTTGAGCAGGCATGATCTACCCTTCACAAAACCAAACTGTGTACGATCCAGAGTTTGCGGATTCCCTATATCCTTGTTTATTAGGTCCATTATGATGCATTTCATAGCTTTGCATATCAGACTCATCAGGCTAATGGGACGATAGTTCCCAGGATCTGTAGTCACTTCTCCTTTGTGAAGAAGAATGAATGCAGCAGTGTGCCATTTGGTAGGGACAAAGCCTGAGATGAGGCTGTGATTGAACAGGGCACACAGGTGAGGTGCCAGTTCACTCTGTAGTTCATTTAGAACACAGCCAGTTATTTACATTACCTTTTCCTCAAAGGTCTGGTGAAGGCATCTGTGACAGCGAAGGTTTAATTGGAAGTATCTTGTTTTGACCAGTAGAATTTGATGTCAAAAATAAGAAAAACACTGCACAAAAATAATAAAAAAAGAGTAAGATGTTTAGCCTAGAATCTGTACTTATAATATATTACATAGTGTTCCCTACTAATAATGTTACAGCTGTGTTTTCTGCTGTGCAAGAATGAAAAGGAGAGGATTGGGTCTGTGGTTGAGATAAATTAACCCTGCCTATACTGTAGATGCTATGGATTTTATTAGCTGCCTGGGCAATGGTGAAACTGATCTAGAAGGCTAGGAATGAGCACCTAATGCCAGCAGTCCCATCCTGGGAGGAATTCTGGCCTGCTTTAGAGTTTCCTTCCATGAGGAAGAAGGGGCATACAGTGCAGCATATGGGTTGGAGACACACAATCGGCTTTGCTCTACCAAGCTCCAATAAGCAGTAGCCTTCTTGAGAGGAATGTGAGAACATGTACTTCCTTGTGGAGGGTAAGGCATAGCAGGCCCTTACTCAAGTGAGTGCACACATCAGCCACCTGAGGATGGAGACTTAGGTCATCACCAGAAAAATCCTAATAGCTGCCTAGGAGATGATTTCCCCTTATCAACTCTTACTGCAAGATGGAACAAATAAGGCTAATCAAGTATAGGAGGGCTGATGACTGAGAGGAAGTAGGGGAAAACATGAAAAAATCTGTAAAAAGGAGGAATTTTGTATGAGTTTGAAGATGTGCAAAAGCACTTGCATACACTCCCAGCTGTGGTCAGCACAGTTCAGAAGTATGTGAGTATAGATGTTTGTGCAGTACCTCTGAGTCCGGGATTCCTTACATTTTTATAGTGAAATGCTGTGTTTTGCAAATATGTAGGAGAATCCACACTGTCAGCAAAAGCATAATTGTGAGCTGTGATTGACATTAGGATATGGGATTATGGGCTCTCCATTACCCTCTAGGTGACCTTGTTTTTTTTTTTTTATTTTTTTTTTATTGCCCTGTAAATGAGAATGAAATTAGATCCAGATGACATAGTACATGCTATTTCATTTTTTGCAGGAGATGTCCTAGTAATTAAGAAAAAAATGTTAAAAATCTTTCAACAAATAGGGTGAGCTTTAATACTATTAAGGCATTGGTAGTACTCACTCTTATTATCAAGAGCAATTGTGACTTAGGACATTGCTTGGCAAATCTCCATCACAGAGTGCACATAAAACATATGAGGCTTGCCCAAAATGCATAGGGAAAGGTTCAGATATGTGACATTGGTAACTAAACAGAGTCAAGGCACTTCCATTTAAATGTATCTCAGTGTTGCTATCAGTAAAACAAGGAAAAACTTTTATTTTATAGGTAGTATATTCACAATACTGTAACAGAAGTATGTGAAAGTACAGCTGTGTACTCCTACCATAAATGTAGATGTTCGAGTGTGTTCACTGTTGCAGTCATGACTGTAGGGTTCTTCTTGCCAGCAGCAGTCCTCGATCGGCCAGAATCCCAAAGTCTGGATTGTGCGTCAGCTGAGGTCACTTTTATCCTGATGTCAATGCGCCAGGAAGTATAAGACCTCAGCCGACTCCATTACCCCAGTTTTTCTTGCCCCAGATGTCAGGTGCCCAAAACCTCAGCAGCCAAATTACCTCATAACAGACAATACTCAAAGAAAAAAAAAAAGAGGGGGTAGGAGGGAGGGTAACTCAGATTGCAACAGTGAACACACTCGAACATCTACATTTATGGTAAGAGTACACAACTGTACTATGTCCTTCATGGTTCACTGCTGCAGTCATGACTGTAGGGTTGAGTCCCAAAGCTAAGAAAGGGTGGCTGGAGGATAAATAGAAGGAGCGGCCACAAAACTTTGCCAAACCACAGAAGCAAAACCAGCCCTAGATTCAGAATAGAGATGGAGGTAGTAATGCTTAGAAAAAGTGTGCACAGAACTCCAAGTAGCAGCCTCTAAAATATCCTTGGTAGGAACCCCACAAAGAAAGGCTGCTGAAGTAGCAGTAGCCCAGGTAGAATGAGTCCTAATATTAACAGGAACTGGATTGCCATGAAAAGAGTAACAGAACTTAATGCAGTGGGCAATCCACTTAGAAATAGTTTGCTTTAGAAATAGTTTGCTTAGTGATTGCTTTCCCTAGAACAGTAGGAGCATAAGCGACAAACAATTGGTCAGATTTCCTGAATATCTTGGTCCTGTCCAGGTAAAAACAAAGCTGCTTGTGCACGTCTAAAGAGTGCAAAAGACTTTCTTCTTCACTTTTAGGATAAAAAGTAGGCAAATGAATAGTCTGATTCAAGGCCACTGCCGAAACCACCTTAGGCATAAAGGTGGGATTAGTCCTTAGGGATACCCTGTCCTGATGAAAAGTAAGGAAGGGTTCCACAGCCATGAGTGCTTGCAATTCCAAAATTCTTGTAGCAGAGGTTATAGCTAAAAGAAAAGCAGTTTTCCAAGACAAAAATTTTAAATCCGTGGAAGCTGCAGGTTCAAAAGGAGACAAGGTTAATTTTTCCAAAACATAGTTAAGATTCCAAGTGGGAACATGTGCTCTTATAGGGGGCCGAACATTCTTAGCCCCTCTAAGAAATTGTTGAAGTAATGGATGAGAAAAAAAAGTCGGAGGATCCATATTGTAATGTGCAGAAATAGCAGAAGCATGAAGCTTAATAGATGAAAAAGATAGGCCCGTATGTAACAACTCTGCCAGATACTGTAAAATCAGAGGAATGTTCGGAACAGTAGAATCACCACCTTGGACTTGATTCCAGGAGCAAAATCTTTTCCATTTACCTGCATAAGATTTCCTAGTGCTGGGCCATCTGGCTTCAAGGATTACATCCATTATCTGTTTGGAAAGAGTAGAGGTGTTTACAGACCCTGGATCCACCAGGCAGCTAAATTCAGAGTTTTGACATGACTGTGCAGGATCCGGCCGTCCTGTTGAGACAGTAGATGAGGGATTTGAGGCAGAATCCAGGGAGGCTCCTGAACTAGGTTCATCAGAGTGGAATACCAGAATTGTCGAGGCCAATTGGGAGTCAGTAAAATCATTTGCGGTCTGTCCTGTTTTATCTTCAGAAGTACCCGAGGTAGAAGAGGAAAAGGAGGAAAAGCATATACTGAGAGGTGTTTCCAACTGAATGAGAGGGCATCCACTTGCCATACTAGTTTGTGGTAGGTCCTGGTGCAGAATGTTGGAAGTTGATGATTCTGAGGGGATGCAAAAAGATCTATGTCCGGACATCCCCATGCCTGTACTATCATCCTGAATATCCGAACATCCAACATCCATTCGTGTGGATCCAAAAGTGTCCTGCTCAATGTGTCTGCCAGAGTGTTGTCTTTTCCTGGCAGGAATTGTGCCTGTAAGTGGACTCTGCAGGTCAATGTAGTGTACCACAGAGCCATAGCTAACCTGCACAGGTGGTAAGAGTGAGAGCCCCCCTGCTTGTTTATGTACCACATCACTGTAGTGTTGTCTGTCTTTATCAGTGAGCATCTCCTTCAAATTTATTTGCAGGTGAATTTGCTCTTTGTCCAAACACCCTGAAGACATCCCCCGTGCATGTGGGCTCCCCAGGCATAATCTGAAGCATCCGTTGTCAGAACTTGGTTGGTTGGTGGAGGACAAAAAGGCCTCCCCTTGTTCTGGAGACAGGCTTCGGCCCACCAAAGAAACTCTTGCTGTAGACAAGGCAAAATCGTGATCACTGTTTCCAAACTGTGGTAATGTTGAGACCACACACTCTTGAGGTACCACTGTAGTTTCCTCATATGCAGTCTTGCATATGGTATTAGGAGAATGTAGGAAGCCATGTAACCTAAAGCCTGCAGAACCTTTCTTGCAGTCAGCTGTTTCATTGAAGCCAGGTGTTGGAAAGAAGAAGCCAGTTGCGCTTTTTTGTCTGGTGTCAAGGAAGCCATCTGGGTTGTAGTACTCAGAAGAGCACCCAGGAAAGTAATTTGTTGTGTGGGCACCAGATTTGACTTCTTTTGATTCACTGTGAATCCGAGATACTGTAGAAGATGCTGCACAAAAGCTAGATGCTGAAGTAGAGTGTCTTTGTTGTCCACTTGAATAAGACAAGTCATCCAGATAAGGGTATATTTGAATCCCCTTCTGTCTGAAAAATGCCATTACTGGTGCCAGGCACTTTGTAAAGACCCTGGGCACAGTAGATAAGCCAAAGGGCAGCACAGAGAACTGGTAATGCTTCGAGCCCACTTTGAATCTCAGATACCTTCTGCACTCTTGCCTTATAGGAATATGCAGGTAAGCTTCCTTTAAGTCCAGAGTCACCATCCAAGCATTCTTGCCCAACATAGGCAGCAGCTGCTGCAGAGTGAGCATCTTGAATTTTGGTACATCTAGGAAAGTGTTTAGTATGGAAAGGTCCAGGATTGGTCTCCACAAATTTTCCTTCCTGGGAACTAGGAAAAGTCTTGAATAAAAACCTTGCCCTATTTCTAAATTTGGTACCAATTCTATGGCCCTCATAGCTAATTGGACTGAACCTGCAGTTGTGCCTCTGCCCATTGATGATTTGGCAGATCTGGCCAACCATTCGGTCTTGGCGAGGTGTGCAAATGAAATCTGTAACCTCTTGAGACTATGTCCAGAACCCATTTGTCCCGGGTTATGCAGCCCCAATTTTGATAAAAAAGAGAAATCTTTCCTCCCAAAGGTGCTTCCAGGAGAGGAGCTCCTGGAACCAGAAAAGGAGAGTCATAAAGACTGTTTCCAGTAGGGTTGAGACTTATCTTCACCTCCTTTGGGAGAGGGGGCAGTCCACTGCCTATTCCTAAAAAGGGTTTGTGCCTGTCCCCCTACCTCTGGAACACCTGAATCTGCTTCTCTGAGGCCTGTCTGAGCTCGGTAAGGACCAAGGTTTAGCTGGCCAGTGCCTCCTAAATCTAGGAGGTTGCACCTGTAGAAAATCCTTAACCGTCTGCATAGATTTGGCTTTGTCCTCCATTTTCTTTAATACCTCTTCAGCTTAGGCCCCAAACAAAACATCGCGCTGCAAAGGGGCATCCAAAAGTTAGTCTTTAACCTGATCCGGCAAGCTTTGTTCTTTTAACCAAGCATGTCTTCTAATAACTGCGCCAGTTGTTGCAGCCCTACAAGAAGCTTCCAAAGAATCAAAACCACAATGCAGGGTATGTTTACCCACTTGTTCAATAGCATGCAATAAATCCTGTAACTCCTTATCATCCGCACCAATAGAAACAGCGGATATCTTTTGTTTAAATACAGACAAAAGGTATTGTTGATACTTTAGCATATGAAATTGACAGTTCAAAGCTCTAACAGACAATGTAGCAGAAGTATAAACTTTTTTACCCCATCTTTCCAAAGCCCTGGACTCTTGGTCAGAGGGAATAGGATGTTTAGCAGAGGCCGCTTTAACACCCTTAGGGCCCTGAGAAATTGTTTCTGGATCAGGTGAAAGATTCTTAAAAAGAAACTTCTGAGAATCTGGAACCCTATAATACCTATCTGGTTTGACCGGAGCAAGGGAAAAAGAATCAGGAGAGAGGGAAGCTTCTGAAAAAACATCATCTACAATGTCCAATACAGGGGGAATAGCAAGAGGCTTATGCTGAGGGAGAAGAAGAAAATCCCTAAGCCTTTTCTTGGTTTCAGAGAATTCCTGCCCTTCCCAGTGAAAATGCTTCCTCATATCATGCAAGGTTTCACCAAAAGAATAATCCTCGGGAGGAGAGGCTGAAGGAAAGGAATCTTCAGCATCAGAATCCTCATAAGGAGGAAAGGAACAATCCTGCTCAAGGGAAGAAGCAGAAGAAACAGAAATTTGGTCTGAAGAATCATAATCGGACTGTAATCTAGGCTTGTTGTCAGGAGGGGGATGAGAACCCCTGATCATAGATAACAAATCTTCAGCCATCCTATGCATCTGCCTTTCAGGCCTAGCACCCTGATCAAAAGGCATCTGTGCTTGCCATTTCTTTTTAGCTGGAGCCGTAGTCATTGTCTTAGAATGCAAAACTGAATCCATATTTACATAAAGCTATGAAGGCCTGAAAACCCCTCAGAAGCCGGTACCTGCCTATCGGCTCTGGACCCAAGGTCCATTCCCTGGCAATTCTGAAGGCCTCATCAGCTCCACACCAGAGTTGGTACAGGCAGTTGGTTCAAAAGAGAATAATCCACAATGATGTAATTAACTAATTAATTAATTTCTTAAAAATATATAAATTATAAATATACATATATATATATATATATATATATATATACATCATTGTAAACAATACATAAAATATATGATGATAATAAACAATATTATAGTGCATTTGTCATGTCCTTTTCTTAATAGCTAAAATGTGTTCACTAATTCTTTTTTTTTTTTAAAACATCTTGTAGTCATTCCTACATAATAGCTTGGACATGTCTGGCACTGTGCAACATGCACTAGGCAGGCACTCTATCAAATTAAAACCACTTTTTTTTCAGTATTTGATAGTGTTGATGTAACGTTGAATCAATTCAAGAGGCGGACGACAGAGGCTGCAAAGGCGCCTCACTGATGACTGACAAACCAGCAACTGGCAATAACTGAGTTATATCCTTTGCTTTGGACCTTGGAGGCCTGTCTTTATCTTTGCGCCTCTTACACACCCCAGAAACCGAAAAAGAATCTGAAGACATATTATAATTAAACCTTTTACCAAAATAGTAGAAGGCAAAGTTGCACCTATGCCTAATAGTACGCTGATTAAATCTAGCACAAAACCCACAATTAGCAACGTCGTGGTCAGGCCCCAGACAGGGAATACAGTAAGAGTGAAAATCCCTATGAGGTATTTGTTTCCCACAAGAAATACAATTATTAACTTTTTCTGACATCTGACTGGAGCAAGAAAAAGACCTCCCCAATGTGGTACTTATCTTATAAAATGAAAAATCCTGGAAGTAAATCCAAAAACAGACAGGAGTATGCCAACCGGCATCAGCGAACTGCTCAGGGCACTGCGCGGCAAGAAAGACTGGGGTAATGGCATCGGCTGAGGTCTTTATACTTCCTGGTGCATTGACGTCAGGATAAAAGTGACCTCAGCTGACGCCCAATCCAGACTTTGGGATTCTGGCCGATCGAGGGCTTCTGCTGGCAGTAAGAACCCTACAGTCATGACTGCAACAGTGAACCACGAAGGACATCAGAATTATGTGCAATCAATGAAAAGAAGAAAACATGTTTCAGCAAAGAAGCAGAGAAACTGCAGTGATATATAGATAGAATGAATAACAATCAATAATAATAAAATATTTTGGAGGGAGGCTGTCTTTTTAATGTCTTATTTTCCAAGACAAATCAGTTGAGATGTTGAATGTTTGACGTTGTTATTTCTAAATGCCTGCACTTTTCAAAATGGTGCATCTGATGATTCTAATTTTTATACCACTATATAATTTATTAAACAAAAACTGTATTGTTACTGCAGATGATATGACTGATCACAACTTCTGATTTTGATTTTTCAGAGGTGCAAGTGGTATGGGATAGCACAGATGGGGACATTTTTAAGAGCAGGGCTCTAGCAATAATCCCAGAACCTCTTCCAGATGATGAAGACCTATTTTTCAGTCAAACGCAAAAATCTTTAAGGTGAGTTTAAAAGGAATTTATAAACAAGATAGTGAGGTTTAAAGAAGTCCATGCCCACTAGCTGATGAGATTGTCCTTTAAAAAATATTTATCATAGTGCATGGATGATGAACTTTATAATCTACAACATAATACTTTACAATATTAAATACTACAAATGTGGCTAGTCATACTGAATCAAATGAGCAGTAACTGAATATTGTAATTAAGACATTGGGGGATTAACCATTTCTGTGTGCCTGGTTTGAATAGAGAGTTCTAATATGAAAGACAGCATATTATTTTACAAGACTATCATTTAAATGATATTTACAAAGACTGATACCAGATGATATTTAGAGACATGGCCTGCACTCCTAATGACTAGAGCTTTGAAAAAATGTAGGGAAAAGGTAGAGTTAATTTCAGAGACTACTGAACAGTGTAGCTTCAGAAGTGATATATTGCAGTCAATAAGACAGATATGCAGTGCAAATGTAAGTGCATTGCACAGCAGGAGTAACAGCAGTAAGACAACTCAGAAGGAGCAGTAATACATCAAATACATCTAGAGTAACTGCATTATATTGCTGATAAAGAGGAGGAACACATACATAAGTCCATGGAGCATGTAAGAAGCAAAGCTTGTGATGCTGTCAGTGAGACAGTGATATATTGATTACTGGTGTATTATAGATCCATAAGTGCATTGACACGCATTAATGTGCATGTATTATGGTCAGACTTGTTAATTGTAACATCAGTCACTGAATATTAACCCAAAACTGATAGATTAACACAGAAGTCGGTAACAAGCACCATACATGTTTCTCAGGTTTGCCACCTAATGTCTTATTTATCAATAGCCCACATTGTGTACTACTATTTCATATATACTATATATACATCAGCTGTAGAGTACAGAGCAACCCCCATAAATGGTTTCTTTGCTTTAATGTTATTGGATCTATAGTTCTGCTCTACTGTGTGATCCAAGCTGTGCTTTTATTGATTCGCCCCTGTGTCTTACATGCTATACATATTTATGACCCAAACTACTGCTAAGCTGCATGCCCTCAGCATACGGGTTCAGTCTCTGAGTGCTTTGTGCATTACACAGATTTAGGGGACAAAGTGCTGTTTTCTACTCTTAATGTGTCTACCAACAACCAAATCTGTGCATTATATCTGTACGAAGCACAGGATACTGCACTGTTGTGCATCCTAGCAAACGTGTTTGATCTCTACGTGCTGATAACATGTATAGTACACTATGTCACCCTGCTATGTTTCTGTTCAGATGTCCTGTCCTACATTTTCCCCACTGAAACACTGGTGTGTGCCATTATTGCACCCAGTGTGCCAGAGAAATGTTTGACAAACAGAGGTAATATTCTGTGTGTCATTCAGTTCATGGTGGTACATGCTAAATGCCAGCTAAAGAACACACGAGCCTCTTTCTGAATCTTGTATGTCTCAGTGCTGCAGCTGATACAATATCAGCACTATGGCTAGTATGCAACATGGACATCATCTCTGAGTTCAGATGTAGTTGTTTGGATTTGTGGTGTGACTGTCCCTGGTGTTGATTAAATGGTATAAATGTCTTGTTGAGTAGTGAAAGGAAAGCAATACTGATCTCTGTCATCAGTTGAACACAATAAGGTAGGAGTACACACTAAAGATGTAATGCCTCTTAGTGAACCAGTTGATTCAGTTATAGTTATCACATACATTCACTTTTGTACTGTTCTTAGCAACAAAACCAGCACATTTCTACATTTTTGACTGAAAATTTCTTCACATGATTTAATAATCATTTTTTCCTGTTGTTGGCTGTGAAAAAGTAGACATTGGTATCACCAAATGTTTAATAATGCAGCTATGTCATAAATATCAATGTAAACTCAAATAAGTTCTGAGTCAGTGCAAAGTGTAAATGAATACATGTACATGACTGACATTGCCAACATCTTGTCAGACAGGTTCATACATATTTACCTCCCTCTCACTGACAAAAGGGCCCATTACCATACCTGGAGATTGTGAAAACCCAGAAATCGCATATACAATGGTTAAACAGCACTATCCAAACCTAAAAACACGGCATCTATGGGATGACATGGTTTCCCTGGCTATGTCATATGTGAACTCCAAAACAAACAGACCCTGCACCTGAACAGTCTGCTCAGACTCACCCTCTGCGCAGGATATGAAACTGTTGAATGGGTTACAGCAATGTTTAGCACACTCCACAAGTGTTGGTGCACAACAGACCATGGGAACTATATTCTTATAAGCCTAATAAGCCTGATCTGCAAGGCCATGGAGTCCATCATTATGGAACTCATAAACAGAGCTATTGGGAGCCTACAAACACCCAACTCTACCCATTTTGGTTTGGTCAGGGGCAGATCATGGTTCCTGCTAGACAGTTTTCAAGGCAGTTACCCAAGACATACATCAATGAAATGAGCTACACATGGCCTACACAGACCTTGAAAAGCCCTTTTCCAACATCCCATATACATGTCGTATCCACAAAATCAACAACCTGTGCATAAACACGTATGTCATTTGAAGGATTGCCAACTGGGGCACAGATAGATCCCACAATGTAAGAATTGTGGTCTCCCTGTTGGACTGTAAGCTGGTAAAAACTGCTGTCCTCCCATGGCTCAGTCCTGAGACCCCCTTCTGTCTGGTGTATACTTTTCAGAAATACAGTCAAACACACGAGGGCTATGGTTAGCAAAGTTTGTGGATGACTGCAAAAAGGTTGTCATAATTGATGTTTGGGACAACAGAGACATCCTTAACAAGGGTCTCAGTCAGACAGATGTGGTGTCAAAATTATGGCCTCGAGCTACAGTCATACAAATACCACATAGGTGCCAACACCCTAAATATGGAGGTAATAATAAGGAATCTATGGACACATGTGGATAGTCATCTCTACTTCCAGAAACACATTCACAAAGTGGTTAGAAAATCATGCTATGTGTTCCCACAAATTGCCAAGGTTGTTGCATGTAGATCAAAGGAGGTTCCCTGTACTCATCAGTCATCAGACCCGTCAGAGAGTATCATGGCACACTTGTGATGACTCTGACTAGGCAACTTCAGCAGCTGGAAAGAACACTGAAATACCTCAACAAGAGGATTACTGGCCTCAAACAGTTGCCCCATGCAACAAGACTGAAGTTATCTCAATCTGTACTCTGTTGCATACAGTCTACTCAGGCGATCTCTGCTCAACAGACAGCTCCATGTCCAATGCAGAACTGATGTACATGCTCTATCTGAAGTAAACCCAAGCTCACTGTGCCACAATGCTCTAGGGATATCATCATCACAACAATAAATAGAACATGTTTGAGGCATACATTACTAACTCACAGACTTCCATTGCTTTGGAACAGACTCCCAACCTACATTAAGCTGAGTCCCTCACTGACACTCTTCCAGAGGAGCCTTGATGAGTGTATGTGAAACTGAACTGTCACACCATGGATCACTTCATCAGCTCTACTACACAGAGGCCTAGGGAACTAACCCCATGTGTGGTGATAGCTGCATGCTCTGGCCATACTAATAGATGCCTTCAGGCAGATGGCCTATTACCCACCTATGTAACTATATATATGTAGGGGGAACACAGTATAATAATCCAAAGATGGATGGGCAGAGATTTGTGTAAGAGGGTGACCATGACTGGGAGCCATCCAGGACTGTCCCACCCAGCACACATCCCAATGGCACAAAAGACATGAGGTGCACATCTCACCCACTGTACATAACAGCCACCAGTATCTGTAAGCATTACAGTGTATGTGGTCCATGTGCCTACTATACAACATGACTGTACAATGAAGTACACATCTGCTATCTGTAGACATGTACCTGTCACATAGGTTCATAGGTATGTAGTACACTATCTTCACAAAGGCATATATTAGCCTAGGCAAGTTGTGTAGCTTTCACCACTTCATTGGGTAGTCTCCTAAGCCCTAGTTCTAATAGTTAATACCCAAAGCCCCTTTCTAGTGGGGCTGCTGATGTGATGCCTGGCATGATTTGTCTGTTTCCTATCCACTCATTAAGGTTCCTATTGAAGAGTGTCAGCAAGGGGCTCTGTCTGATGTACATTGGGACTCTGTTCCACAGTAAGGCAAGTGTCTGGGATGGTACTTTATCCCACCAGCATGTTGTATTCATTGTTGTGATGAGGTTCATATCCCTGGAGTGTGTAACGCGACTCAATTTTGTTATCTGTAGATGGAGCACGTTCAACAGTTATGTGTTGGACATGGCTCTGTATGTTAGGCAGAGTGTGCCTCTGAGTAGATGGTACGCAACGGAGAACAGATTTAGTTTTACCAGTTGTATTGCATAACACAACTGTTTGAGGCCAGTAATCCTCTTGGTGAGGTACCTCTGTGGTCTCTACAGCTGCTGGATATGCTTAGTCGAGTACATCCAAAATGGTGCATTGTACTCAGTGATGGATCTGATGACATAAGAGTAGAGGGCCACTACTACCTGTTTTGATCCTGATGCAAACACTTTATTGAGTAGGTGGGACACACAGGATTTCCTAATCACTTTGGAAACTTGGTTGTGAAAGGAACGATGACTATCTACTTGTGTCCCCAGATCCCTTATTACCTTGTCAGTTTTTAGGGGGTAACACCTATGTGGTGGTTTGTGGGTACTTTGTTTTCACCAAAGGGGATTACTATGCATTCTTTCACATTGAGCTTGAGGCCATGATTCTGACACCACACATCTGTCTCATAGAGTCCCTTCTGGAGAATATTTGTGTCATCCGGGGAATCTATTATGGCAAACACTTTACAGTTCCCAGCAAACTTAGTCAACCACAACCCTCCTGTGTTGGCATGTACTTTTGAGAAGTCTATACCAAACAGGAGGGACCCCAGGACTGAACCCTGGGGGACACCAGTTGTTATCGGTGTAGAGTCTGACATGTAGCCAGCAACTCTTAATTTGTGGGATCTATCTGTGAGCCAGTTTGCAATCCATCTTGTGATGTATGGATTCATTCCCAGGTTGGTGAGTTCATCTATGATACCTGACTGGGGAATGGTGTCAAAGGCCTTAGCGAGGTATAGATAGGCTGTGTGGAGCTCATTTCAATCATCTGTAGCCTGGGTAACTGTCTCAAAGAAATCCACCCAGTTCAGGAGGCGTGATCTGCATTTGATGAAGCCAAACTGGGTGTGCTCAACTGTGTGAAGGTTCCCAATGTCTTTATTGTTGACTTCCATTATGATTGGCTGCATTGCCTTGCAGATCAGACTCGTCAGGCTCATAGAGCTTGAATGCCAAGGGTCTTTTGTGGCCCCACCCCTGTGGAGTGGGAAGAACATTGCTGTGCAACATTCTATGGGTACATATTCTGTAGAGAGGATGTAGAGAGAGGTGTAGGTATCCTTGATGAATATGGATACATCCCCACCCTATGTGCTATGATCCAGGTTCTGATGCTGGAAGGTATGGAATGAATAGTATCCTGATAGTGCTGGTGAGCTCTCTGCAGCCTTGAACTAGGTTTCTTTTACTGCACAGATATCAACATTCTCCATACTGAGAAGTGCCTCGAATGTGTGCATCTGGAGGCTGAAACTTCTGGCAATGAGTAGCATTTAGCTCACTTTGTGGTGATTTGTGTTGGTTATGGGGTTTGGTTTGTCCTGAGTGACCGTTATTCCACACCAGAAGTCAATGCCTCATTGGTCCCTTCTGACCATAAGCTAATTACCCTACGTAGCCACATTCTGGACCCAACCCCATTAAGGAAACCATGTTAAAATATTTCTCCAAAGCCAACTTCATACTTCTTAAGACAGAAGTGGTGAACTTCAGGACACCCATGCAGATGGAGAATACAGTTACGAATACTGAATACTTCACAATTGCACTTTATAAGCACTTACGTGAGTGCATGCATCATGCTATCGCAAACAGAAATAAGACGCTATCCTCCAAGAAAAGGAAGCCAATCTGGTGGTCCCCTGCCATAAACAAACTGCACAACAGAAGGAAGAAACTGTTGCAAAAGAGGGTAAAATCCCATGAGTGGAGGAGCTCCCTGGTCAGCCTCAGTAAGAAGCTGCAATCCCTGATAAAATCCTCCAAAGCTAGTTACGAAAATAAAATCATCACTGATTCTAAAGACAGCCATAAAGCATTCTATAGCTATGTCAAGAATCTCAATAACAACACTCAGATTTGCTCTGAGTTACAGCACAATGGCACTAAATATACAGAACCAACTGATATTGCCAACATCCTGGCAGATAGGATCAGTGCTAACTTCACCCCCCTCTCACCCATGAAAGAGCACATCTCTATACCAGATGAATGCAAAGTTGCTGTCATCACAGCTGCACAGGTAAAATCCACTCTCCAAAACCAGGAACACAGCATCCATGGGACTAGATAATATCCCAGGCTGCGTTCCACATGAACTACAGAATGAACTGGCACCACACCTACGTACCATGTTCAATCATAGCTTCACCTCAGGCTTTGTGTCTGCTGAATGGCGCACAGCGACGGTTATCCCACTACACAAGGTGAGAGCCACCATGGACCCCGGGAACTAGCACCCCATTAGCCTGATGAGCCTGGCCATGGAATGTATCATCATGGAACTTATAAACAAAAAGACACTGGTAATCTCCAAACTCTGGACCACAACTATTTTGGGTTTGTAAAAGGCAGATCATGTCTCCTAAACCTGATAGACTTCTTTGAAGCAGTCACCAATGCCATAGACAAGGGTAAGGTGGTTCACACAGCCTATCTAGATCTTGCAAAGGCTTTCAACACCATCCCCCACTCTGGAATTATAGATAAACTCACTAAACTAGGTATAAATCCCTATGTCACAAAATGGGTTGCCAACTGGCTCACTGACAGAACCCACACTGTGAAAGTAGCAGACTCCAAGTCCGACTTCAGACCAGTGACAAGTGGAGTACCACAGGGTTCAGTCCTGTGTCCTGTCTTGTTTGGTATCTACCTCCATGAAGTACAGGCTAACACAGCAGGTCTTTGGCTAATGAAGTTCCCAGATGACTGCAAACTGGGAGCCATAATCGAAAAACGATGTGGACTTCCTACAAAAGGGCCACACTGAGACAGATGCCTGGTGTCAAAGCCATGGCCTCAAGCTCAATGCAAAAAAGTGCATTGTCATCCCCTTTGGTAAAAACTCTGTACCTATGAATTACAACATAGCCGGTAGTATACTTAGCACTGAAAGTGTGATAAGAAACCTTGGGACACAGGTGGACAGTAGACTCTCCTTTGATAATCACATTGCGAAAGTGTTTAGAAATTCCTTCTATGTAGCCCACCTAATCATGAAAGGGTTCACCTCTAGATCAAGAGAGGTCATTGTGCCTCTCTACTCATCACTCATTAGGCCCATAATAGAGTACAATGCCCCATGTGGTATGTACCTTAATCGGCACATGCAACAGCTGGTAAGATCACAGAAGTACTTCACCCAGAGGATCATGGGCCTCAAAGAGATGCCCTATGCAGTTCGACTAAAGAAACTCCAGCTCTACTTGGTTGCTTACTGCCTGCTCATAGGTGATCTATGCCTGACGTATAAGGCCATGTCCAACCTGGAATTAATGGACATGCTAAACCTCAAGAAAACCAAATCTCTTAGAGCCACATGCTCCAGTGAATTAAACCTCAGCACAGCAATAAACAGGACGTACTGGAGGGATAGATTCCTGTCCCAGAGACTTCCCTCACTCTGGAATAGAATCCCAGTTGATGTTAGGCAGAGCCCCTCACTGACTTTCCTCAAGAGAAATCTTGACAAGTGGATGGGAAATTGTAATTTACCCGTGGGATCACTTCAGTGGCCCTGCTAGAAAGAGGCCCAGGAAACTAATTTAAAAGGGAGGCAAAAGCCAACACATTATGGCTAGGCTTATAAATGCCCTTGGGCAGATAGCCTAGTACCTACCTATGAACCTATGAACCTTTGAGCCTTGCCTAAAAAAGGTAATATGGGGACAGCAAGAGCCTTGGCCAATATTCAGAAGCATAGGGGCGACAGGTGCAAACCATTTGTAGCGAAGCAACAAGACTTGTCTATCATGTCATCACAGGCAGACAGAGACTGGATCCCCTTTGAATGACACCAGAAGCTCAGCCAATTGTTGAAGTTTATTGTCTTTCTGTTATATTGCAGTATCATGTAAGTGAAGGTAAGATGCTACTCAGGGTCAGGGTCATACCAGCCTGGACTACATGATCATAGAGCTAATATATAATCTCTTGTCATGTTGGCCTGGGAGGTATGTCTCAGATCATTCACAATAACATGTACAAAGAACACGTCATATATTTACCTGTTCTGGAGTGATGTAAGTGCTTGTGTTATGTGGCAGATCATAGCACCTGACAGACAACTGACAGTAACCTTCACCTTGTCCAGCCGAGTGAGTGGAACATATGTGTGCCTGACTATGAAGTCACCTATTACTAGTGTGTTGGGTATGTTGTTTTGCCTTAAGGCCTGTTGTGAGGCACACTGCTTTGGTGTATTATGTGTTTTCTGGTGTGTGCTTGGAGGTGCATGTTGCTTGCTTGTCTGCTTAGGAGGACACTGTCTCTTTTTTAGATTAATATTTGTATTCTCCGAGTATGGTAATGTGTATTTATGTGTGTGTTTTGCTTGTGCTTATATTGTAGGTCTATGTGAGTTTGGGAAAATGGTGTTGTGGTTGTATGACCCTACGTCTCCTGACTGTATTGTCCAGTATTGGGTTGACAGAGCTTAGCCACCGGTTTGACCTTGTGTGCGCCAGCATGTGGTGCATCAACCCATATATGATATGGTCATGGCCTATGCATACAATACACTCACAATACACCTCGTATGATAAGCCTGCTGAGGTTAGCAAATGTGAAAAAAACCTTTGGGCAAACTGTCAGCAAGTAATGTCTGTATTACACCCTGTAACTCCATATTGCTTGCTGAAGTGTAAAGACGTACTTAGTTTGGATTAAGAACACTGCACTTGCCAACTGTGTGTGTGTGTGTGTGTGTGTGTGTGTGTGTGTGTGTGTGTGTGTGTGTGTGTGTGTGTGTGTGTGTGTGTGTGTGTGTGTGTGTGTCTCCCTGGGGAGGAGCAATCTTTTGGAGACTACTCACACCCCTTAAAAGTGGTATACCCATCTTTGTAAAGTTTCATGATGTCACCATCCTACAAATATACCTGTGGAAAAGTAAAATCCTAGTAATGTGTATAGCATGCCGTGTAAATCCATATTGCTGTAGTGTTATAATGTAGTTAGGTTGGGATTTGAATCCTGCATTTGTCAACTGAGTGTGTGTCTCCCTGGGGAAAGAATAACCTTTTTGGAGACTACTCACACACCTTAAAAGTGGTATACTCATCTTTGACAAATCTGATGATGTCACCATCTTACAAATATACCTGTGGAAAAATGCAATCCCAGTAATGTGTAAAGCATGTCATGTAAATGCATACTGCTGTAGTATCATAATGTAGTTAGGAAAGAGTTTGAATCTTGCACTTGCTGATTGTGTGTATGCTTCAGGTGTGGGACACCATTGTCCAACGTGGAGTGGGTTTTGATTTTTCTAGTGTATGACATATCACAATGACAAATGTCTGTGCATTACACATGTAAGGTAGCTGTGGGGCAAATCCATATACATACATGTGACCTCAATATTTCATAGGTGAGTACTCTGCTTTCTCCATGAATGCATGTGTTATCTTTGCCAAAGCATGCTGGCACTTTCCAGACCTTAGGTCACTTCTGTATGCTTGTGACAAGCTTAGCCACTGCAGTGATCCCTGGGCTATGTCTTCCATTTCACATCCACTCATCACGGTTTCTACTGAAGAGAGTGAGTGAGGATTTATGCTTCAGGTATATTTGAAACATGTTCCAAAGCAAGCAAAGTCTGGCAAAGATGACTAATCATTATAGGTGTGCAACAACCTCTGTGGATCTGCATGCAAACCCTTTATTGCTTATGTGCTCCACAGAGGGATTTCCAAAACCCTTTGGTAATGTGATTATCAAAGGAGAGATAACTTAACACATGGCTCTATGTATACATTAGTACCTGTTCCACATTTTGGGGGCTACTACCTATGTGGTACTCTGGGGATACTTTGTTTTCTAAGAGTGGATAACTATGCTTTCTTTGGCTTATAGCTTTAGAGCATAAGTTTGACACCAGGTATCTGTCTGTATGATGCCCTTTTGGAGGATGTGTGTGGCATCTGGAGAATAAAGTATAGCCCACAGTATGCATTGTCATCAAACATGGGCAGACATATCCCTACTGTGTTTGCTTGTACCTAAGAAAGCTATAAGCCAAACAGGAGTGGTCCCAGGACTGAGTGCAGGTGAATACCACTTGTTACTGGCATAGAATAGTACATGGAGGCTGCAAATGTTACTGTGTGTCCTACATCTGTGCGTCAGTTGTCAAGCCGCCATCTAACAATGGTTTATGGTCAGTCTGTTGAGGTTATGCATAATACCAATATGTGGGATGGGTATGAATTTCTGGTGAGCTATAGCTTGGCTGTGTTGACCTCCCCTCCCTCACCTATAGCCTTGTTGACTGGCTTGAAGTCTACTAGGTATAGGAGCCATGATCTGTCCTTTAGAGAACCTAAGTGGGTATGGTGCAGTGTTTGCAGGTTCATAATGTCTCTGTTAATGAGTTCCATAATGCTGTGCTCCATAGCCTTCCAGATAACATTTGTCTGGCTTATAGGGTGAGAGTTTCCAGGACCTGTTGTAGTTCTACTCTTAATCAATTTATGTTAACATTTGCACTGGGTGTGACGAGGGTGGACAGGTTTAAGAATAAGTATATTAGAGGGTCAGGCCAGGTTTGAAGGTTACTAGACCAAGCCAAATAGGCAGGATTAAGTTGGTTTGTACATGTGCTGAGGAGGGATGCAGAGTATATTGTGAAATAGATGCTAAGGATGAAGCCGTCAGATAACAGGAAAAGAGGAATGCTTAAGATGAGGTTTATGGCTGTGGTGAGAGAGGACATGCAGGTGAATGGTGTGACAGCGCAAGATGCAGAGGGCAGGAAGAAATGAAAACAGATGATGTACTGTCGCAACTCCTAATTGGAGCATCTGAAAGGAAAAGAAGAAGAAGAAGACGTTGTAGCTCAGCCCTTGTGGACTGTGAACACCATTGCCATGTGTCATTCCACAAGTATGTAACCTGTATAGAGGCTGCATCTGGACAGAGCGTTTAGGTGAGTGATGACTTCATATGTCAGCTTGTGTATTACACAGCCAGGGACACTGTCCAGTACCAATGCCACTGTGGTGTGTACTTTGTTAAAGAGATGTTTTAACTAGAGTGTCTGTGAATCATCAGGTTTTACATTCTTCAGGTCTGGAAATGTGGCCCTTGTGTAATGACAGGGTGGTGAAATCCGCATTCAAACTGTCTGACAAGGAATTTGTAATGTCAGTCAGATAAGTGTACTTTGTGACCATTTACATTAACTGTGACCCGATCTAAGATTTCCCCTGTAGATTATGAATAACACTGAAGAAAGCTTAAGTGTTGTCTTTGGAATCCTTGCCATTTTGTATTTTGAAGCTTGCCTTGTATGTTTATTGAGGGATTGTATTTTCCCAATGATACTGACCAAAGAGGTTATCCCTTCTTGGTATGTAACTCTTTTTTGATACAACTTCACACCTTCTATTATATATTTAGTTTATGGCAGGGGTCCATGAGACTAATGCACTTTTAATGTATAAGTGAGAATTTCTTGTGTTTGTGATAGCACGGTCCATGCAACCCTGTAGGTGAACAGTGTGCATTAATAAAGGATTATGCAGCTGAAACAGTGTTAACCTTAGTAATGCAAACCAATGACAGATAGCAACAACAGCATCACCACAGCACAGTGTCAACCCATGTCATATACACACATGCATACTCAAATTCCAAAATGTGTGTAGTGTAATGCATACTGGCCACCAATAGAAACTATGGAGTGATAACACTGGCCAATACAGGGCATGTCACCCTGCCCATGTCTCCACTATGCATATACATGCAGACAGTGCACATCCACCATGTTCACAAATGTACACCTGCAAACCTGTACTGCACACACCCCACACTGCCCACTGTATAACACATGCTGACATAACTACACACATCAGCCAAGTGGCACATAGGCAAACAAAACACAATTGGAATAAACACTGGTGAAATCAATACAACATTGCTAATTGCAGCTTTAATGCATTATGCCTGCTCAGCTACATCTTCAATGATATCATTACACTTTACTGCTGACAACATGCTACACATTCAACCATTGCTATACTTTATTAATGTCACCCTGTGTATCAGCACCATGTTAGCCTGTTCCTGCATTAATGTTACAGATGACAGGAAGTGGCACAGATTTCATCATATGCACAGGGTGTGTTGTTGCTTTGCCAGAGGCCTACACTTTGCCATACAATCAACATGTGTGTGTGTGTGTGTGTGTGTGTGTGTGTGTGTGTGTGTGTGTGTGTGTGTGTGTGTGTGTGTGTGTGTGTATGAGGGCCATGAGTACTGTTATGGGCCAATGTTGATGTAATGTGTGCGGGTATGTGTTTGCCCTAGGTTTCTGGTTTATGTGTGTGTATCTGCATGCACACAGTTCATCCATGTGGCTGCCATGTACGGGGATTTGTGAGACAGCTACAGACTGTACCTGGCAGGCTTTACAGATCACCGTCTCTGGCTATGGATACAGAACCTGTGCTTGGTAAGGGTGCTACAGACAGTATCACGTACTAATTCAGACTGGGTACTATCCGAAGAGGTTGACATATGTACACTGGATCCAGGTCCCTACTGGGATGGCAAGAGCCAGGTGCATGTGGTCTTCTAGGATGGTCTATGGACAGCCCCTCTCAACATTGCTGGGGCTGGTACTGGCACTACGGGAGTGGCTGTAACTTGCTGGACGTCCACGGCGACCTCCAGCTGCTGATGTTGCTGGCATACGTCCACGTCGATGTCTCAACCATCCCGCACTGTCCTGACACATGGATATGACATTGTGGAGGAATCCAATGTCTCACCCCATCATCTATCAATGACCTCAGGGTAATTACCCATGGCACCTGCTAGGTCATGGATACTGTAATTTACAGAGGTGTTATGAGCCCTATTTGCCCTTAGCCCCTGTCTGGTGTACTGCTCCATTTGTGTCTGTGCCTCCATGACAGCCTGGAACATGCATGTGGTAGAAAGAGGTGTGGCACATCTGCCAGGGGCATGATGAGCAGCATTGCTCTGACAAGAACCCCTGGGCATCTGCCTATGTGGTACCATTCCAGACATCTGGCTATGCCTGCTGTGTCCTGATACATGTGCCATAGATACCACACTGTCCTGGCCAGTGCCAACCGTACACTGTCCCTCAGCTAAGGGCAATGGTGATGATGGATGTACAGGCAGTATGACTGTGTGCATGGATGGAGTGGAGACTTGTGTACTGTCAATTGGTGGCCCAACAACAGACCCTGACAAACCTGCCTGTGCCTCAACACATCTATCCTCATGATCACTGTCTGTCTCAGTGACATCAGGTTCCCTGCTGTACTGAACCAGCCCCACCTCGGCACCTGTGAGAGGTAAACAGGAAATAAACTTTAAGACCTGAACATGATGTCAGACCACATGCGCACATGCACACATGCACACATGCGCACATTTGCACATGCACACATGCGCACATGCACATATGCACACACACAAAAATACACTCCTCTCTAAAGCAGACACACACAGCACCAGCAATCTCAGAACATACACAATAGCAGGTGATGGTGGGGTACAGTATCACAAGCAAAACAGTCATATCACACATGTCAGCATGCAGGACATGTGTTGCTCAACAGCATGCAGTACAAGTGTAGACAGTCCTTGTTACTAACAGTATACATGGCTTTGATGCATGTGCTTTGTTATTAGGTGATGGGCCTCCCCCTAGACACAATGCATACATGGTCTCAACATTGCAGTGCAGGTATTCAAAACTCTGTAATGTACTGTGCACCATAACTCACAGGTGTACATACCATGACTATATGTCTATCTGTGTGTCAGATAGGTATCCAATGCTGATTACAGCCTCTGTGTCTTTAGCAAATAATTGTAGACACATTTTTAGCAGATGCATGATGAGTATTCACACAACATCATCAGTGGGGCATGGATAATTGATGGAATACCATTCGGCCACATACCCAATGTACGGTACTTATGGTGAGTGTAGATCATATTGTGGACATGCCAGTGTCATCCATGACATGGCATGCTAAAACACAACTGCATATTTAAACACTACACATACCCAATGTGTGTCATATGACCTAGCCACTCAGTAGCATCACAAGACATATATGTGCCAGTTGTGCAAATGGTGATTGGTATGCATATTGTTTAGAGGTGCATATGTGTGCACACACACAATATTAAGGTGTATAGCAATGAAAACTATGTGTAGTACTGTGGTTACAATTACTGGATGGGGTATAGTACCATAAGACATCATCATGAAGCATCATGTGGTCACTCAAGGCTACACATTTTTCCCAAACCAGCACTATTCATGCTATACCAGAACTGTACTACTTTGGCTACATTCACTATTTCACAACCAGTTGTTACATGAGTTTGTAAGGAGGCCAATAAGGAGCATTCCCTGACATGAATGTGTAGTGTGTTGCAGAGTGTTTAAATGCCCAATGATAGGCCTCTACCCCTCAGGTATATTATGTGTAATGTGTGGATGAGATTTTGGATACTGTTGTGTGTCTTTACCGAGGGTTTGGGAATCCTTTATGTGTAGCATGTTAAAATGCTCTGTGTATGACATAGATGTGTATGTTATGTGCATGTTGAGTATCAACTGTGCCTATACAATGGTCACTGCAGTCTAGCCATATTTGTTTGAGATGGTCTGGGTATTGCATGTGTTTGAGGCAGCTAATCACATTAGTGAGATGTGCGTGGTCTTACACCAAACATGCACAGCATGCATTATGGGTAGGTGTGTTACATGTGTACATGGCCTACACCTTAACTATGACATGCACTTTTTATTTACAATAATAAATGTAGAACACACTCACCAGCATCTGTCCGCTGCCTTGATGTCACCCCAGAGGGACCTACATAGAGATGAGACAGTTTGTCAGTGGCCACAACTGTGGCATTGCTACTGTGTGTTTGCAATCTTACTGTACAACAACAGTTTACATTCACAGGGCTACAGATTATGTTCCAAATGATCAGTATTGCACAACAACAGGCTCCACATCTTTTAATAACACACTTCACATCACACATATGCATGATCTACCAATGCAGATAACAGTAGTCTACAAATATGCCATGTTACCTGCATGCTCCATGTGTGCTTGCTGGGTGGCTCCAATCTCCATCATGGTGCATGTCTGTTGCCGTTGTTGTTGGGCAGGTGCCACCAGGCTCAGGAGCAGCTCCTCCACTCTGGTGAGGGGGGGGATGGATATTAACACCACCTCCTGTTGCAAGCTGTTGTCTCCGCACATCAGCAGCATGCTAACGGACATGTCTGAGAAGATCACTGCAGTAGTGGTGTACCTGCTCATATGTCCGGTTATGCAGGCCTACCTCATTTACCCTGCGGACAACATCTTGCCACATTGCAGTACGCTCTTGCTGGTCCTGGCTGATTCGTGAGAACATGAGACTGTAGTGTTGAATCATACTGGTAGTAATTATATCATCTTCAGCACTACTGTAACTGGGGTTCCTGCGATGTGCCATGATCCCTGGAAGACATAAATATGAAAATATGTCTGAGCAAGTCATATGGCACATTTAACATTATACAGTACAGATATCACTGAACTGACATATATAGCAACCTATTAGCTAACCGAGAGTGAAATACTTTAACTGCCACTTATCACTGCTCAACCAACAACTGCTTGGAAGTGCCTGGCTCACTCTCTATTTAATGAGCCATGTTCTGCGCAGCAACAAAATAAAATCACTATATAAGACTATACAAGAGTACCTGGCACACTGTATGCAACACGATGCACCACCTAGCCACAGCAGATATACATCAAGCTGATGTGTAAAGAAATATACCATCCATCACAATGAGTGTAAGGTCCAGTAAATGTGTTACTATTATACCACACAACTTGTTAATGGCAAACCCATGGCCAAAATATGTGCACAATTGGGAATATAGGTTGCATACCGCTGTAGTACACTGAATGTTGCTAGATACACAGTTATATGTTTTACCACACATATGTCAAAGGACATGTTACAGACATACCCACACACACATCAGACATAATTACAGGACACAAGGGTATGACAACAAAGATAAGATTTCAGTGTGTAGTATACAGTACTGTGTGTCAGTACTTACACAACCTTAATCTTGAGAAATGTAATCTGTGATGAATACAGGGACCACACAAAACAGTGGATGCAAGCAATGTGGACATACGCCATACTTTGCTGCACACGCCCAGAGCTTCACGTAGTACTACAGTACACACATGATTTGGATTCAACATCATTACCAATCAATAATCATAGATGTAGTGCTTTAGCCTCCAATTACACACCCTAGTTAAAACCAAGGGACTTAATCACACTGTATGCAATAGCATGTTTTCTGCCTAGCAACAGAATACACAGCTTTTGCTACGATCAAAGCAAGGACCCATAATACCATGACATAAACAGTTTCCCACTAAGCTATCCCACAGATACATATGTTTGATGTATTCACAAACACATTGACCTTCACAGTCAGTCAACAGTACAGAGAATCTATTGCAACAAGTTGATGTAGGTGTGTATGAGTATATATAACTATATATGTATATATATATATATATATATATATATATATATATATATATTTATACATATACACATCCATTTGTCTGCATATACATATATATGTAGGCACATATACATTTCACCTTTCATAGTGAGAATATCAATTATACAAAGGATGTGAGGTGTACAGTAATGTAATAAAATTGCACCGTCTTGGGATAAATGCATTGACGGTGTTCACAGCCCAGGTAGCTTTAGCAGGCTTCACTGGCTTCAACATTGCAAACTGAACAAACCACACGCAGTGTTTAACCACCACATGTCATATACCAGCACTGTATGCTGTCTTGTTTGTCACACACTAAAACCTACATACAAATATGTGCATACTAACCTTCACCAACATATATATCTCCCCCTTCACAGTTGCAGTATGTCCCCTGCTCTATGCACATATACAGATGTGAATATATATGACACATATATATTTCTCCATATGTGTGTGGCATACACACACAAAGTCCACACTGTTTTAAGTCCCTGGACCTCACAGCTGAACTGTTGGGCCTTGCTGCAACACAAACAGGTGTCACATATGAACACACACTAACATTATGGGGCTATATATGGCTACAAATGCTAGATAAGCATATTAGACTGCTACAGCAGTTGTCAATGCTAAGCTACACTTTAATATGACTATCATGCATGTTCTGTCACACACACATGTTTATATAATGTCAACGCTAATCCCCCCAACAGCCATTGGCCACACTACTGTACAGAACACAGATAACATGGATCAGATCTTTGACATTTAATGCTGAGCTACACATTTCACAGGTATGTCCCACTGCCCACAGGTACACACTGCATTGTCCATAGCACTAGTTAAGCAGAACATCTATGCATAAATAAGTACTGCTGCCACATGTGAATGGTTCACATTATGTAGACTATTCTTCAATAACATCTGCTACATGCCAGTAAATGCATATGTGTCACATACCTTTCCTTTGTATGATTTGGTAATATTTCTTTTTCTCTCTCTCTCTCTCTCTCTCTCTCTCTCTCTCTCTCTCTCTCTCTCTCTCTGTCTCTCTCTGTCAGTCTCTGCAATAGAGTGATTGAGTTTGTTGGCAGAGATTGCAGCCTGCTTTTGTAGGTATTTGCACATGAGCATGTGATGGCCTCTGCACCAATTAGTGGCTGCCATTTGCTAATTGCATGCAGCCTGCTGTGTAGTAATTGCAGTAATCACTGTCATATTAACCCAGTACTATAAATTGCTAACTCAGGTAGGCATGGCCTTTTCAGCTTTCCAAGATGGAGATCATCCTTGTTTGCTGTGGATATCATTGTTTAAGACAGAAGGTTGGTATAGTTCTTATATCAGAAGCCAGGGGTGTAGCCAGAGATTTACATTTTGTACTCAGACCTAATGTTACTGCTTCCAGTACCCACTTGCCAGTGTAGAAATGTATTCACCCCTCAAAATGCTACCCCAAGATACATGGAAATATGTACTTTCTTTTCAACTGTTACAATTAACTGCCATACAAAGCTAGTTATAGAGATGTATTCCTTTGGCACAAGAATTGTCTGTGAACTGCTATACTGTGAATATTAATTTACACAGTTCTAAACATTTTGTGCTTTTTTAGTGTTGACATTAGCACAAGCTTCTCAGAAAAACTGGACACATTTCAGTGCTGTGAGTATGCTTACCTACATCCTTGGTAGACCCTGCACACACAGGTATATTCTACATTTGGGTAGGGGTACAGAAGTACAGAGAGTGTAATTATGGATTTTATCTTGCTGGACTTACAGGGTTGCTGTGTACATGTTAGTTTATGAAGGCAAGTAGTCTGTCTGTGTAACTCCCAACTGTGGACCTATCCACATGGTAGCCAGAGAATAGCCTGTTATTTTTTGTCTGAGCACCACACAGGTCTTTTCAGCAATAGAGCAATGGCATTGTTACAGTTGGTTGCTACCAGTAAATGGCTACATCCATTTGTATTTCAGTGTTGTATTCCTACATAAGGGTATGCCTCCGAAACTCCTTCCTGAGCTATTTGCACAGTGTGTAACAGCAGAAAGGCTGATATGCCTCTGTGTTTCTGCCTCTGCCAGACCTCTCAAACACTCAGGTACATATTTGAACAGACTCAGGGAAAAGTAAAGAAAAAGTCAGGGACACCTTTAAAATATAAGTGCCATTAAGTTGAAACATTGAGAGAATCAGAGCATATTAATTAATACACCTTTTCTGAAGTAAAATAAGTGTCTAACTCTTAATTATTGTCATTATTCATTAAGTGTAATTCACCACCTTTCTGCCCAAAGTCAGTAGTTTTAGGAGGGATTCAGAGGGACAGAGCTAAAATTTGTGTCAAAATCAGGGACATCCCTTAAAATTAGGGACAGTTGGGAGGTATGGTCTCTGCCCTAAACAGATATGCCAGTGTTTGTCCTGCTGTGATACTGTGTGGGGTTGTAAAGTGATGGTGTAACATTATTTCCTGCTAGAATGGCTGCTTCTCTTATAGGTTCATAGGTTCATAGGTTCATACTAGGCTATCTGCCCGAGGGCATTTACAAGCCTAGCCCATAGTTTTGTGGCTTACGCCACCCCTTTAGTATGGGGAACTATACCCATTATTTTGCTGTGCCTCTGTCGAGCAGTGGCACTGAGGTAATCCCTGGGGTATATCTGCGATCTCCCATCCATTGGTCAAGATTTCTCTTGAACAAGGCCAGCGAGGTGCTCTGCCTCACATATACCGGATTTTATTCCACAGCATAGGAGTCTTTTGGGTGATGAATCTATCCCTCGAGCACGCCCTATTAATACCCGTGTCGAGGTTTAAGTGTCCCGCCCTTGTGGCTCTGACGTATCTAGACTTTTTGAGGTGAAGCATATTCATCAAATCTGGGTTTGACATGGCCTTGTATGTTAGGCAAAGGTCACCTCTGAGCAAGCGCGACTGAATAGAGCTGGAGTTCTTTCAGTCGGGCAGCATAGGACAGATGTTTGAGACCCTTTATCCTTTTGGTGAGGAACTTTGTGGCCTCCAGCTGGTGCAAGTGTGGGGTGAGATACATTCCGAATGGGGCATGGTATTCAATCATTGGTCTGATGAGTGATGAGTATAGGAGACTATGACCTCCTTGATCTAGATGAGAATCCATTCATGATAAGGTGGGCAATGTAGAAGGTCTTCCTAACTACTTTAGCTACATGGGTGTCGAATGACAGACTACTATCAACCTGGGTCCCCAGGTCCCTGATAACTTCTTCTGTGCTCAGTGGATTGCCACCTATTTGGTAGCTAGGGGTAACCTTGTTTTTCCCGAAGGGTATGACTATGCATTTTTTGGCATTTAACTTTAGGCCATGGCTCTGGCACCAGTTATCCGTTTCTGTGAGACCCTTCTGAAGGATATCTGTGTATAGGTCATGTAATGTAATCCCACAACAACTGCTGGTAAAGATCCACAGAACAAGTTGTGTGGTATGGCATTCCTATTTTACCTTTACATTCACTCATTCTGATGCATGATATATTTATTTTAGCACCACCTTGGTGTATAGTTGCCATGGCTTAGTGGTACTTCATGTTGTGTAGTGTGTACAAGGACCGGGGTTCGAGACTGACAGAGGTGTTTTATTTTGCTTTTGAGCAGAACAAGGGCCCTCACATACAGAGTGACTAAAGGCACTTTTAAGCAGTTGTAAATGGATTTGCATGGGTTTGTGCGATGCTTAGCAATGCTTAGCTAAGCGCAAACAAGTGCACACTTGCGCAAACCCACTAACTACTGCTTAATAGTATTTAGTCCTGCTAACCCCCACGCTCATTTCTTTCAAAGAAAAGAAAAATGGGGAGATAAGAAAGTGGTGAAAAAGGGGCACAAAGAGGGAAAGGCTGTATGGGAAGTAGCTCGGGATGTACAGGACGGGTGTAGGGAAGGTCCATAGCTGCCCATTTCTTTAACAGCAACAGCTGTGCATATGGAATACATTTGGAGGTAGATATGAAACCTTCAACCCCTGAGAGACGGGTGAAGACAACAAAGTATGTTGTAATGCCAGTTATGTGTCCAGTGGATATGTGTGCAAAATGGGCAGCTATGTATGGGGTGTAATATTTTTTTGGGAGCAGATTGCCCTTTTTGTTTTAGGTGAGAGTGGAATGTGGGGTAGGGGAAGTAGGTATATTTGGGGAGGTAGGTTGGGGAGGTAAACAGACAAGATAAACAAGACGCATACAGGGGTGGTATATGACACATGTGGTGGGTGAACACCTTTGACGGGGAAGGATGTTTGGAAATCGCAAGCCCATGAGTCCACATATGGAAACAGTGGGACTGAGGTCCCCACCCATGGGCAGTCACTACTGCACCTTCACAGCCCAGAGGGTGGCTGTGCTGGGAGCTGTGTAGGAGGGGCAGGCTGACCCGGGAGTTGCGCCACTCATGTTTCAAACTGGCGTAGAGGTTCTGCAACAGAACGTTCGATCTCTCTATGCACCACAGCCAGAATCGTTCAAAGGGTGATAGGTTGCCTTCTTCTGCCCACACTTTCATGGGGGAGCAAGCCCCATCCCCTGCAGCACTTCCACCTGAAGGTGGCACAGGGCCAATGGAGGAGGAGGTCCCAGGCTGGGCACCAGACCTGCTGGTGCCAGGTGCCATGGCCAGTTGAGGTGGGACCGGTGGGTCAGCTGGGACCGGCCTTCCCATACAAACTATGTTTTGGAGGGTTTAATAAAGATATGGGTTAGAAACAGTCAACAACATTCCCAATTAGTTATAACAGCATGCAGAAATATTCCCATTAACCCAACACACCAGATTTTCAACAGTTGAAAAGCAAGCATAACACATGTATATATAGAACAATAGTGGACATTACAACAGCATGTAGGTTGAATTAATGGCAACAGGCCACCAATACTGTGGTATTTTAACAGGGCACATGCATAGAAATAAATGCAAATATTTATAAACCAATAGGACATATATCCCAGCAAATGTTTTGAGATTAGACATACGGATTGAGGTGTGGAATTGCATTTTTATGCACATACAGTAGGGTGGAAAAGGATAGCTCAATTAACAACTTATGTATCCTTCTAATTTTCACTACATTCCTATTAACTGCAGTTATATGTCCCTTACATGTATTATTACACTACCCAATGTCCTTCTATTGTGCAATTGGATTTTGCTAGATCATTATATACATGAGCTGTATCTGACATACAAACTGTCCAGGATGCAGATGTTACTGCTACATATTTTGAGAGTTGCTCACACACACTACTGCTAAGATGGTACACTGACAGCTCTACTTTCATATAATTATCTAGATATGTCCAGGTGAAAGTATCAGTTATATGTTAACAGCTTCCTACATTTCTGGCAGCACACTGACATTTCTGGGGAACACAATACCAAGCTACTCATGTGCCAGATTAACCTGTACATGCTGGGCATGAACCAACAGTTGAGGGCTGTAAATATGCATAAAAGCTACTGGCACTCCCTTCATCCACATTATATGGGCCTACCCAAGTGTGGGTTAACACTGCTTAATACAACGGTACTATTTGTAAAATGCAACAGTACAACAACATATCAAAGAAAGTGAAACAGACACACTCCAGGAATTATACATCTATTAAAGGATTATTACACCTTTATTTATTGGGTGAAAACACTTTTGGAAGGCTCTCTCATTTATTTTATATAACAGTACATGCAGAATAATTACTAACCTGCCTGATGATGCAGCTTTTGCAACCTATCTTCATGGGCTTGCTGATTCATAGCCCGGACACCTGCAGCTGTGAAGTAAATGCAGTGATATTGAGACATACCTATCCATAGTATAGACAAGCATAGCAATTCTTAACTACTTAATACAATGACTACTTACTCAGTACTGGGGCATTAGGCATCGCAAAGAATTCCTGGATCCACTGGTCCAGTTGATCCTCCTTATGTCACTTCAGGTCAGAATAATGGTGCCTGACCTGCTTAGCAGTCTGAAAAACACCAGTGGCACTGGTGAGATTACGAGCAAGACTGTTCCAGGCCTCTGTTTTATATTGGGTGCCCTGGTACTGGCCCTGCAGGAGTCTTTCCTCATGATTGTGGACAAGGAGCCAAACCATTACTTTGGACTCCTCAATGCCCCAGCGCTGCATTGGAAATCGAGTGCCCTCTCCAACACTGGCCATGCTGACTGCAGAAGGGAACTACATCCAGTTATGGCAAGTATTCCCACCTGTGGAGCTTAAATATGCCTCATTTCCTGAACTTATTTGTGATTGGCCAGTTTTGAAAATCTCAGCTGTAGGCACACCTGCTTAGCTGATGCTGGCAATGTTTAATATTCCTTTAATAGATATGGGTCTGTTGAAAGTGCATGGATAGGAAATGCTGTCATGGCATAGTGGTTATGTACTGTGACTATAGTGCACAGTATCTTGAGTTCGAGCCCTGTCACTGCTTTTTGTTTTCCTACTGGCCAGACCTGAATGTCTAAGGTAAAGTAAAAGAGGTGTGGCCATGTTTAGCCGACTTTGCTCACCTTTGCCCAACTTTGCCCAACATTGCTCGACATTGCCCGACATTGCGCTGGTTAGAGTGGTGCTCAGCTACGAGCAATTGGATTTAAATATGCTCAATACTGGTAAAATGTGCTTAGCAGTGCTTTATATTGCTTAAAATAAGTTACTCATGCCTCAGAATGCATAACCATTTCACCTTCGTATATATATAATTTGTTCACTACTACATATAACATTTGAATGCTTTTTACAAAACTTATACATGATAAATGTCAGGAAATATTTTTGTATACAGATTTCCAACAGAAAATGGAACGTGCAGTAGTGGGACTCGATCCAGGAATATCTCCTTTTTGTGCGAAGGCTCTAACCACTACGCTATTTCTATTTTGCATAATTTGCATATATTTTTCTTATTATCCTCTTCGGTGTCTAAGCTGCTAACTGTAGCTAAGCAATGGGCAATCCCGCGCAAACATGCGCAAATACAGGCAGCTATATCGGAAATAAAACAAAAAAAATATTAATTTCTTTTAATTTTTAAATTTGTATGAGGTTTAAAATATGGGGGAGTGTAGTGTTACAATGTACACATGGGAGCGGACTCGCTCATGTAACTCGACATTTCTCGAGTTTCGTCATTGCAGGAGCATGGATTTTTGGACTGCTTGGCAGTCCAACATGCCCCCTACACTTTTCCATGCTCCGTGTAAGCTTTAGAGTTGAGGCAGCATGCCCTCATTAATATGCATGGCACGCTGCAGTCATACTCTTAGACTGGTGCTTCCATGTAAGACTAATCTAGTCTTACAGGGAAGATTAGTAAATCCTGGGGAAAGTGTTTGGTGGCTTCATCTAGTCTTCATCATTATAGTTATATTAACTATGTTTTCAAAACTTTGGTAACCAATTAGAATTTTAAGACAGACTAAAATGTTTTTAAGTAGTTTGTGTGGAGTGTTGATATTACAATCAGAATTATTAGTTACATTTACAATTACAGTTCTATTAGCTAAAATTGCACATAGTGATAGCCTCAAGACATCAGGATTGTTCTTGAAGGGTGTTAGCTGTTTAATTCAAATTAAATATATTTACCAAATGTATTCTTACACATCATGTGTTTTGCTTTAATAAGAAATACTATTTACAGCTACTGGGGATGATCATAAGACATATTCATTGTATGCTTGTAGTACTTTATTGTTTTTATTTATTTATTTATTTTTTGCAAAAAAAAGTAATAATTCTTCAGGTGGTACATTAGTGAGTGTTGTATCATGTGATAAGGATCAGCTGAACTGTGATACTTAAGTTTATTACTTACTTTGATTCAGTGTCTTTTTTAGCTGCTGCAGTTCAAATGTCAGATTTTTCTTCGGAATCCAAATATATCAAAAATCATCTGCTGTTATTAATTTAGTCATCATTCTCAGTATGATTCATGCCACATTACAAAAAGACAGTTATTGGAAACTTTAAGTAATGGGTCAGATTTTTTAATCATGAAACAGCATGACATACAACAGGTTTATGGCCCAGTGTTACTTAACACAGTTTGTATTTGAGTGCAGCAATGATATAATAATAGAGAAGCTTATCATTAACTTTAAAAATGATGTACAGCAATATTTATTAAGGGACTAAATTCACAAGCATTATACTGGCTTGAGAATATTCAGCACTTATAACGCACACACACACACACACACACACACACACACACACACACACACACACACACACACACACACCTGCTCCACCTTAGTAATATATGCAAATCCTAATGCTGCCCCTAACCCTATTGTGCTGCTCACTTGCAATAAGCTCTTCCCGTAACACTCCCGCTACACATGACAGCTTGGACATTCACCACAAGCACACACACACACACACACACACACACACACACACACACACACACACACACACACACACACACAGACACACACACACACACAGACACACACACACACACACACACATGCACACACATGCACACACACGCACACACACACACACAAACACACACACGCACACAAACACACAGACACACACACACACACACACACACACACACACACACACACACACACACACACACACACACACACACACACACACACACACACACACACACACACACACACAATAAATCTATCTCCTTACTTAGCGCTAATCTCTAAACCTAAAACAGGCACACTTACACACAAATTCACAGCCTCTGCCCTTACCTTTGACAACCACCCAGAAGTCACCCAAACAAGTGTTTTTTGCTCACCCTGAAAATGGTAGAAACATTTAATAGATCTGTTCTTTTGATGCAAGTGTCACACATTCTGCTTCATTTTTCCATTTCATCTGTTTTATCTGACCTTCTCAAACTCATCTGCTTATTAAAGTTTGCATTATGTGTCTGCATTTTCTGTCATTCTCCTTTTTCTTCCAAGCACACACCTCTACAGTCTGTTGCTTTTCTCATGTTTCATAATTATCTTTCTTTGTACTCATTTATTTACATATCCTTCTGTATCTTGCAATGTTACCGCCTGAACTGTATACCTTGCTAAACCTCTCTTCTTTATCTGACTCTATGACCCTGATTTTTTCTTCTTCCCTTCCTTTATCATCTGTTTTCCTAATCCTTCATACATTTTCTTACTCTTTATTCCCTTTCTACCATCTCATACTGCACATTAAATATGCTGCTGTCACACTTTCTTTACTTTCTGTCTTAAACTACTGCAGTTTTAAGTTCTGTTCTACACATCTGACAATCCCTTCCTTTTATAGGTTCATAGGCTCATAGGTTCATACTAGGCTATCTGCCCTAGGGCATTTATAAGCCTTGCCAGAGTGTGTTCTGCTTTCGCCACCCATTTTAAATTAATTTTGATATGCCCTTTTTTGAGGTTAGTATACTGTGCCTCTGTCTAACAGTGACACAGAAGTGATACCCGGGATAAACCTACGATCTCCCATCCACTCATCAAGATTCCTCTTGAAGAGAGTCAATGACGGACTCTGCCTAACCTGGACTGGGATTTTATTCCAGAGTGAAGGGAGCCTCTGGGTTATGAATCTGTCCTCCAGCATGTCCTATTTATTTCAGTGCTGAGGTTCAAGTCTCTCGAGTGAGTAGCTCAATGTGATTTGGATTTTCTGAGATGCAGCATGTCCATTAATTCCGGGTTGGACATGGCTTTATACGTCAGGCACAGATCGCCTCTGAGCAGGCAGTATGCCACTGAGTACAGCTGGAGTTTCTTTAACCGGGCAGCATATGGCATCTGTCTGAGCCCTTTGATCCTCTTGGTGAGGTACGTTTGGGGTCTTTCCAGTTGCTGCAGGTGTCTGGTAAGGTACATCCCAAAAGGGGCATTGTACTCAATTATGGGCCTGATGAGGGATGAGTAAAGAGGCACGATGACCTCCCCTGATCTAGATGTGAATCCCTTCATGATTAGGTGGGCTATATAAAATGTTTTTCTAACCACTTTGGCCACGTGGTTTTCAAATGAGAGATTGCTATCAACTTGGGTCCCCAGGTCCCTAATTACTTCTTCTGTACTTAATGGACTACCACCTATGTGGTAATTTGTGGGCACTTTGTTTTTGCCAAAGGGGATGACTATACACCTTTTGGTGTTTAGCTTGAGGCCATGGCTCTGGCACCAGTTGTCTGTTTCTATGAGGCCCTTTTGGTGGATGCTTGTGTCGGCTGGAGAGTCGATTAAGGCCCCCAGTTTGCAGTCATCTGCAAACTTGGTCAGCCACAGTCCTTCCGTGTTGGTCTGTACCTCTGAGAAATATATACCGAACAAGAGAGGTCCCAGGACTGAGCCTTGTGGGACGCCACTTGTAACTGGTTTGGAGTCTGACATGGCTCCAGCAATTCTAACCATGTGGGTTCTGTCCTTGAGCCAGTTTGCAACCCATCTAGTGACATAGGGGTTTATATTTAAGCTGGTGAGCTTATATATAATGCCAGAGTGGGGTATTGTATCGAAGGGTTTTGCGAGGTCCAGGTAGGCTGTGTGGACCACCTTCCCCTCGTCAATGGCCTTGGTGACTGTTTCAAAGAAATCGACCAGGTTTAAGAGGCAGGATCTGCCCTTAACAAAGCCGAACCTGGTAGGATCCAGTGTCTGTAGGTCTCCAATATCTTTATTTATGAGGTCCATGATGATTCTTTCCATAGCTTTGCAGACCAAGCTAGTCAGGCTTATGGGGCGATAGTTTCCAGGATCCATTGAGGCACCACCTTTGTGGAGAGGGACCACTGTTGCTGTATGCCACTCTTTGGGTACATATCCTGTAGTAAGGCTGAAATTGAACAGTAGTTTTATGTTTGGGTTTTGCTCTTCTTGGAGTTCAGGTAGGACGCAGCCTGGGACACCGTCTGGTACCATTGATGCTGTGTTTTTTGCTTTGGAGAGGGTGGCTCTTACCTGAGCATCTGAGATGTCAGGGGGCAGTACTCTGCTGGGATAGATATTTGCCCTTTTGGTGAGGAGGGGGGAAGTTTGCACTGAACCTGTCAGCTAGGATGTTGGCAATGTCTGTGGGTTTGGTGTATTTGTTGTCATTTTGGACTAATTCTGAGCATATCTGGGAATTCCCACCCAGGTTCCTAACATAACTAAAGAAAGTCTTGTGATTATCCTTAGTGTCCTGTGCAATTTTTCTCTCTAAACTGGCCTTAGATGATTTTATGAGTGCCTGTAGTTTTTTGCTAATACTGATCAAAGATGCCTTCCCTTTTTGGGATTTTGCTCTATTATGTAGTAGCTTCCTCCTTCTATTGTATAGTTTGTTTATGGCTGGGGTCCACCAGACAGAACGTCTGCCTTTGGAGGATTGGGTCTTGGTTTTATTTGGGATTGCATGATCCATGCATTCATGAAGGTGTTTATAGAATACGTTTATAAAGGATTCTGCGGTCTGGGCCATATTTTCCACAGGCCCGGGGGCTTTGAAGGATTCCACCTTGCTTTTGAGGAGTGTGAAATTTGCTTTAGAGAAGTTTTTCACTGTGGTTTTCTGGGCAGGGGATGGGGTCGGGATGTGAATATCCAGTGAGATTAGTTTATGGTCTGATCTTACCAGTGAGGGATACACTTCTAAAATGGAGCATAGAGTACCCATGTTGGTGATGATCAAGTCCAGTATGTTTCCCCTCTTGTGGGAGTGGTAACACGTTGTTCCATAGCATTTGAGTTTATAAATTCTAGGAACCTTTGGGCTAGGGTGTTGGAGCTAGAGTAATGCTCCCAGTCTATGTTTGGGTAGTTGAAGTCGCCCAATATAATGGTGTTTGGAGAGACCTTCATATTTTCCAGTGTTCTCAGGAAGGCTGAGTGGGGTTCCTGAGTTTGAGAGGGTGGTCTGTAGCAGGCTATAAACTGGAAGGCAGTTTTACCCACTGTTAGTTGCACATGGATAGTCTCTGATGCTTCTTGCTGTGCCACCAACCTGGAGGTTTGGGTATCTTTGAGGAATATTGATACTCCCCCTCCTTTTGTGGTTCGGTCCAAGTTTTGGGGCCGAAAAGCATGGTAAGAGGTATAACCTGTTAGTGCTGGGATGCTCTCGGGAGCCTTGAACCAGGTTTCTGTTACTGCACAGATATCGATGTTCTCCATGCTAAGAAGAGTTTTGAGTGCGTGCATCTTGAGGTTTAGACTTCTGGCATTGAGAAGCATTACTCTTAGTTTCTTATCCCTTGTGATACCTATGGAGGTGGGTTTGTACTTCTGCTTTTACAGTGTCATCTTTTTGATATCTCTCCTCCTATCTCTCAAAGATACACACACACACACACACACACACACACACACACACACACACACACACACACACACACACACACACACACACACACACACACACACACACACTATACTTTTCTGTTTTTTTGTATTTACCTGTTTTAGCTCAGTTATCTCCTTCCCTTCCACTTCTATTTCTTTAAATATTACTATTGTTTGTATTTCAGTGATGTAAGTTGTATAATCCAAGCCATTCACCAGAATGACTTCTTAAATCGCCTGGATGAAGAACAGATCGAAATGATGGTTGAATGTTTCTCACATGTGGGCTACAAGGAAGGAGAAGTAATCATCAAAGAGGGATCTGAAGGCAATGCCATGTACATCGTAGCAGGTATGCATTGTAATATGTAGTCACTAGCACTTGTTAAAATAAAGTGTAATCAGATTTCAATTTTAAGAAATGACAAGTTGCATGACATCTGTTCTGAATGGGAACATAAGGAGAACCAGGATGAAGGTCTTTCTCTAAACAAGAGCTGCTGAGAAAATTCAACAGTTTGATATCTTCCTGGATTTCCCTACTGTGAAAGTGAACCACTTAACTGAAGGATTCCATGTTGTAAATGAAAACAGGAAAAAGCTTCATAATGGTCACCTTGGTCACATGCCTACTAACCATATACATTCAAATGTTCATAGGTTCATAGGTTGGTACTAGGCTATCAGCCCTAGGGCCTATACAAGCCTAGCCATAACAATTCCCTGGATATTTCTTCCCACAATATTTACTTCCCTGGACCCCTGACTAGCAGGGTGACTGACATGATCCCTGGGGAGAGTTTCATATCTCCCATCCACTCGTCAAGGTTCCTTTTGAAGAGGGCTAAGGTGGCACTCTGCTTGACATGTATGGGCAGTCTATTCCAGCATATGGGGAGTCTCTGGGTCAGGAACCTATCCCTCCATTATGTTTTGTTCATTGTGATGACAAGGTTTAGATCCCTGGAGAATGTGGCTCTGAGGGATTGGGATTTCTTTAAGTGGAGCATGTCCAACAGCTCAGGGTTTGACATGGCCTTGGATGTCAAGCAGTGATCGCCTCTGAGTAGACAATATACCACAGAGTATAGCTGGAGTTTTTTTTAGATGTTCAGCATAGGGCATTTGCTTTAGGCCTGTAATTCTTTTAGTGAGGTGTTTCTGCGGCCTTTCCAGCTGTTGCAGATGTCTTGTGTGGTACATACCAAATGGGGCATTGTACTCTATAATGGGTCTAATGAGGGATGAGTACAGTGGAACAATGACCTCCTTTTTTCTGGATGAAAAGCCTTTAGTGATGAGGTGTGCCACATAGAAGGATTTCCTGACTGCTGTGGCAATGTGGTTATTGAAGGTGAGACCACTGTCCACCTGTGTCCTTAAGTCTCTCATCATACTTTTGGTGTTTAGTGTACTGCCACCTATGTGGTAATTCATGGGTACATGTTTTTTCCCAAAGGGGTTAACTATACATTTCTTGGCATTAAGCTTGAGCCCATGGCTCTGGCACCAAGCATCTGTTTCTGTAAGGCCCTTTTGTAAAATATCCACATCACTTGGGGATTTAATAATGGCTCCCAGTTTGCAGTCATCTGCGAACTTTGCTAGCCAGAGTCCCTTAGTGTTGGCCTGTACTTCAGAGAAGTAGATGCCAAACAAGAGCGGCCCCAGGACTGAATCCTGAGGTACTCCACTTGTCACTTGTCTGGAGCTGGAATTGGAGTCGGCTACTTTTACAGTCTGGGTTCTGTCAGTAAGCCAGTTGGCAACCCATTGAGTGACGTAGGGATTTATGCCCAGCTTAGTAAGTTTATCTATGATTCCAGACTGGGGGATGGTTTTAAAGGCCTTGGCAAGGTCCAGATAGGCTGTGTGAACCACCTTACCCTTGTTTACAAGTCTAGAGACTGATTCGAAGAAGTCAATCAGGTTCAGGAGACAAGATCAGCCCTTCACTAACCCAAACTGGGTGGGGTCCAGTGTTTGAAGGTTGCCAGTGTCTTTGTTTATAAGGTCCATGATGATGCGTTCCATGCCCTTGCAGATCAGGCTCGTCAGACTGATGGGACGGTAGTTCCCGAGATCCAAGGTGGATCCCCCCATGTGGAGTAGGATAAATGTAGCTGTGCACCATTCAGTGAGCGCGAAGTCTGAGGTGAGGCTATGATTAAACATGACACTTAGGTGAGGTGCCAGTTAATTTTGTAGTTCATGTAGTACACAGCCCAGGATGTCATCTGTTTCCATGGATGCTGTATTCTTAGCTTTGGAGAGTGCGTTTTATACCTGTGTGGCCATGTTTACTGGAATTTGGCAATCTTTTCATATTGAGATGGGCCCTTTAGGGGGTGAGAGGAGGGTGAAGCTGGCACTAAATCGATCTGCCAGGATATTGGAAATATCCTTGGGATCTGCACTTTCTCTGTCTAAAATGGAAACTTTATGGTTTAGCCATTTAATTTACCGAATAATGAAAGAAACACTATATATTTTTAACTTATTTATTTATTTATTATTATTTATTTATTTATTTACATTTGTTGACCGGGCTAGTCTAACTGGATACATGTCCAGACAGGTAAAGACATTATTATACAATAATAATATAGAAAAGCTATAAACATATACAGATAATACCATTATTTGGGATATTTGCAAAAGAGGATGATCAAGAACAAATTTACAATAAATTAAAAAGTGTAAACATTTTTTTTAATTAGTAATAAAGTACCCTGGAGAAAAGAAATAAAAGGGATAGCAGGAATGCATAAAGGTGGAGAGATCAACAGGGGTAGTGCAGGGGCAGAGCCAGTGAGTTTTAAAATGTTCTTTGAGATGTTTCTTAAAAAGATGTGTGGAGAGAGTAGAAAGTTCACTTGGAAGCTGGTTCCTCAGGCCCACAACATGTTAGCAAAAGAGAGTCTCCAGCTTTGTTTTTAGATTTGATTATTGAGGATTTGGGATTAGGGTGGAAAAAGTATCTTTTGGGTTATAGTAAGTTGATGATGGAGTAGTTGGTGCTGTAGTTCTAACCATCCCAATTGTTTGAGGTTGAGACAGTGGTGTGTTCTAAAAGGGTTGCCGGTAGCAAATTTGGCTATGTTATTATAGCTAGTGGCAAACTTAAATCTCATTTGTGTGTTTTTTTATTTTTTTACTGCATATGTGGTGACTGGTGGCTAGATAAGGAAGTGGACTACTTATTTTCAGGGATTGCTGCATTGCACAGCTGTTTAATGCTTCCTCTGAATTGCATAGAGGTTACTCTTATCTTTGAACCACCTGAAAAAAACTACAGAGTGTGAGGCATGCAGTGTAGCATTATGCATACAACCTGAAATTACAAGGTACAGCAGTGATAAATGTGAAGCACCAGGGAACCTGCTTCCCACAAGAGGGCATTCTGTGTGCAAAAAAAGCCAAATAAATGAAGACCAAAGACCACTAAATGAACTCTAAAAGACTGTAAAAAAATCAAAATAATAATAATAATAATAATAATAAACGATCCAAATACGTATCAAAAACAGCTTAAAGTTTATTAAATATTAATAAGGATAAAAACACATGTGAAATGCTTTCATTCTTCACATAGAACTTCATCAGACCTAACCATAAAAAACTCAGGCACATTTAAATACTAAATTATTTTTCACATGATCATATGAGAGTGCTAATGAGGTAACTCTATATGTTTCAGCACATGAATATGGATGCTGAAGAAGAATTGGATTGGAAAGAATATTGTTGGCAGGTGAAGTTAGCTTAATTCTCCAGGAATGAATGACAGGGAGAATTGCAAGGCTATGTTGAAATGTAAAGGGTTAACTCATTACCACACTCATGTGATCATGTAACAAATAATTTAGTGTTTAAATGTGCTTGAGTTTTTTATGGTTAGGTCTGATGAAGTTCTATGTGAAGAATGAAAGCACTTATCGTGTCTTTTTATTCTTATTCATATTTATTAAAGTTTCATGTGTTTTTGATAAGTTTTTGGATCATTTTGTACTATTTAAAAACAAAATGGTCAGGCATTTCCACTTCTTACATTAAAGCCATCAAACAGCAGAATGACTTACTTAATATAATAACTTATCCTACTTAATTTCAGGAAGCCATGAGGTTGCTGTTTTGGCATATATGAAGACCACAGCACATTCCTCCTCAACTAGATGTAGCTTGTATATCCCATGAAGTCAAAGGCCAGTGGTTATTAAATATTAATGTAAGGATCTACTGTAGAACAACTGTGGTTAAGACAATTATTTGTGGAATGACTGTTGGTAAAACTAAATTATATTTTATACAACCAGTGGCAAAAGTGTGGTATCTGAGATTATGCATAGTCCATATCATAGGCTGCAGAATAGCCAATGTACTATTTTTCTTTTCCTTTTCTCCTTTCCTTGATCCATTCATTCGTTCTTTATTTGAGGGCTAGTCACAGGAGGTCATCATTCAAGCAGCCGTACGTGGATTTCTGCTTTGAGTCTCTCTTGTCTCCTGGCAGTTGTACTCCATTGTATAAATTGCCTGATGCATGTGCATTCCAGCACATGCACATATCTTAGCTACAGCACATAGTGCTGCTTGGTAAAGCATGCATGTCCATAGCACTTAACATGTCCTGCTGTGTCTCTAAGCTTCTAGCGGGTGTCAGCAGTACAGCAGACCATGCTGCCACACTCCAGTGTGGATGATCTTCAATGTGCATTCACTCGCACTGACTTTAGTCATCCTTCTAGAACATTGGTTCTTAATTGATAGCAGGCCATCTAGGTCAGAGTCACTACATTATCACTGCATGACAGCTGTGCTGGCTAATATACCCTACTTTTCAACATATGTGATACATTTTCATGATTTTGAGAGTTTGTGTGGAAAGAAACATACAGTTTGTGTTTCCATATTTTTGATCATATTGTTCCATAAAAATGCTTAGACTAAACCTTATCTGTATATTAGCATGTACTTGTTAAAATGGCTTGGATGATCATCAAGAGCTATAGTGACAATCTTCAGCCAAGCTGCTTGTAGAGTGTTACATTAAATCATGGTAGAAGACAAGTATAGCATAAACAGCTAGAAGTACTTAGAAATAGAGCACCTGTGAAATATTAACCATTTATTTTTAATGGGGGTTTTACCTGTCCACAACACTCTTGCTTTTGCAAAATGGCATCCTCTGATTGAATATATTTTTATTAGTGTTTTGCTGACCTATGCATTTCCCCAGAAAAGTGCAGATGTACAGAAGTCAGTACTGGACAACTGATATTCACTGTTAACTGAACCTAAATCCGTTACAGAGATAATATTATTTTGCTAACTGTAATAATATATATATATATATATATATATATATATATATATATATATATATATATATATATATATATTTAGAACAATTAAACCAGTGTTCCAACTTTTCATCTTACTGTACAACAACTGTTCAACAAATCAACCCCATGAAAATAGTAAATGGACATAGGTGTGTATATAATATATATATATATATATATATATATATATATATAAATATATATATATATATATATATATATATATATATATATATATATGTGTGTGTTTGTGTGTGTGTGTGTGTGTGTGTGTGTGTGTGTGTGTGCACACACACACACACACACACACACACACACACACACACACACACACACACACACACACACACACATATGTATGTATATCCATGGTTGTTAAAACAAAAAAAGGGAAATCATTGCTGGCACACTTAGAAATTGCAAAGACAGTGATTTCTTATGAGAAACAATGAACAAAGAGTTCAGCTTTGCCAAGCTGTTTTTGGCAACACTGTTCTTTGAAGACTTGTTACTTAATGGGCAATACAGAAACCAAGCACAGTAACTTTCTGGTATAACTTCATGTCATGAAAGCAACAACCACAAGTCAGTTTTCAAAACACTATTTATTCTCTGACATCTCGGCACAAGTGCCTCCTTCAAGGAGTAAAATACATCTAAAATATCCTGCCCTTATATACATCCTAAATGCATTCATTAATACTCGATTAATTAACAAATTAACGAATTACATTAAAAAAGTTCCAATTACATTCTACATTCATACTCTTTGGAACTAAAGTGTCAAATTTTAATATATACAGGGACTCTTTAAACAATAACTTGTTCTTTATATTCACATTTTCATAACCACCATTATCCACGTTTTCTAATATAGTACCTTCCAAACCTGCAAATTCCCCTCTATGCATTTTATTAAAGGGTTCTGCTACTGAACTTTCCTTTTTGTTTTATGGAATGTTCCTATTGTGTTCCATTAGCCTCACTTTAAATGCCACCTTAGTTTCTCCCACATAAAATGTATCACATGGGCATTTCAAGGCATATGCAATATCCTCTGTATCACATGTAAATTGCCCCTTCACCCTAAAATTGATGCCGTTTATTTTGTTGGTGTTTGTAACTAGGTACTTATATGCCCTACATTTTCCACAAGGCTTCGTACCATACTCTAGGGGAGTATTGTGTAGATTCATTGGGGCATAACAATCTTCCCTTTCACCAAAAAATGTTTTTAATTTCTTCCTATTCTGTATGAAAGTTTAGGTATATCTGTAACCCACTCAGAAAGATCTCTTAGAGAAGTAATGAAGTTCCAATAATATTTACCCATCTCAACTACTTTATCACTAAAACAGCTATAAGTGGTGACAAAATAATTATCTTCCCTATCATTCTTCCCATGTCTCGTATTATAATAACCTGATTTTACCTTAACATCCCCTTTACATATTCACTAATAAACTTTTCCAACATTTATTTAACAACTTGTTGTTATATCTTCTCTATTTAAATAAGGAGATGGTTTTTAATAATTCTTCATTGAAGTCCATCTCCTCACTACAAAGCATATATAATTGTATAAACTCCCCATAAGGGAGAACTTCAAGGGTATGAGATGGATGACAACTTTGTGCTCTCAAATATTGATTTCCACCTTCAAATTTTCTATGTATTACGATTGTAATTTTTCTCCATTGGTAATATCCACAATTACATCCAGAAATGAAACTTTCTTCCCCATCTGTAGTCCATCAAATTCCAAATGGAATGTATTATGCTGTAAACCTTCTGCAAACAACTGATCCTCATTTCCTCTCCCTCACATAAAAAAATGAGGTAATCAATAAACCTATAATATTTTTTATATAAAATTAGAAAAATCTAGATTTATGTATGTATTCTGTCTCAAAAAGACCCATACTCAGATTTGCATATGATGGGGCAAATGCTGTTCCCTGTTGCTGATGAAACAAAGTTCCATTGAACTGAAAGACATTTTTAGTCAGACAAAAATGTATCAGGTCTATAATGTATTCTGTCATGCCTCACATATATCTTATCCCTTTGCTGCATCTGATTTATCAGTTTGTGTGTAAATATTAATGTAAGGGAGAAAATCAAAAGAGAAAAGGTTTCAAGAAAGTTCTATGAAAAATACATGTCTGTGTACACATCATGGTAAGCTTGGTATTCAGCAACCACTCAACACAGTGCTGCACAGTGCTCTAGCACAAAGACATGCAGTACCACATAGGGCTAACCTCATGGCCATGCTGAATGCTAAGCAGGCATTCAGGATGAGAAGCATATGCTAATTAGCCATGTGTTTTCTCTCCTCCTATATCTGCCTCCAGAAAGGCATCTACACTGCTGAGTGATTCAAAACATCTCTCAGCCATATACAAATTGTTCAGCCATAAACATCAGCATGGCTGACTCCACCACATCTTAGTAGTGAACACAAACGTAGTCTAGGGATGGGGGTGGGTGGAGCCACTGCAAATTAGGGATTTCTTAACAGTTAAGGGCCATAATGGCACACGCATCAGTACGAAGATTAAGAGCATGCTGGAATCACTAGACACTAGTAATAACACTACCATTATGTGCCATAATAGCATGAACATCAGTCCAGGGATCAGGGTGAGGGTGATCAGACACTGGTGATAACATTACTGTTAAGTGCCATAATGGCATGTTCATCAGAATGGAGATCAGGGAGATGAGGAATGACTAGACACAAAGGAGTCTACCACTGTGCTATAATGACACATAAGTAGGGGATGGGAGATACACTAGTCACCAGGGCCACTACAAATGTTCCATAGGAGCACTTAAACTATAACTGTTGATGGGGGGATACATGGGAGGACAGATAGATCAGGCAACTGTTATGGGGACTGGTGTATGTGTGTGTGTGTGTGTGTGTGTGTGTGTGTGTGTGTGTGTGTGTGTGTGTGTGTGTGTGTGTGTGTGTGTGTGTGTGTGTGTGTGTGTGTGTATAAGCTTTTTTGTGAGAGAATGACTGTGGGGGGATGCCAGTGCCTACATGTGCAATAGTTTACTGCTGCTACATGCAGAGCAGCATTGATCTGAACATCATGGTAGTAACTGTGAGTTTGAGACATGCAAATTAGCCAGTCAAGACATCTTTCATCATCATGGCTAATGTATTTGAATCGCAAAACACTGTGTCATGGGAGCAGAGCTTTTTTACACCCTTTAATGAATTCCTGGGAGAGTGTTAAGCTGGCAAAAGATGCTGATCATTTCTTAGAAATATATTCTTTGCTGCGAGGAACTGATTTTTGTTTTAATCAACATGCCTTTGTAATCAACATAATTTATCTCAGACTGAAGGACAACTACTGCATTTTTTAAACTGTTAAACAGGCATGCTTGATTGAGATAGTAAATCTGTGCTCAGTAATAGAAACCAGAGCACATGTCAAGTCTAAAGTGCAACATGCACATTTTCTGGATATCAAGATTAATGTTTAACTCACTCGGGCAAAAGCATGCCTGTAGGCAATAGCGAAAGGAAATGCATATAGCTGGATAAATAGCTAGCTACCTAGCTAGAGCTAGATACATAGACAAATAGAGAACAAACAGCCAACCAAGCAAATGTCAACAAATCAAATAAATATATAAAAATTGCTAGATACCTGTATATATCATCAAATGCTTTACATTTTGACAGTCAGAACTGAGAGATATCTCTTCTTAAAGGTTACATATTCTGCAAACCATTTAATGAAGAGCTTAAGCACAACCAGGTGATCCACTGGAGCTAATCTAGACATTAATATATTCCAGGTGTGCCCCTTCAGACTCTAAATACATGGCTTTAGCCGTTATTTGCCTTTTCGTTCTACTAACACAAAACTGATGCAAAATATGTAGATAATTATAAGTATTTACAATACACAGATGGAAAAACACTTTTAAAGATACTGCGGGCTGGTCGCTCATTTTTGCTTGGTGCTGCTCATATTTCATTTTTTGAATGTAGGACATATTGTTTAGGCTTTGTATCCTTTTAGTAAGGTATTTCTGTCAGTGTTACAGTTGATGCATGTGTCTGGATAGATATATGCCAAAGAAGGCATTATATTTAATGACTGGCCTAATGAGGGCTGAGTAAAGGGGGACAATGACATCTCTAGAGATAGTAGAAAACCCATTGTTTATAAGCCGGACAACATAGGACTTTTTATGACAGTGAAAACATGTTCAAAGGTTAGGTCACCATCGACAAAAGTTCCCAAACCCTAACAACTGGGTCATTTCTTAGCAGTGTGTTGTCAGTGTGGTAGTTCCAAGGGATAGACAATTTAGCAAATGATACGATAATGCATTTTATGGTATTTAGTTTCAGTCAGTTGCTCAAGTTAATTGCTTGGGACAAGTCTTACTGCAGGACAGCTAAATCATTTGGGGATTCAATAACTGCTCGTAGCTTGCAGTTATCTGCAGATGTTGTCAGCCAGAGCCCTTTGGTATTGGCTTTTACTTCAGAGAAGTAGATGCCAAACAGGAGAGATCTCAACACTGAAACCTGAGGGACTCCACTGGTGACTGCTCTCTTTGTGGAGATAGCTTCTCCTATTTTGATCATCTGCTTCCTATCTGTGACCCAGCTGGAAATTCATTGGATGATGTAGGGGGTTATTCCCATTTTATTCAGTTTTCCTTCTATGCCTGAGTGGGGCTTTGTGTCAAAAGCTTTAGCCAGGTTGAAGTATATAGTATGTACCATATTTCCTTCATCCATTGCTTTAGTGACCTTTTCAAAAAAGTCTACCAAGTTTGAGTAAGCATGACCTGCCCTTGACAAATCCCAACAGAAACAGGTCCAGTGTTTGGAGATCCCCTATGTCCTTATTGATTCTTTGGTTTTGCATATAAGACTGGTCAGACTTATGGGTCTGTAATTGCTTGCATCTGTGGAAGTTCCTCACTTATGCAAGGGAGTGACTGTAGCTTTTCCATATTTGTTTTGTACAAAACCAGTGTGGCTGTTGAGATTGAACGGTATTGTTGGGTACAAGGCTGAATTGAGCTTAATACTATTATAGCAATAACCCACGCCTGGGTGTGGGTAATGCTGGATTTACCCACGGTTGGCGTGGTTTGGTCCCGAGGGCGAATCCAGCATTACCCACACCCAGAAGTGGGTTATTGCCATTATTTAAGAAAAGAAATAATTACTTTTCTTAAATAATGGCATTGTATAATGGTTCATAGGTTCATAGGTTCATAGGTTGGTACTAGGCTATCAGCCCTAGGGCCTATACAAGCCTAGCCATAACAATTCCCTGGCTATTTCTTCCCACATTATTTACTTTCCTGGACCCCTGTCTAGCAGGGCGACTGACGTGATCCCTGGGGTGAATTTCCTTTCTCCCATCCAGTCGTCAAGGTTCCTTTTGAAGAGGTCCAAAGAGGCACTCTGCTTGACATGTATGGGCAATCTATTCCAGAGTCTGGGGAGTCTCTGGGTCAGGAACCTATCCCTCCAGCATGTTTTGTTTATTGTGATGACAAGGTTTAGATCCCTGGAGCGTGTAGCTCTGAGGGATTGGGATTTCTTTAAGTGTAGCATGTCCAACAGCTCTGGGTTTGACATGGCCTTGTATGTTAAGCAGAGATCGCCTCTGAGTAGACGATATGCGACAGAGTATAGCTGGAGTTTTTAAGGCGGTCAGCGTAGGGCATCTGCTTTAGGCCTGTGATTCTTTTAGTGAGGTATTTCTGAGGCCTTTCCAGTTGTTGCAGATGTCTTGAGAGGTACATACCAAATGGGGCGTTGTATTCTATAATGGGTCTAATGAGGGATGAGTACAGTGGGACAATGACCTCCTTTTTCTGGATGAAAAGCCCTTCGTGATGAGGTGGGCCACATAGAAGGATTTCCTGACTGTTGTGGCGATGTGGTTATCGAACGTGAGACCACTGTCCACCTGTGTCCCTAAGTCTCTTATCACACTTTCTGTGTTTAGTGTACTGCCACCTATATGGTAATTCATGGATACATGTTTTTCCCAAAGGGGATAACAATACATTTCTTGGCATTGAGCTTGAGCCCATGGCTCTGGCACCAAGCATCTGTTTCTGTAAGGCCCTTTTGTAGAGTATCCACATCATTTGGGATTCAATAATGGCTCCCAGTTTGCAGTCATCTGCAAACTTTGTTAGCCAGAGTCCCTTAGTGTTGACCTGTACTTCAGAGAAGTAGATGCCAAACAAGAGCGCCCCAGGACTGAACCCTGAGGTACTCCACTTGTCACTTGTCTGGAGCTGGATTTGGAGTCAGCTACTTTTATAGTGTGGGTTCTATCAGTAAGCCATTTAGCAACCCATTGGGTGACATAGGGATTAATGCCCAACTTAGTAAGTTTATCTATGATTCCAGAGTGGGGATGGTGTCAAAGGCCTTGGCAAGGTCTAGATAGGCTGTGTGGACCACCTTACCCTTGTCCATGGCTCTGGAGACTGATTCAAAGAAGTTAATCAGGTTCAGGAGACAAGATCGGCCCTTCACAAACCCAAACTGGGTGGGGTCCAGTGTTTGAAGGTTGCCAATGTCTTTGTTTATAAGTTCCATGATAATGCGCTCCATGGCCTTGCAGATAAGGCTTGTCAGACTGATGGGACGGTAGTTTCCGGGATCCAAGGTGGATCCCCCTTGTGGATTGGGATAACTGTAGCTCTACGCCACTCAGTGGGCACGAAACCTGAGGTGAGGCTATGATTAAACATGACACTTAGGTGAGGTGCCAGTTCATATTGTAGTTCATGTAGTACACAGCCCGGGATGTCATCTGGTCCCATGGATGCTGTATTCTTGGCTTTAGAGAGTGCGTTTTGTACCTGTGTGGCCGTTATTACTGGAATTTGGCAATCTTCCGGTATTGAGATGGGCCATTTAGGGGTGAGAGGGGTGAAGTTGGCACTGAATCGATCTGCCAGGATATTGGCAATATCCTTTGGATCAGTATATTTAATGCCATTCTGTTTTAGCTCAGAGCAGATCTGAGCATTGCCATTTAGATTTTTGACATAGTTATAGAATGCTTTGTGGTTGTCTTTGGAATCTTTGGCAATTTTATTTTCGTAACTAGCTTTGGAGGATTTTATGAGGCATCTCAGTTTCTTACTGAGGCTAGTAAGGGAGTTTTTGCATCCTGGGATTTTCCTCTTTTCTGCAAAAGTTTCTTCCTTTTGTTGTAAAGTTTGTTTATGGCAGGGGACCACCAGATTGGCTTCCTTTTTGGATGAGAGCATTTTGGTTCTATTTGGGATGGCACGATTCATGCATGAGTGGATGTGCTCGTACAGTGCCTTAGTGTAGGATTCAGCAGTTTCAGTTCCGTCTGCATGGGTGTCATGAAGTTTGTCACTTCTGACTTAAGTAGCATGAAGTTGGCTTTGGAGAAGTTTTTATGGTGGTTTCTTTACTGGGGGTGGGGTGGGATGTGGATGTTAAGGGTGATTAGCTTATGGTCAGACCTGACTAACGAGGGGTGACCATAGGTATGGAGCATTGATTTCCCATGTTGGTAATGACCAGGTCTAGGATATTGGAGCCCTGGTAGGACTATGGATTAGTTGATCCAGGGCGTTGGAATTTATGAATTCCAAGAACCGTAAGCAAAGGTGTTGGGACATGAGTAGTTTTCCCAGTTAATGGCAGGGTAGTTAAAATCACCCAGTATTAGGGTGTTTGGTTCTATCTTAATATTTTCCAGTATGTTTAGAAAGGTGTAGTGAGAATCTTGGGGTATGGTGGGGATCTGTAGCAAGCTACAATTTGGATTTCAGTCTTACCTAGTGTTAGTTGCACTTGGAGAATTTCAGACACATTGTGTTGGCCAACTAGCCTGGTGGTGTGAATATCCTTGGTGAATATTGACACTCCTCCACCTTTAGTGTTTCGGTCCTGGTTTGGTGGTCAAAAAGTGTGGTAAGAGTTGTAGCCTGGTATTGCAGGGGTGCTCTCTGGAGCCTTGAACCAGGTCTCAGTTACTGCACAGATATCGATGTTCTCCATTTTTAGGAGTGCCTCGAGAGAGTGCATTTTGAGGTTTAGACTTCTAGCATTGAGTAGCATTACCTTCAGATTTTGCATGCTTGTACCTGTTACGGTGGTGGTTTTGTCCTTTGAAGTTTGCCTAAAAAGGCACTATAGGGGTGGCAAGAGCCTTAGCCAGTAACCTGAATCCCAGGGCGACAGGTGCAGACCATCTCTGGCAAAGCATCGTGGTCTGTCAATCATGTCATCCCAGGCAGACAGATACTGGATCCCCTTTGAATGACACCATAAGCTTAGCCAATTGTTGAAGTCAATCATTTTATCCTTATATTGTGGTATCATTCTGGGCGAAGGCAGGATGCTACTCAGGGCTAGGGTCATACCTGCCTGGGCCACATGATCCGAGAGCTCTTCCATGTCTCTTTTCATGTAGTCCAGGGAGGTACGTCTCAAGTCATTCACTCCAACATGGACAATGACAGAGTCATATTTGTACTTGTTGTGGAGTGACTTGAGTGCATGCGTATGTGGCGGATCCTGGCACCCGACAGGCAGCTGACTGTAATTTTCTCCTTATTCAACCTGGTGAGAGGGACATCAGTGTGCCGGACTATAGAGTCACCTATGACTAAAGTGTTAGGTACATTGTCTTGCCTTAGGGGCTGTTGCTGGGTGGCACACTGGTGTTGTGAACTATGTGACACATTGGTTGTGATTGGTGTTTGTTTGCTTTCAGCTTCAGAGGTCTTTGTTGCTTAGGCAGGTTACAGTTAAGGGCCTCTGCATATGTGGATTTAGTGTTGCTATATGTGGGTGTTGGTGGTGTGGGTTTAGAAGGGCTATGTGTTGCTTGAGGTGTAGTGTGGGTGTTAACCTTCTCCTCTTGACTGTTTAGCACAATCTTGGGTGGAGAGAGCTTTGCTTCCATTTTGGCTATGTAAGTGCATCTCTCACAGGTTGTAGTGTTGGGTGGTAGGAGGAGAGGGTTGTCTGTGTACATGAGGCAATTGCTGCATTGCCCCAGTATGCCCAGATTCACCAGGTGGACAGGAGAAATCACCGGAAGCTGACCCTTGGACATGCCTGGTTTGGGGCTTTTTTCTTTGTAAAGTATAGGAGCTGTTTCCTTAGCAAGGTACTTTGCAATTATAGGCTGTTTAGTGCCTACTATTAATTTCTCCTTGTTAACAAGGAGAGTTCAGTGTTTGTATGAGTTTAAGGCTACCTAGTGCTTTCCAGCAGGTATTAGAGAAAGTGCTAGTCACAGGGATGCTTAAAGGTAAGATTGAAAAGAATGCACTCTGCAGTGTGCACTAGAGAAGTTAGATGTGAAAGTAGGTAACTTGAGTTTTACCTGTTTAAAAGTTAAGGTTTAGTGGAGAGTTACTATTTTTAAAACAGCAAGATGGATTGAAAGGGGTGGGCACTTTTGTATTTTGGTACTATGAAATACTGTAGGATGGCCAATAAATTTAAATAATTGAAGGTGGGATTTCAAAAATGATGATTTTGTGATTTCTCACATAAGCCAGTGAAAGTAGAGAGAAATGAGATATATGGTCAGATTAACATAAGAGGCGGGCAACTAGAAAGACAGTGGTATTTAACAAGACAACTAAAATGGGTGGGAGGGCGGGGAAAAAAATCTGCCTGATTCAGAACAGAGAGAGCTGTGGTCTCTTTTAAAGTTTTAATATGCTATTAAAACAGAATGCAAGCAAAACACAAGGTAAAGAAAACAAACTACAGTATTCAAAATATAGAAAAGTAATACAAAAAATAAAAGCAAACTAACCTTTCCTTCACAGCAAAGTGTAGCAGAGTCTGGATGAGCCTTTCTGGTAATGCCTCTTTGCTGCCCTTCTGCACCTGTCTGGTGTTCCGCGGCAGTTCTGATGTACTGCGCATGCCTACGCAGTACATCAGAGTTGTGTAAAGCAACGGAGAACGCAAGTTCTCATTGTTCGCTATGTTAAATGGGTTTAACATGAGACAGCTAAAATAAGCAACGGAGATCTCCGTTGCTTATTTAAAGCTGTCTCGCTATGTTAAACTCATTTAACACAGCGAGACAAGTTTAAAAAAAAAGCAACGGAGATCGCAAGATCGCAAGGAGTTTAACATAGCGAGACAGATCTCCGTTGCTTTTTTTAAATCTGTGTCGCTATGTTAAACTCTTTTAACATAGCGAGACAGTTTATACTAACGGAAAAAGTCCGGCGACGACCTTTTCCGTTAGTATATTGAGGATTTAACGGCACGCTGGTTGGGCTGGCCAATCAGCGTGCACGTTTTTAGGGTAGGCATTGTATAATTATGATGAATGCATGGGTATTGTCAAGACACATCAAGTCAGAATTTATAGCTTTTGATAATGCTTTTAGGACTGGATCTTGTGTGATAGCTGGAGTTGAGTCGGTTTCATGTATATCTTGTGGGATAGAGGGGTAAAGTTTTAGATGCATTTGGTGGCCAGTAGGTACATTATATCATGCACAGTGTATGCAATTGTTACATTGATAGCACAGTTTCCTATTGAAATGAATAATTTTAAACCAGGTTATTTCAGCTGCAAACTAAACATTTTACATACTAAGAAAGCCCAGTAAAGCAAACAGTATATTGATTTCTTTAATAATCCTTTTTTTTTCTTTTCAGGGATCTCTTTTTGTTAGTTTTGGTTTATTATTTTAGAATTTACAAATCCTAGATTCATTACTCAGACTACATGCAGCTTTGGCTTTTATCTCAAATGTATTTTGAAATGTAAGCTGTTTTTTTAGAAACATAAAGTTGCATTTTAGCGGTTCAAAATGAATGTGTATAGTTTTGATTTTTTTATTAATATTTTAATTTAGACTGTGGTTAGAGAACAAATTGCATTTTTAACAAATTATATACTTTGAAATCTCTGGTATATGTAACACAATAGCTTTTGCTAATAAAATCTAGCATAACTATATTAACATGAGTTGAGAATTTCCTTTTTGAGACTTCCCTAAAAAGGTAAGCCTATGAGAAATAATTTCTGCTACCAGAGAATACCAATTAGGAATTAATTTACCCAAAAGAGTTTTTGCATCTAAATTTCAAATTTTTATTAATAATTCCTGATTCAAAGTACCAAAAAATGCATGTGCGCGTGCACACACACACACACACACACACACACACACACACACACACACACACACACACACACACACACACACACACACACACACACACACACACACAAACACGCACACCCACCAACCCCCCAGTGGAGAACATCAGAAAACAATCACAGCTCCAAATGTATTCTGTTCATAGTGCATACACTAAGTGAGAACAGAATAAATCATTCATTAGAATTCATTAGAATCTTTTAACCTGTAAGCATTTTACAGGATAAACACACTGGCAGAAGAGAATAGATGAAATTTGCAAGAGTGTGCCTGTATAAGCTCCTTGTTTCACACATAGTAGTTTTGTTTAAGAAAGTTTTTATTCATTTAACATATTTACAATCGCTCATAGTAGCTTGATGGTACTATTTCAAACGACCACTACCAGTACTGTTAGCCAACAGGGTGCTGGCGGAAATTGGGCTACTGTTGGCCGAAGGAGGAGAAGGAGAAGAAGATGGGGAGAGAGGACATGCAGGTGGATGGTGTGACAGTGCAAGATGCAGAGGACAGGAAGAAATGGAAACAGATGATCTGCTGTGGCAACCTCTAATGGGAACAGCCAAAAGAAAAAGAAGAAGATCTTGATCTGACATGCTTATTTAAGTGTTCTCCAGCTGGGATTCACAAAGGGCTACTGCCAGTAGTTAAGTGGCAGTCAACCAATGTAGACACCTCTTCTGATTCAGAGACAGGCTCACCACATTGATTCTACATGGACAATAGAATCACCATGGTGGACCATCTCTATGGATGTGATACATGCTAATGAGGCATTCCAGGGAAGAAGCCTGTATTTATTAGCCATGAGCTGGAATTGCATATGGGAAGGGATTTATGCTGTCTAGTAACTGAGAGAGCTGCTCATCTGCATATCTGAGCATGGCCGGCTATGTTAATGAACATGGACAAAATGCAGCCATTCCTCATTTTAATCACCAGGAGATTCTGTTTTACAAGTCACTGTTGGAATGTTTATTGGAATAGTGGTGATAGGGGGTGTGAGAGTGCTTGCATTTGTGACAGTGTGTGTGCATATCTACAGGGCTATTAGTGGACTTGGGTAGCTGTGTGTCTGCCTCGATGGTTGTAGAAGGATATATAGTTAGCGTATTGGCAGAAAAGGTGTGTGTGTGTGTGTGTGTGTGTGTGTGTGTGTGTGTGTGTGTGTGTGTGTGTGTGTGTGTGTGTGTGTGTGTGTGTGTGTGTGTGTGTGTGTGTGCGTGCATATATGCGTGAAAGTACAACTGTGGGGGTTTGCTGCCATACAATTCAGCTCCGACGAGCAACTCTAGACAAAGCCATTAATAATGGAGAGAACTTGCCAACAAAAGGGACAGTTTTTAAATATCACTCTAAATCACTTGAAAGTTAACAGAACAATAGGGTTTGCATCAACTTGCCTTTTCTAAATGATGGGTCTGTGTGAGCGCATGCATGTGTGTGCCAGTGTTATGTGCATGAATGCTATGCTATGAATACAGTCTGATTATTGTTTTTGTCTTGTTTTGTGTGTGTGTGTGTGTGTGTGTGTGTGTGTGTGTGTGTGTGTGTGTGTGTGTGTGTGTGTGTGTGTGTGTGTGTGTGTGTGTGTGTGTGATCATAAATATTGATGAATGTATGAGTGTAAGTGTGACTGAATGTGATGTGATGTTGAGTGACTATGTATGCATATTGGGATGTCGTTGAGTATGTATTCTGAGTGTATGAATGCATGTGTGTAGGAGAGTGAATGTTGTGGGTACCTGTACCAATGCAGTACATGGGCCACCAGTGGTAATTACCACCTTCAAAATCTGAATTAACAAGTCAATGTCTTAAAGCTACACCACCTACTTTTAATTGAAAATTATTGCCAAAGACACAAAGGAATAAAGGAAGGCAATTGACATACTTATTGAGAAACAATAGAAGGTGAAGTACTATGGAGAAAGACAAAAAATGTTAAAGGAAGGTAAGAGTAAGGATGCATAAAGACTTGACACAAAATAGTACTGCACTATGCATATTTTTAGCTAAAAAACTGAGATCATACTTTGTGAGAGGTTTAGATTTTCACTACGTATGTAAGAAGGTAGGAGTACTTGCAACAGATAAAAATGAGCAGGTTTTCCTGTCAGGAATATGAATACCTCAATATACACTACCTTGAGATGTCATAGCACAACTAGAAATAGTTTGAACTCCCCCTTACCTTGAGATGTCATAGCACAACTAGAAATAGGTTGAACTCTCCCCTTAAAGGAAAAAAAATGTTCTACTCCTGTAACTGAAATTCAGCATGCCAGAGATGTGAATACAGTACCTCCAATACTGTTGGTACAGTTCAAAAATCATCTCAAAAAGAAGCTTTAGCCAAGAAGTAGTTGTAGAGAATTCTGCAATAAAGGAAGAAAAGTCCACCTAAGCAATATTCGAGGCATGGGAGAGAGATAAAAACATGAAAATCTATATAATGAATGAAGATAATGTAGAGTAATTTTTAAAGTGTGTAAGTGTTCAAAAAATGTCTTGACATTAATGCTCTTATTTATAAAATGTTTAAACGTTTGTTTCTCAAATTAGTATATGTACACAAGACACCTTGTTTTTTATGGTATTGTAACACGCATGTCCTAATCATTGGATATACTCCTCATAGGTTCAAAATGACATACTTGATTACTTGGCCTATGACCCTAAATAAGCCTTTTTAAACTTATACATCCTTCCCAGCTGAAATTGTCATGTTATGATAGCACTCATTTTATAGGAGGTACAACTTGGGTATGAGTTGTCAAGCATTTACAAACCTCCCCTTTCCAATAAGAACATAGGTGGTTGACCAGACGTAAATTTACAATTACCCATCCACTGATCCAAATGCAGGGAGAACTCTGCTTTGCCTGGTTGGGAAGCCTGTACCAGAGAAGGGGTAGTCTCTGAGAGACATACCTGTCCTTCCATCATGTCTCATTTATATTGCAGACAAGGTTCAGGTCCTTAGATCAGGTCTTTCTGATCCTGTTTGTTTTATGGATGTGCAACAGGTCCATATAGACTGCTTCAAATGCCAGGCATAGATTGCCCTTCAGCAGTCTGTAGAAGACCATGTACAAGGATAAGGCTTTGAGACAGTCCACTTAGGACATATTTTCTGCACAATGTATTTTTTTGTGAGGAAACTCTGAGGACACTCCAGTTGTTGCATATACCTGGTTATGTACAAACTGAAGAGGACATCATACTCATTGAATGGTTTGATAAGAGCTGAGTAGAACAGGAAAACAACATTTTGGACCTGTATGCCATACCCTTGCTTATGAGCTGCACAACATATCATGATTTCCTTACTACAGTAGACACATGATGGTAAAAGGCCAAGTCATTGTCTGCATGCATTCCCAAATCCCTGAACTCTTAGAGGTGTATTGTCAATGCAATACTTTCCATGTGTGGTCTTCTTTATGAAAGATTTTATTATGCATTCTTTGGCATTGAATTTTAGACCATGACTCTGGCACCAATTAGTCTGTGTCAGGCTTTCTTAGAGGACGTTTGTGTCTTTGGAGGATTCTACAATTGCACTTAGTTTGCAATTATCTGTGAACCTGGTCAACCAGAGGCTTTTGACACTGCCCATGATGTCAAAGAAGTAGATGCCAAAAAGGAGTGGCCCCAGCACTGAAACTGGGGACTCTACTAGTGACTGGTCTTTTTGTGGAGGTAGACTCACTTATTTTGATTTTTTGTCCTATCTGTGAACCTCCTGGCTATCCAGTGATAATGTAGAAGTTTCTACCTTGTTTCTTGAGCTTGTCTACAATGTCTGAATGAGGTATTGTGTCAAATGCTTTGGCAAGATCAAAGTAGGCACTATGCACCAGTTTGCCCTCCTTCACTGTTTTCGTGACCTTCTTGAAGAAATCCATTAAGCTGAGTAGGCATGACCTTCCCTTGACAAAACCAAACTGAGTTGGATCCATTGTCTAAAGGTTTTCTATGTTGTTTATCACAGCCATGACTACTCTTTCCAAGACCATACATATGAGACTAGTCAGGCTTATGGGTCAGTAGTTTCTTGGGTTTATAGATGGCATGCCCTTGTGCAGATGGATAATAGTTACTATTTGCCGTTGACTTAGCTTGAAGCCTGTTTGGAAGACACAATGGAATAGTGCTTCTGAAGCACTTGACAGTTCAGGTTTTATGCTATTAAAGAGGTATCCTAGGATATTATCAGGTCACACTGATAGAGTGCATTTGGCTTCAGTCAGAGCATTGAGGATCTGTTCCCTAGTGATAGTTGGGAGAGCTCTGATAGGGGATATTTTTTGAGAGTTGTCTGGGCGGGAAAGTGGAGTAAAATTGGAGCTGATTTTATTTACCAGCTGATTTGCTATACCTTCTGAATCAGTATAGTTGACTTATTTTACAATTCGTGTGGTATATTGTTATGTATTGACTTTGAAGTTTCAGAACTAGCAGAAGAACACCTGGGGGTTACTTTTACATCAACATTGGCTTTAGTAGACTTAATTCCCTGAGTTGTTTATGTAGGTTGATGATGGAGCTCTTACATTTCAGAACATTGCACTTTCTATTTTTGGCAATGATTTTCTTCCCCTTTTTGTATATAACCTAGTGATGCTGGAATTCCATCAGGGTATCTTGCCTTTAGATTTAGTCCTGTTTTGCAAATTACTTTGTGTGGGCAGTGGTGCTCCCTGGGTTTGGGGGTTAAATTTTGCTAGGGTATTATTTTAGAGCAGGAAGTTAGCCTTTGAATAATTCATGAAAGTACCAATTTTACCCAGTGTTCCAGGTTTTATTTTTACTGCAGAAGAGATAGATTTTTGATCAAACCTCACCAGTGAAGATGTTACACTCCTGGAAGTGCAACATTTCCCCATGTTGCTGAGGACTAGGCCAATGATGATTGCACTCCTAACAGGTGGACAGGCTAGTTCATCCAGGGCATTCATGTTGACAAAGTTCCTGAGTCTTAGATCCTGTAAGATTCATAGGTTCATAAGTTGGTACTAGGCTATTGGCCTAGGGCCTATACAAGCCTAGCCATAACAATTCCCTGGCTATTTCTTCCCACACTGTTTACTTCCCTGGACCCCTGTCTAGCAGGGCAACTGACGTGATCCCTGGGGTGAATTTCCTTTCTCCCATCCAACTGTCAAGGTTCCTTTTGAAGAGGGCCAAAGAGGCACTCTGCTTGACATGTATGGGCAGTCTATTCCAGAGTCTGGGGAGTCTCTGGGTTAGGAACCTATCCTTCCAGCATGTTTTGTTTATTGTGATGACAAGGTTTAGATCCCTGGAGTGTGTGGCTCTGAGGGATTGGGAATTCTTTAAGTGTAGCATGTCCAACAGCTCTGGGTTTGACATGGCCTTGTATGTTAAGCAGAGATCGCCTCTGAGTAGACGATATGCAACAGAGTATAGCTGGATTTTTTTTAGGTGGTCAGCGTAGGGCATCTGCTTTAGGCCTGTGATTCTTGTAGTGAGGTATTTCTGCGGCCTTTCCAGTTGTTGCAGATGTCTTGAGAGGTACATACCAAATGGGGCATTGTATTCTATAATGGGTCTAATGAGGGATGAGTACAGTGGGACAATGACCTCCTTTTTTCTGGATGAAAAGCCCTTAGTGATGGGGTGTGCCACATAGTAGGATTTCCTGACTGTTCTGATGTGGTTATCGAAGGTGAGACCACTGTCCACCTGTGTCCCTAAGTCTCTTATCACACTTTCAGTGTTTAGTGTACTGCCACCTATGTGGTAATTCATGAGTACATGCTTTTTCCCAAAGGGGATAACTATACATTTCTTGGCATTGAGCTTGAGCCCATGGCTCTGGCACCAAGCATCTGTTTCTGCAAGGCCCTTTTGTAGAGTATCCACATCATTTGGGGATTCAATAATGGCTCCCAGTTTGCAGTCATCTACAAACTTTGTTAGCCAGAGTCCCTTAGTGTAGACCTGTACTTCAGAGAAGTAGATGCCAAACAAGAGCGGTCCCAGGACTGAACCCTGAGGTACTCCACTTGTCACTTGTCTGGAGCTGGATTTGGAGTCGGCTACTTTAACAGTGTGGGTTCTGTCAGCAAGTCAGTTGGCAACCCATCGAGTGACGTAGGGATTAATGCCCAGCTTAGTAAGTCTATCTATGATTCCAGAGTGGGGGATGGCGTTGAAGGCCTTGACGAGGTCCAGATAGGCTGTGCAGACTGCCTTACCCTCATCCACAGCTCTGGAGACTGAGTTGAACAAGTCAATCAGGTTCAAGAGACAAGATCGGCCGTTCACGAACCCAAACTGTGGGGGGGGGGGTCCAGTGTTTGAAGGTTTCCAATGTCTTTGTTTATAAGTTCCATGATAACACGTTTCATGGCCTTGCAGATCAGGCTTATCAGACTGATGGGGCGTTAGTTCCTGGGATCCAAGGTGGATCCCCCCTTGTGGAGTGGGATAACTGTAGCTGTGTGCCACTCAGTGGGCATGAAGCCTGAGGTGAGGCTATGATTAAACATGACACTTAGGTGAGGTACCAGTTCATTTTGTAGTTCATGTTATACACAGCCCAGGATGTCATCTGGTCCCATGGATGCTGTATTCTTAGCTTTGGGGAGTGCACTTTTTTACCTGTGTGGCCGTTAATACCAAAATTTGGCAATCTTCTGGTTCTGAGATGGGCCATTTGGGAGGTGAGAGGGCAGTGAAGTTGGCACTAAATTGATCTGCCAGGATATTGGCCATATCCTTGGGATCCGTATATTTAATGCCATTCTGTTGCAGCTCAGAGCAGATCTGAGCATTGCCATTTAGATTCTTGACATAGTTATAGAATGCCTTGTGGTTGTCTTTAGAATCTTTGGCAATTTTATTTTCATAACTAGCTTTGGAGGATTTTATGAGGGATCTCAGCTTCTTACTGAGGCTGATAAGGGAGTTTTTTGCATCCTGGGATTTACCTCTTTTCTGCAACAGTTTCTTTGTTTTGTTGTAAAGTTTGTTTATGGCAGAGGACCACCAGATTGGCTTCCTTTTTTTGAAAGGGAGCATCTTGGTTCTATTTGGGATGGCACTATTCATGCATGAGTGGATGTGCTCATACAGTTCCTTAGTGTAGGAGTCAGCAGTCGAACTTTCAGTTCCCGTCTGCATGGGTGTCATGAAGTTTGTCACTTCTGACTTGAGTGAAGCTTTCTGTGGAGGTTTCCTTACTGTGGATGGAGGTGGGATGTGGATGTTAAGGGTGATTAGCTTATGGTCAGACCTGACCATCGAATAGGTGTGGAGCATCAATTTCTCATCTTGGTAATGACCAGGTCTAGGATATTGGAGCCCTTGGTGGGACTATGGATTAGTTCATCCAAGGAGTTGGAATTTATGAATTCCAAGAACCGTTGGGCAAAGGTGTTGGTATATGAGTAGTTTTCCCAGTTAATGGCAGGGTAGTTGAAATCACCCAGTATTAGGGTGTTTGGTTGTATCTTAATATTTTCCAGTATGTTTAGAAAGGTGTACTGAGAATCTTGGGGCATGATGGGGGATCTGTTGCAAGCTACAATTTGGATTCCAGTCTTACCTAGTGTTAGTTCCACCTGGAGAATTTCAGATGCATTATGCTGGGCAACTAGCCTGGTGGTGTGAATATCCTTGGTGAATACGGACACTCCTCCACCTTTAGTGTTTTGGTCCTGGTTTGGTGGCCGAAAAGTGTGATAAGAGTTGTAGCCTGGTATTGCAGGGGTGCTCTCTGGAGCCTTGAACCAGGTCTCAGTTACTGCTCAGATATCGATGTTCTCCATTTTTAGGAGTGCCTCGAGAGAGTGCATTACCTTCAGAATTTGTATGCTTGTACCTGTTATGCTGGATGTTTTGTCCCTTGAACGTTGCCTAAAAAAGGCACTATAGGGGTGGCAAGTGTGTTAGCCAATAACCTGAATCCCAAGGCTGACAGGTTCACACCATCTCTGGCAAAGCATCATGGTCTGTCGATCATGTCATCCCTGGCAGACAGATACTGGATCCCCTTTGAATGACACCAGAAGTTTAGCCAATTGTTGAAGTCAGTCATTTTGTCCTTATATTGTGGTATGATTCTGAGTGAAGGCAGGATGCTACTCATGGCTAGGGTCATACCTGCCTGGGGCCACATGATCTGAGAGCTCTTCCATGTCTCTTTTTATGTAGTCCAGAGAGGTACATCTCAAGTCATTCACTCCAACATGGTCAATGACAGAGTCATATTTGTACTTGTTGTGGAGTGACTTGAGTGCATGCATTATGTGGTGGATCCTGGCACCCGACAGGAAGCTGACTGTAATTTTCTCCTTGTTCAAGTTTGAGGTTGTTTATGATTCTCAGTCTATAGTGGAGTTGTTGAAGTCACACGTGATTATGGCATTCAGTGGAGAGTGACTCAAATTAATTTAAGTAAGTGGTGCATATTTCCATGATCATAAAGGGGGGCACCTATAACTCATAAGGATATAGTATGGGATTTCAGTTATGGTGAGTTGTACATGAAGGAACTTAAGTTCACCATGCTGCATGATCTGCTTCAGACCCCTCCATGTTTTGACCCTTTCTGTGCAGTAGCTTTCCTAAATGTGTGAAAGGCACTATATCCATACACTCTCAGGGTACGTTCTGTGGCTTTAAATAATTTCTCAGTATCTGCAAAGATGTCTACATTGCCCAGAGTGAAGAGAACTTGCAGGGAGGAGAGATTTTCTTTAGTCTCCTGGCATTGAGCAGTATCGCATTTAGAATTTTTGGGATGGTTTAGCTATAGCAAATGGTTTATTAGGTTGACAGTTCCTAAAAAAGGCACTTGGGAGGACTTGGACAACATTTTAGCAAATATTCAAATGCCTAGGGGGAGAGGTGTAGACTATCCTTGGTAAAGCATCATGGTCTGTTGACCATCTTCCCAGACTGACAAATATTTTATAAACAAAAAAAAAAACACTGCCACAGATCCCAAAAAATACTTTAATTCAATAAAAACTCTGACACCTCACCTCAAAAGCCTTCAAAGGAGTTCAAAGAAGTGGCAACTATTTTATCCCCTTTGAATGACAGCAAAAACTAAGCTAGTTATTAAAATAAATTATTCTTTGTTACAACTATTGCATCATCCTTGGTGAAGGTAAAATAATGCTCAATGCTAGACACATACTGGCCTGGGACTTATAGTCTGAGAGGGTTTACCATCAAAATTTTGAAGGCAAAATAATTTGTGATCAAAAGAATTAAATAAAATTCCAAAACAAAAACATTTAGCCTAAATGTCGAACATCAGTAACACAATAAAAGACATTCAACATACCAGACTTCCAGTTTTGAAAGCCCATATGTTCTTTTATGTTTTAGCAGGGGGCATGCCCCCCTGCACCCCACAGCCCCTACAAATTATATATACCAACTCTGAGATCGCATTGCAATGAGGAAATGGTTAAATTACCAGATTATCACTGTACCGTGATCTCCACTCACAATGCCAAACTCATAATAATGAATCAAGCTTTACTTTCATTATTATGATTTCTTATTATTCCAGTTCGGCATTGTGAGACTTTGAAAATTTACTTTTGGCCGTATGATTTTCCAACATGAGCCTTCGAAATTTTAATGGCAAACCAGTCTGAGAGCTACATCACGTCTCCCTTCATATAGTCCAGGGAAGTATGTCTCAGATCATTTACTTTACATGGGCTATGACTGAGTCATATTGGTAATTGTGGTAAAATGACTTCAGTGTGTATGTAATCTGTGGACCCTGAACCCTGATAGGCAACTGACTGTAACTCTTTACTTGATCAGCCTGGTGAATTGGCATTGGTGTACCATACAATGGAGTGAATGATAACCAAAATGTTGGATTGTGTGGCAATCTGCCTTATGGGCTTATATGTAGAGACACTGTCAGTTGAGGCTGAATGTGTTGTTATGGATTTTGCTTTGGTAATGTGCTTTTGTGGTCACTGGGTGGTACTTATTGTGATTATTGCATCTGGGATGCTTTTGAGGTTTGCTTTGGATAAATTAAAGAGCCTTAGCATATATGGGTCTATTTATTTAGGTATTGTGTAGTGTCAGGTGTTTCCAACAACTTGTTTGGCATTTGTAATGTCTGAATGTGAGAGCATTGCTCCTAGAGATAGTGTATAATTACATCTCTCTCTAAAATGTATTGGATCACTTGAAATTAGGTGGTTGTCAGTATGTATGAGGCAATTTCTAATTTGTGTCAGGATGCCCATTTTGACCCAGCTGGCTACAGGGACAGTAGGAAAGTGTAGCTCCATGGTTTCAGGATCTTATATCTAGTGAGTTACAATTGGAGTGGTGCCAAGGGATTCCATGCTCTTCTTTGTGTAACCACTGTGTGTGGGAATATATTTGCTAGGGTACAAGTTTGGTAAGAGGTACAGTCTTAGACTGATCTCACTGAGTAGTTTCCCTCTTCTAGCAAACCTGGTTCTTGTTGTGCAACTACATTCTCAAGAACTCTTAAGGATATTTTTACAGGAAATTTAAGATTCTAAGCTCTGTGTCTATACAGGGCACTGATGACTGCTTCTGTACAAAGAACAGGACTGGACAAATGCACTGACTTTTTACAGGTAGAGAAACTGATTAAGCAGACAAAATAACCCACTGGTCAATCACAAAAACACACTTGTGTGTGCATACAATTACGTGTGTGTGTGTGTGTGTATGCATGCACATGCATATGTTTGTGAGTGAGTGTGTGTATCTGTGTATGTATGTATCTTTGTATGTACAGTTCATCTGTAGTAAACCAACATACTGTGAGGTTCTTATCAGAACTCTGGCTAAGTCTTCTAGGTTAAGGACTAAGGAACCTCAGCTATCTGTTCACTTAGCAACACTTCCCACCTTCACAATGCACAGCCATAGCAAATATGCATCTCAAAGAGTCATAAGCGTGCAGACTCCCAGCCCTTAAAACCTAGTGAGACACCATCTACCCATGCTAACCTTTTAGTAAAAAGTGACACTTTTATCATGCATATGAACACCACCCTGACCAAGAGGAAAAGACTGGGGTGGCAGTTAGCTTTTGTCTGATGCCAGAAGCCAGAGGTAACAAGGGCCCCCAGAACTATAGATTCTGGCAGATATGTTTATGACCTGAAAATGACCCATGTGAGGGTGAATGACCTTAGTTACTCTACCCAGACGGACATGCAGATGAACATGATTGAGCTTGTTGTGCATGTGTCTGACTCAGGAAATATACCAGTCTTGAGTGGTATTTTGCTATCACTCAGAATGATATTCAGATTCAAAGACAAGATGATTGGCTAGGTAGCTGTGTCATTCAAGATAGATCCTATATGTGATAAAAGACATGAACAATTCCAACCAGAAATCACGTAGACAGTGCAGCAATACTGAAACACCAAAAGCTTTTAAAACTGGCAATAAAATTCAACTGTGTAATAATATACAATACTATTCTTTAATAAACACAAAACAGGATTTTGTCCCGCCAAAATTGCCAGAACTTCATCAGATAACACAGCACAATGAAAATGTACATTAAAATCACATAATTAACCAATCACATTTAAAAGAATCAAACACACCTCCAATGTGAACCAATCATAACATCCCTATAGAGACACACCTTCCACATTCATTTTGCCCATAAATATAAAACCATTAAAAATTATTAAAAACTTAATCGAATTCTTTCAGACAGAAAAAAACCTTGCATATTATCTAGAATTAGCTTTAAGTTTAAGGAGGCATGTGACAGAGACTGCTTCATTCAGCCCAGGACAATGTTGTGCTCCTAGCCGCAATTGCCATGATAGCTCTGCTTTCTCAAGCAACAGCAGCCATGCTCCCCCTCTTCCAGATAACTCAATGGTTTCCAGCACAACAAATTTGAATATGTGGTCACCAAAAGAATTAATGTGTCTTGCAAGAACGTTGGTAATTTTACCTGCATGGACATCTGACAAATGTTCCTCGATTCTACTTTTAAGCTTTTGTTCAGTCTTGCCTACGTAAAAACATGGGCAAGCTGTGTATACTGCACAATAAACTACTCGCATAGAGTTACAACTGGGTTTCCCAAAAATGGTAATAGTCTGTTTATTGATTTTAATGCTACTAACTTCCAAAATGTATTTGCAATGCACACAAGCACCACATTTCCTCATGGAACCCATTATTTTACTAACTTTTGTGTGCTCGAACATCTGCTTAAAATTCAAACCTTTTCTAAAAAAAGCACAGGGCTTTCCCCAATGGTCTCTCTCTCTCACATCACTATCATTCATTAATACTTGCCAATTTTTAAACAGAACATCTTTGATCAACTAACCATCCTGACAAAAAGTACTGACAAATACATTAACGAATCATTTGGATTCAGTATTATGATCAACTCCAGTGGTACATAAACTTTGAACATTATCAATGTCCGTAGTCATGCCATTCCTATCATTAAGAGTTAAGGGCATGCAAAACCTGGAGGTATCACCCAAAAGGGGTTTAAAATGTAAAATAGCTCTTTTTTCTCTTACTTCTGCTAGGAGTTCATCTTCAAACTGTATGGGGTAGCCTCTATTAACAAACATGTTTTTCAGAAATTCATATTCGTCAATAAAATAATTCCAGTTAGTGACCATACGGGTTGCCCTCACAAATTTCCCTTTAACAACTGCACATTTCTGAGACAATGGATGGTTGCTCTGAAAGTGCAAAAAGGAGTTGGAATAGGTAGATTTTTGAAAAATCTCAGCTTTAAACCTTCCCTTGACAACATCCATTTTAACCAACACATCCAAGTATTGCATCTGTTTAATATCACGCATATGAGTACATTTAAAAAAAACTGGTAGTGTTGTTGATAAACTCCATAAATTGCTCAATTGCGCCTACTGTTCCTGACTACAAAATAAAAATATTGTCCTGATATCTGATATAAAGCTCACAAAAGGAAAAGAAAGGGGATGAAAAAAGAAACTTGTGTTCCCAAACCAACATAACAATGTTGCCATATAGTCCCCCTCAGGACGAACCCATAACAATACCTTCTTTTTGAAGGTATAATTCCTTTTCAAACCAGATGAAACTGGACTTAAGCACTAAATCTAGAAATAATTCATATGTATTGACCAAATTTGTTGGATACCCTTATTAACCAGGTATTCACAAAACCATTCCTCCCCAATGGTATGGGGGGTAACGGTATATAAATCCTTAATATCAATAGTAAGGAACACCAAATTTTCATTAAAAGAGATCAGATTCGGCCACTTCAAAAAATCCCACAAATCAATAGAAATATGGGGTTCCCCAAAAACAATTTTTTTCAATTCAGTATCTAAAACCTTAGCTAAAGGATGTGTAATCGAACCCCTAGCATCCACAATGGGATGCATAGGAGGTTGACACACATCCTCATGAATTTTGGGGAGACCAAAGATAGTGGGAGTCACGGGATAGTCAACTTTCAAATAATTATTCAATGAATAAATCATACAAATAGCTCCTGATTTTCCCATAAATCATATTCATTTCATTAACCAAACTTTTTTCATATGTGGATGTGCCTAAAAGAAATTTCATTTTTTTAGAGTGCTCACTCACATCCATCAAAACCAACCCCCCACCTTTGTCGGGTTTGAGAAACCTAACCCTGGATATAGAACTTAAATAATCCAATTCCACTTTCTCATTCTCCTTTAAATTCTTAAATTGACTAAATTTCTGATTGTTAATGAAAATGGCTCAAAAATCATACTCACACATATTTTGAAAAAGCATAAGGGAGGGGTGTAGGGGTGGGTTGTAAACACTTGTTATTATTAATGGATTGTCCACATATAATTAATTTAGAAACAATAGTTATAAGTTAAGTTTGCGAACATATAATTTAAAATCCATCAGGGTCTGTACCAGGTTCATGCTCCTGGAGGGCACAGAAGTCATTCCGTTTGAAAAAAGGTCACACATTTCTGTGGAGACATTTAAGGATAAAAAATTATATGTTTTAAAGTCCCCAACTGAATTTGTCACTATACACAATGGAGGTAACTCAGGAGTACATGTATGATTATTTGATACTACTTGTTCAGGTGTAAAGACAGTTAGTCCCTCCCCCTCCAGGCATTGCACCCATTCCCCTGAAACTTCTTCCAAGTTCCTCTGGTAGATGGTAATGTTGGACCCTGATGGACTAATCTTGGGTTTGAGTTGTTGTTTTGGTTCTTCAACAGCTTGGAACATCTGTGGAGTGGAGTATTTGTGGAAACTAAAAAATCTTCACTTTTCTCAACTCTTTGTTCATACCCAAATCCAGTACCATAATCAGTCCAAGTATCACCAGTTGCCATTCTATTAATCCATACCTGGTAATGTGGTGGTGGGGAGTAGGCGGTGTTAGTTTTGTAAGCCTCCATGTCTCTACTCGACTTTTTTAACTTCTTAGTTTTAATGACACTTATTTGCTCCTCTATGGACCATAAAGTACGAGTGTACTCAAACTGGTTCTCAGAAAAGGTGACATCTTGGGTAATGTCTTTGTCCAGTGCTGAAATGTCTTTAATCAAAGCCTCAATAGTACAATTGTTATGTTTGATGACTAAGTCCATGTACTCCATCCCATGCTTATCGAAAAGTTGCAACAACTCTTTGCAAAGACTGGAATTAGAAACAAGTCTGGTAGGAAAGTGCCATAAGCGCAGACCTTTAGGGACAATGTTTCTATTAATGGATTCCCTAAAATTCCTATAAATTCCCTGCACCTCTCTTACCAAGGCTTTCACATTCTGGCTAACGTCATTGCTGCTCTCATAATGGCTTTATTTTAGGCAGAGTCCATCTGTTGGACATTAGTATACTCTAATTTGGAAAACATTCAAGTGTCTTTACTTCAGGTCAGGAGTCAGAACAAAAAAAAAATTGCCCAAAAGTAAAAGTCGTCTGTAACGTGAATATGTTCATATATGTGTAGTTGCAGTGACATGGTTTTAAAACAAATAAAGCACTCCCTCTCTTCTTGGGTTTCATGCCTGCCATATCTTAAGACCTACTAGCAGTTGAGGATGAGTATCTGTATATATATATATATATATATATATATATATATATATATATATGTCATTGATTTCATCACCTGACAACAGATTCTTTGGAGCACCGAATTTAAACTCCTATTTGTCCAGATTACCCTAAACAAGATTAGTTGTAACTGTAGAGCAAGCTACAGAACACCCTCTAGAATCTAGAGGATGATAGCTGCTTTAACACCATAGCTAAAATCCCTATTTAACTCATTACATTTATACTGGGGGATTTTAACTATCCATCAATAAACTGGCTAACCTATGCTGCCAGTGGTCTGTATGCCTAATGCATCCTTGACATTATAAATCCTAACTTCCTTATATAAATAGTTAATGATTCTACTAGGGCCCCCAAACTATTGATCCTTTGATCTTAGCCTTACAAGTATGGCCACTTCTTGCACTCCTCCATATGTATCATCTTCCACTTGTTAGACCAGACCGTGAATCAGTAACCTTATCCTTTAAAAGGGTCTATATTATATCCTCGAACGCTTAAAAAAGAGAACGCTGATTGATTGAGCTTATTTTCGCGAAACTGAAAAATATCGAAGCAGCAGAAACTCAAATTTTTTCCTAGGTAAAGAATTCGGTTGTCCGTTTCTGTTGCTTCGGTATTTTCAGTGTTATGGTGGAAAGTTACCGGTCGGATTCAGGTAAGTGTGCGATTGTGTGGATGTGAGTGTTAGGGTGATTTAGGTGAGTTAGGGTTAGGGCTCAGGTTAGGTGTGTGTGCAATTGAGTGGACATGAGGGTTAGGGAGGATTTAAGTGAGTTAGGGTTAGGGAGTGGGTGAGGTGAGTGTGCGATAGTGATGGACCTTAGGGTTAGGGTTTGGGTTAAGGTAAGTGGGTAGTTAGTGGTGTGTGCATAGTTTAGTGTAGGGTTAGGTATCAGATTTTAGGTGTATGTGTGTGGATTTCTGTTTGTTTGGTGTGCTTGTGTTGTGTGTATGTGTTTTGGATCAGCGATTTTTTTCCCTGGGAAAAAAATCGCTGATCTGACAGTTCGAGATTGTAAGCTTTCGCTTAAATTAGGTCGATCAATCAGCGTTCGCTTTTTTAAGTGTTTGATGATATAATATAGACCCCTTTAAAACTGATGGTACTTCCTCTGAAAAATGCCCACCTATTTAGGGACTTCACAAAAGCAAAGCTTCTCTAATTACTGGATGGCCTAATTAATTATGTTGCAATCCTTCTCCAGTGGAGCCCATTGTTAAAGTTGTTGCCAATGCCACTGACTTCTACTCTCCATTAAATTGTTGTATTATCTGCAACAAATGCAATGAGACATTTAAACCATACTCCTAAGGTGGAATGCTAGTATAAATAAATTATAAAGCAGAAAGAAATTGCTTAACTCTTATAAGAAGTCATATTCTACTTATCTGTTTGCATGTTCTTCCTGTGTTCGCGTGGGTTTCCTCCGGGTACTCCGGTTTCCTCCCACATTCCAAAGACATGCATCTGGAGCATTTCTCCCCGGGCCTCCGCTGAAAACAGGCTCTGTGGAACCTAGTCGGACATTCCCAGTCAACAAATGTTAAATAAATAAAATAAATAAAATCTTAAGAGCCCATTTAATCAAACTAGTAAAGAACTTAAAGGAACAGTTAGGAAGCTCAGAGCTAAATATGAACTTAAAATAGCCACTATAACCAACATTATCCATCTGTCTTTAACTATGCCAGGAAGTTTAGAACTATTACAGACCAGTGTTTGGAGCTAGTCCACAATACTATTGCCCACTCCAACCCAAAGGAAATGCCCAGGATTCTACTTCACAAATTTAGTATAAATTTTACTCCACCCACAATTATTGCTATTGCATAGCTTCTTTAGTAAAAGTCATCCATTTACTTACTAATGGAATAATTCCTTTCAGCCCTCTCAAGAGCTAAGAGCATATCATGTATGTGCAGAAATAATATAGCAAGTTGCTCAATTTTTAGTATAAAATATGGCCTATCTGAATCCATACATAATTTCTTTAATCTAAGCCTCTCCACTAGTTGCATTCTTGAAGCTTGGAAAGCAGTCATTGTAATGTCATTACACAAAGCTGGTCCATCCACAGACCCTGGTGTCAATAGACCCATTAGTTTTACTAGCCTTGTAAGTAAAGCTATGGACTATATCATAGATCTAATTAATCTGGACATTGAAAGTCTGTTAACCTTGAGCCTTTATCAATTCACCTTTTTCAAAGGAATGCCCTGCCTTTTTCATCTCATTCATTTATTTGAACACATCATCAAAGCACCGGTTAGTCATTACTCAGTGCACACATATCTTGACCTGACCAAGGCCTTTGCCATTTTCCCCAATCAAGCATCATTGACAGACTTGTAAATCTGAATATGAGTCCTTATGTTATGCTGTGGATAGCTAACTGGTTGCCTGACAGAATCTATTTGGTTATAGTCACAGGCGCTACTTTTGAAAGCAAAGAACTCATCAATTATGTACCACAGGACATAGGATTGGACATTATCCTGTTTGACATCTATTTCTCAGACATTCAAGCAACCACTCCTGGCTTATGGTTATCTAAATTTGCAGATAACTGTAAATTAAGTTTTGTTATTCATTTCCTTCACTGGCACATAATTGCTTCCATGTGGGATGGACCATGTTAGCAACTGTTGCAAAGTCAATGATCCCAGATTTTGTTCATCTTGGTAAATACAATATTTCTACATAATACCATGCAGGCACTACTGCTCTCCAGAGATTCCTAACCAAAGATATCTATGGCCTTAAAACCCTTACTTATTCACAGCAATCGTCAGACCTCTCCATGTACTTTGTTCCTGATGGTCATTTGTATCTGGCCTTCAGAGTCATTACATATCTAACCCTGCTTGACCTTTTTCTTTTTATCACAGCATAATTTGTTCCCCAAATACCAAGTTAAAGAGATTCAACAGACTACCAGGCTAAAAATACAAAATTTTAATCCAAAGGAACAATGGCTAGCGCTTTCATGTAGAAACCCTTCTTTAGACAACCATATAGTAGCACAGCAGTATTATTTAAATCATGAACAACCAATAGTATCACTTAATTAAACAATTAAAACATTTTAAATATATTTATTCGGGACACAAGTTTGTTCATCCCGTAACCAATAGAGTTTATACACCTAGGTTATTTGCTACCTGTGATAAGCAGAATGTGGTATACCTCGTTCAGTGTATGTGCTGTAAATCTTTTTATGTGGGTAAAACCAACTGTAGGTTGAAGGATAGGCTATTTAAGCATTTATCTTCTATACGTAACAATGATACACACAGTGTTTTATTCCAACATGTCTCTACACATCCTGGACATTATTTTAACGTTATGGTGCTGCAGTCTATCCGGTTTAATAAAAAGGGAGGTGATATAATCAGATACACTGAGTATTGTGAACAACATGGATTATTAATTTTGGAGCAGATAGAAGCCCAGGGCTAAATGGGGTTGTGCCTCTAAAGCCAGCCCTTAAAAGGCATAGATATTATTTTATAATTTTTTTGCTTGTTTACTTAAGTGATACTCTTGGTTGTTTATGATTTAAATACTACTGCTGTGCTACTATATGGTTGCCTGAAAAAAGGTTTCTACCTGAAAGTGCTAACTTGGAGCGCGGCACTTACCATAGAGTGCCCATGTTCCTTGCAGCAGCAAGAAACGCATTCTAGATTGATAGGTTCGGAGTCGCTGGGAAGTCGGGGATAGCACGTTTGAACTGAGCTGTGAAGGTGGGACCTCTGGCTGAGCTATTTCTTGCTGAAGGATAAGCACCCTGATTTTTCCAGATGGGATGGATTCCCAGAGGGATGGGGTGAGGCGTTAATTGACTACATGGACCCCACGAGCTGCATGGACCTTCTTGAGTGGGGACTCCTGTGATCTGGAAGGGGGGGAAGGAGGGTGCACGGTCTTCAGTGTTATGGAACCCTGGAATCCTCTGGAGCCACGAAGGACGTGAAAAGTTCATAAGGCCCCTCGCCTCTGCATGGTCTCGGCCTAGAGGGGTCCTCTGATGGGACCTCGCCTCTTCTTTCTCTCCTCTTTGGCTCATTGGAAGGGCCTGGAAGGAGAGGAGGATCGGATTTCAGCAAGCCGGGTGGGCCAAGGACCCTTGGTCTGCAGCCATCGGGCCTCTTCCCCAGCCCGCTAGGGAGAAGGCCCAGCGGCACTGTGTTGGCAAAGGTGGGTCCAACAAAGGCCTCCTCAAAGATGATTTGGCAGGGAAAAATTAAAGGCTCAACTGGCCGCCTTCAGAGAATGGCCATGAGGAGACTTACTGGTGCTGCTGTAGAAATGAGGCTAATGACACCAGGCCGATGGTTGAAAAGCCATGCAATTGGGCCAGCTGCCATTGTTTTACTGCGGGCTCCCAGACTCCAGCCCTGTACCCTGGGTTGTCTTAGGGGCAGTCCTCAGAAACTGAGGTTATGGGTACCAGAATACTCACACTCCAGGATCTGAATGGCTAGTAGTGTGTGTAAGGAATCTCATCCGGCCTCCTCCCACACCCTTTATTAGTGTGACAGATGTTAAGACGAAGTAGAAGCTCTTCTGCTTGTCTTCATTTGCGCCAGACTGACTCATGCATGTTGTAGCCCCCCACCATTAGAAAGCATCACCAGGGGTGTGGTCAAAGTGTCCTTGGGAGGAGGTGGCAGGGCTGGGTCAGAGAGAGTCTCCAAAACGAGGGTGCGACAGATCAAGCTAAGCAGCCGCCGTGAGCCTACGGACATGAGGGAGAGTGAGGGCTGAGGAGGACCGCAAGGAGCTGAAACTGACTCTCAGCGGAAAAGGACTGCAGGGGACTAGAAGAACGGGGTAATATGGGCCGGTCGGCCAGCCAGGCAGAGGACCACCATGGGGGATGGAGACTGTGGGGAAGGGATCATCTGAGGATGTGTATGGTTTGTATGTCAGAAACGTGTAGATCTCTCATCACCGCCTTTTCAAGGGGTCTCTCTATGAAATCTTATCAAAGGATTGGCAGCAAGGGACCCCTTGGACCTCAGGCTCAGGGGCCAAGCCATCTTTCCACAGGGGACTGCCAAAGAGGGAGTCTCGTAGATGCTTGGAGGTGGCCCAGGGGAGCCGTGGGCCGGAAGTGAGAGGGGCCTGGTCCTGATAGCTAAGATGAGCAGTGTAGCCAGGATCCCACCCTGGTCCCACCTCAGGCTGGGGCTGTGGTGAGCCGCTAAAGTGGCAGACACTCCGCACCACTGAAATGACTGAGGACTCTTGGCATCGAAACGAGGCAAACCTGACGCCCGGCGGCCGACGGAAGAAGTCCATAAGGGCCCTGAGATCTATATGGCCGACATCCAAGAGTCGTTCCAGCCGCATTTTCTTCCGTTTGTTCCCCAGCCAGCTCCACTGGATTTTAGGACCGTGGAGGGGAAGAATAGTGAGGTGGGAAATAGGCCCCAAAAGCGAATGGGCTAGGCCAAAACTAGCTTTGAACAGGTAAGTCCGAACCGTCTTAGGGAGCTGGGACCAGTTACTGAATCAGACACCCCCCTTGAATTGCCTAATACCTGATCTATGATGTTGGACTTCTGGGTGGGCGGTCTCACTAGATTTCTACTATCGGCTGGGGTGAGAGAAAGGGCTCTGTAACCCGAGCTATCTCAAGGCACCGGTGCTGATATGAAGGACCTTCTCCCAGGCTTTAGGGTGCTTCAGGACCACTCCTCGGCTCAAGTGAGCTGCACCATCGGCAATCCTCAGGGACGCTGAATGGCTGGACTCTGAACGCAGAGGACTCAATGCGGACTCCAGTAAGCGAGGCACCGAAGTACCTCTGGCACCTCTGAAGTCCTTCTCCCCAAGTCCGTGGGAGGCCTGCTTCAGTCTCGGGAATCTCCTGCTTCAAGGGGACGCGCTTGAGATCTTTTGAAGATTTTTGGGAGAGCTTCCTAAGCGACCTGGGCTGCTGAGGGAGTGGAAAATGATTAATTTGTTTTCCCTCTTTTGGAGTCTTCTGATCCTTGCGTGCGGACGCGCGCGCCTTTCTTTTGGGTCCATGCTTGTAATGTCTACAAACTACGGGGCATCGGGAGTGGTCACCTCACAGGACATCCAAACACCAATACCGAGCACCATTTTACTTTTTAAAGCAATGCTATTGACTCCACATGACGAAAGAAAACACGTCGCATAAAAATAAACACGAAAAACGAAGTTTGATTTTTTTTTTTTTTTTTTTTTTTAACACAGTGCACACAAAAAACAAGAAAAAAGAGGAGACCCAACAAGAGTCAAAACGGTACTTTCCCAAAAATATCCCTCTGAAATCGGGAAAAGTGGGCAGTTCAAGGAAAATTAAAAAAAAGGTCACCTGAACAAAACTTGCGCTTTTCAAAAAAAATCACCACAAACACACAGTTACACAACAATAGCTGTTAAACAGCTTTTGGGTTGAAAACAAGCAAATTCCTGACAGGAGTCTATAAAAAAATTAGTACTTAAGCCAACTCTTGTTGAGACCACGCCTTAGCTGCAAAGCACAACGAGATCTGGGGGATTAGTGGTGGCATCCTGGATAAGAAATAGCTCAGCTAATAAGAGGCCCTCGCTCTATAGCAGCAAGGGAGGTCAGAGGCGAGGACCCGCCTCAAGCCCATCAGTACAGAATGTAGGCGAGATAGAATCACATAACATCCATTGTTCCTTTAGATTAAAGTTTTGTGTTTTTAGCCTGGTGGTCTGTCGTCTCTTTTTTCCATTTGTTTTTTTTTCAACTGAAGACCTTTGGTGCCTCATTATTTGTTTTTTCTTTTTATGTAAATACCAAGTTAAAGACCTAAATCTCCATCAAAAGTTAAATAAGATACATTAGCTTGATGAATTCATATCTGAAAATGTGGAAATATACTTGTCAAATAGAGTAGCATGCCTGCCAACTTCAAGGCAGATGCTACAAATGGATGGCGTAACTTCAAATTCTCTATGGCCTATCTTGCGTTCATAGGTTCATAGGTTGGTACTAAGCTATCAGCCCGAGGGCCTATACAAGCCTGGCCATAACAATTCCCTGGATATTTCTTCCCACAATATTTACTTCCCTGGACCCCTGTCTAGCGGGGCAACAGACATGATCCCCGGGGTGAATTTCCTATCTCCCATCCAATCATCAACGTTCCTTTTGAAGAGTGCCAAAGAGGCGCTCTGCTTGACATGTATGGGCAGTCTATTCCAGAGTACGGGGAGTCGCTGGGTCAGGAACCTATCCCTCCAGCATGTTTTGTTCATTGTGATGACAAGGTTTAGATCTCTGGAGCATTTGGCTCCGAGGGATTGGGATTTCTTTAAGTGGGGCATGTCCAACAGCTCAGGGTTTGACATGGCCTTGTATGTTAAACAGAGATCACCTCTTAGTAGACGATATGCCACAGAGTATAGCTGGAGTTTTTTTTAGACGGTCAGTATAGAGCATCTGCTTTAGGCCTGTGATTCTTTTAGTGAGGTATTTCTGTGGCCTTTTCAGCTGTTGCAGATGTCTGGTGAGGTAAATACCAAACGGGGTGTTGTACTCTCTAATGAGTCTAATGAGGGATGAGTACAGTGGGACAATGACCTCCTTTTTTCTGGATGAAAAGCCCTTAGTGATGAGGTGTGCCACATAGAAGGATTCCCTGACTGTTCTGGCGATGTGGTTATCGAAGGTGAGACTACTGTCCACCTGTGTCCCTAAGGTTTTGCCATCCTCGTGGTTCAAAGGAGCTAATGAAGGTTTTAACTAGACTTATAATGGTCTGTAAACTGATTGTGTAGTACTTACCTATCAGCCTTTGACTCTATGAACCTCTAGTTATGACTATATCATCTACAGAGAGGACTCAGCTTATATTAGGCAAGTATCAAGTGTGATCATTTAAAAATGAGAACAATAGGTGCCCAAGCATAGTTCCCCAAGGGACATCTTCACTTTTCAATGCTGTGCTAATTTTGGAGCCGTTATTATAGCATACAACACTTAATATTCAGTTTTTAAGTTTGTTTGACTTCAGAGGAGAAGCCATATTTACTTAGCTTCTGAAAATGTGAATCATAATCTACAAGTTTGATAGATCTTTTCAAATACTGAAATATTATATCTCTTGTTTTCCTCCGTCCATATAATAATAATAATATTAAATATTATTATTATTATTAGTATTATCATTGTTGTTGCATATTTCATCAGTTTAGGTATAACTGCAATGAAGATAATGCAGTCAGAGTGAAACTGTCAGTGTACTACATTTTGGGGTATACTCTTTTTATTTGTTTGTAAATAGTTTTTTATTATTATTTTGTCAAATAGTCATATGCTTCCTACTGAATAGAAGTCATGTACAGTGATAGGTTTAGCAACTTTAATTAATGGTTTGATTAGTGCATGTTTATAGCTGTAGCTGATGATTTTTATTGTGAATGTCAAATTTTATGATCTAATTATATAGAAAAGTGTTGTTCTCTTGTCCAGTTTATCATAGTCATAATGTGTATGATATGGTGATGAGCAATTCTTTGACTTGAAATTTTTGAATGGTTTTGTTTTTTGCCATCCTTTTCCTCCAACACCTACTGATCATCATCTCCTTCCAAGAAATATCCCTTTCCTCCACATCACTAGTTTGAGAGTTGACAAGGAATGGCCATCATTAAGGCAGCAGTCAGAAGGGGTTTGGGGTTATGCCTTTAAGCCTTCCCCTTTATCCATTCAGTAATAATCCATGAGTAGGATGTGCAGAGGGGGTCAGCTATGAACCACTCATCACTTGCATAAGTGGCTGACATCACAAGATGCACTGTCTACTGGTACCGCATAGCAGTTTCATAGGTCTCCACCAGGGAAGGCCATCCTAAATACATGTGGCACTATATATGTCTACTCCATGTCCGTATGATGAGTACACCTATTCTCCTTTGAGTTTCCCATTAAGCACCTGAGCAACTAATCAAACTGGAACTATTAGGACCTTATTTAGGGCTTTATTCTTCTATGCTAGTGTCACACACAGACACACAGACACACAGACACATACACACAGAAACACACACACACACACACACACACACACACACACACACACACACACACACACACACACACACATTTTTGAATGGTTCTTAAATAGAAGGGAGGGTAGTCTATAATATTAGGTATAAGAGTCATTGGTGAGCTGTTATGGGCACTTTTCTGAAGTACTGAAGTACTGCATAGTAGTGTAGAAATAATTTGATTTATCCCATCAATTGTTTGCTTATTCATAATGGAGCTAAAACAGTGGTATTTCAACTGTTATTACTGGGCCCTTTTTGAAAACCTGGTAGTATTAACATTCAAACTGTTGATTTCTCTATGTGAATGCTTTGGTGCATACATCATCTATATAAATTTCATGATGCCAACCTTCTTACATGCTAATTGGTTCAATATATTGAGTTTTTTACAGTGTTTCCCAAAGACATGACTTGAAATGTACTTTCTGTTTCTTAGCTCTGTGTATATGTCATTGATGTTTGGCCCACAGTGTGTAGTTTTTGCCCTACACATGTCAGTATAAAACATGCTGATTTGCATACAGTGCCTTGACAGTTTAATATTTTAAATGTACACTCTGACAAACTATTACATTCTGGTTCAGTATCAAATTTAAAGTCAATGATTTTGCCATTAATTGTAGTTTTACTAATTACTTTTCTCAGCAAAGTCTATGCAGCATTCTGCCCTTTAGTACACCATTCCCCACATATCCATGGTACTCACAAACATTTCTTCTGGTTTATCAGTTTAGCTTCAATAATATGCATATTCTCCACAGTATACTTGCTTTGTTTCCAATATATTCTGCCAGAATTCTGCTGGAACTCTCCTGTTTGGCATTTACTTCTCTGAAGTAAAAGCCATTACTAATGGCTGACATAGTTTGCAGATGACAGCAAACTAGGATCAGTTTTTGAATCCCCAAATGATTCAGCCATCTTGCAGGAAGGTTTGTTCCATACAAATAATTGGTGCCAAAAATCATAGATTGCAACTCAATGCTAAAAAATGCATTATCATATCCTTTGGGAAGTTGTCTACCTAAGGAAACTACCACATTGACAATACGTCTCTAAGAGCTAACCTAGTTGTTCATGATTTGGTAATTTATGTAAACAGTTACCTAACTTTTGACCAATATATCCTCTGTTGCAAGAAAAGCCTTCTATATCTACAGATTACAAACAAAGGGATTGTTTCTAGACCTGAAGGATGACATTGTTCCACTTTAATCAGTCCTCATTAGATAAATCATTGAGTATAATATTCTCTTTGGCATGCATCTATCTAGATACATGCAACAACTGGAGCACCTAGAGATGCCTTACTAAAAGGGTGAAAGGCCTAAACAATATGACCCTATATTTTGGTGTTTTTATTATGATTTTACACTTTGAATTATGCCTTTCTTTTAAAAAAGCTTTATTTGATTATATGGCAAAATATATTTTCAGATACATGACAGGCTGAGCTAGTACCTGAATGGCAAGTTAGCAAACATATATTATCTTATTAATCAAAACTCAGTTATATGCCTAAGAAATAAACTTATCTAAACCCATGCAGTAATCGCTATTTACAATGTATATATACAATGAGACATTATGGATATGTTTATTATCTTACCTTTTTTATAAAGGTAACAGATAACTTTGATCATTATAAAAATGATCCCTGGGATTCAATAACGCCTACACTAAGTGTACACTAAGTGTACACTATTCTGAGTGAACAGACAACACAGACATAACTCACACCTTCTTCCTCCTAATTTTAGTTTTCTACTGATATTCTTGCATCTTTAAATAATGGCAGAGATTTTTAAAGGTTAACACAAAATGTAGACTACATGTACACTTAGTGTAATCTTTCTGAATGACTAGAAAGCACAAAAAATGTGATAAGAATTCTATTGAATACACATTGGGCCGGATTCACGAAGGCTTGCACTGAGTCTAAGAGGAGAGTAAGACTCCATGCAGCCAACATGTCCACCGAGCGATCCAGAAACAGCCGGTAGGGGTATGCAACAGAGCTCTCAAAACGAGATCTACACGGACAGGGCTTGGATATGCAAATTACCTCAATTGCAGGCGAAAGCTATGCAAATTAGGTAAATTTGCGATCCAGGAAACCCGAACCTGTCCGAGTAGAAGTAGTGTTATTTGCAGAAATGTACTCAGTTGACAACTGAGTACGGTTCTGCAAATAGCAAAACGGAGCTGTGACAGCTCCAAAAAAAGGATACATTTACATGAGGAAGCATGCCAATGGCCAAAAATTCGGCCATTGGCAACGTTTAGTGATGCAAAATAAAAATAAAATAACTTTTTTTTCATCCCAATCTCCGGGGTTTAAGCGTAAAAAGCAGGAAATCAATAATTAAGATCCACAAATGTGGATTTTATTGCTAATATGAATTTACAATGCAAGGGAATGGCAGGCTGAAGACAACATGGCCACCAAGTAGAGGTTGCTAAGGGGGGAATCTCAGTCTAAGAGATGTAACCAAGCATTAGTAGGCAATCCTATGCAAATGAGGGTTAGGATAGTAAATCGCAAGTTTACAAAGCAAATGAGCACAGTCAGTGGAGTGTAGGAGTAGGATAAGGGGAGTAACAGAGTAGAAGATAGGTGACATCATGAGGGGGTATGTATGAAAGAAGTGAAGCTCATTGGAGCAGAGTGGCATGTGTCAGCTGTCATTTACACATTATTGAAAGAGGTGTGTCAACAGGTAGGCTAGGTAAAGGCAAGAAATCAAAGTTGTATGCCGTGGATAACACTAAAGTTTCTTGCTGAGCGTGTATGCGCACGGGTGCGCGCCTGTAAACCCGAGTAAGACTGTGTGCGTGCGTGTAAGTGTGAGTGCACGCATTTAAGCCAGAGTAAGCATGTATAAGGCTGTTGAAAGAGTTGTAAGCATGTCTGTGCAGATGCGCGCGCGTCTTAACAAGAATAAGCAAGTTTTAGTCTGTGTAAGGATGTGTGCGCGCATGTGAGCTGCTGTGCACGTGTTTGTGCTTGTGTGAGCGGCGTTGCCCTCCGAGGCAACAGAAAGGAAAAAGGAAGCACAACAAATAGTAGGAAGTTACCAGGGAGTACTAGCAGAGCTAGCAGGTGAAAACAATCAGAATCAGGCAATTACACAGGCAGTACACTAGCCCAGCCCAGCACTTAAAACTCTGCAAACAACATTCCATTATGTTTCTCTCAAGAGACACTGCAACACTGCAGTAAGCTAATAGAAGTGAAAACTGAAAAAGCTTTACTGAGAAAAAGAAATGTTAGGGGCTGCCATTGCTGTTATAAGGCGACATATGCAACATGGTGAGGGCAGTGACAATGCAAATGCTGCTGGACAACCCACAGTGAGGAGTCGGAGAAGAGTATACAGGCCCAGCGTAACCTACCAGTAGTTACATGAGCTGGAGCTAGTGGAGCGCTATAGAGTGGACAGAGACTTCTTGCAGAAAATTGTTGAGCTGTGCAGGCCACGCCTCACACACAGAACCAACAGAAGGGAACCCATCCCAGTGGAAACCAAGGTATGTGTTGGCCTAAGAATATTAGCAACAGGTACCTTCCAGAGACCAACTGGTGATATGATGGGGATATCACAGGCATCAGCATTCAGGGTACTGCACCAGTTCCTGGATGCCATGTCAGCACATGTTGGTGATCATGTATATTTCCCCAATTCCCGTGAGGTAATGGCCAGCAATATGCGTCTCTTCCAGCAAATAGCAGAATACCCTGAGGTAGTGGGTGCAATAGACTGCACGCACATACATATCAAAGCACCAGCTGGTGAGCGGGGTAGGGTCTACTTCAACCGCAAGGGCTTCCCCTCCATCAATTGCCAGGTCGTGTGTGATGCCCAGGGCATAATAGTAAACGCGTGTGCTGGCTGCCCTGGAAGCTACCATGATTCCCATATCTGGCATCTGACGCAGCTGTACCAGACATTTGCCAATGGGGACATCCCACATGGTCACCTAGTGGGGGATGCTGGGTATGCACTGGAGCCGTGGCTGATGACACCCATCAGAAATGCACACACACCTGAACAGGAACGCCATAATGAGGCACACGCATAAACACGAAATGTAATCGAGCGTGTGTTCAGCCTGCTCAAGTCACAGTTCCGGTGCTTGGACACATCTGGTTGAGCCTTGCAGTACTCACCAACTACATGCTCACAAATTGTCATGGTATGTGCTATGCTATATAATATGAGCCTACGAAAACAGCTGCAGCAGGACCAGCATAGGCCCGGGCCAAACAGCCCCCCACCATTGCCAAGGCCATCACAGGCAGAGTGTGACTCGGAGGAGGAACAACTTGAGCCTGCCCCAGTAGGCAGAAGGAGGCATGCCCAGTATGCTTTGGCCTTGGCAAAGAGGCAACGCATAGCACATACACTGGCTCAGTAGGAACTCTGGAAATTATACCTCTCTCTGACTCACACATATAGTAAAAGGGATGCCTAACTTGACACTACCTGTTTTTAAACATGTATAGGGAGTGTAGTATGTGCATCCGACATAGGCAGCCCTGCAACACCACCTGAGGCATGATTGCCATGTGTTAAGCAATATAAAGCAGTGCTAAACAGCATTTACCACCATGTAGTATATGTAAACAAAATCGCGCACACCAACCAGCACAACTGTGGTCAATGTTGAGTAATATTGGGCATCGTCCAGCAATGTTGGTTAATATTGAGCAATGTCAGACAAGCTTGGTCTAAGTAGGGCATAGCTGAACAAAAGCCAACATGCTCATATTTGCTCTACTGGCCCTTAAGCAGTCTGGTCTACTCAGTATGAAAATATAAAGCAGTGACGGGCCGTGAACCCAGGATACTGTGCACTATAGTCATAATACTGAACCCCTAAACCGTGACACTATTGCAGTGATCAGTCTGTATGAAGAAATGTTGATAAGTCTATGCAAAGTATCTCATGGAAACCCTGCAGGCACAGCATAATCCCTGTCGAGTTATGACACAAAGGTGAGTCCAGCAGTAAGAATAGAACCTGACTTTCAACACACACAGTATAAATGTTAATACTGGTCATGTTCACACACATCAACAAATGTAGTGGACCTCAGACAGCAACATACTGAAAGGTCACACTGGGCATGCTCACACATGAATAAATGAGACAAATGTCAGGCAACAAAACACTGAAAGTCTGAACTGGGCATGCTCACAGACTTAGGCCATGTCTGAGTACAGCAGTGGGCCACACATATCCGGCAGTTGCATGTGTTAACCCAGGAACCTCTCACTATTCAGCAATCTGCCCTGTGCAGACAGTTATATGACAACAGACACATATATAATATAGTGGAACCCTGTCATAATCAAATATGTTCTGCAGATACCGAAGTTGTTCATAGAAAGTGGGAAAGCAAAGAAGATAAAAACCTGCAATCAGTATCATCAATAAACATTGTGCATCCCGAACATTATCATAGGTTCAGAGGTTGATACTAGGCTATCTGCCCTAGGGCATGTACAAGCCTAGCCAGAGTGTGTTTGGCTTTCGCAACCCTTTCAGATTAGTACAGTGTGCCTGTGAATAGTAGGTCACACAAGATAGCCCATTTACATTTAGTCTATTGTGCCTCTCTCTAGCAGGGACACAGACGATATCCCAGGGGTAAACATACGATCACCCATCCACTTGTCAAGATGTCTCCTGTAGGTGGTCAGTGGGTGGCTCTGCCTATGCGAAACCGGGATTACATTCTGGAGTGAGTGGAGCCTCTGGGATAAGAATCTGTCCCTCCAGCATGCCCTATTAACATCTGTGATGAGGTTTATGTCCCTGGAGTGTGTAGCTCCAAGGGATTCGGATATCCTGAGGTGGAGCATGTCCATTAATTCTGGGTTGGACATTTCCTTAAACAACAGGCACACATCACATCCGAGTAGGTGGTAAGCGACTGAGTAGAGCTGGAGTTACTGTTTCCGAACTGCGCAGGGCATCTGTGTGAGTCCCTAGATCTGCTTGTTGAGGAACTTTTGTGGCCATTACAGTTGCTGCAGGTGTCAGGTAAGGTACATCCCAAATGGGGCATTGTAACCAAGCATGGTCGTGATGAGTATAGGAGCACAATGACCTCACTTGATCTAGATGCAAAACCATATGGGATAAGGTGGGCTATATAGAAGGTCTGTCTAACCACTTTGGCAACGTGATTGTCAAAGGCGAGAGTACGAACAAGTCGTGTCCCAAAACCCCTAACAACTCCTACCGTACGTAATGGATTACCACCTATGTGGTAATGTGTGGGCATATCGTTATTCCCAAAGAGGATGACTATGCATCTAATGGCATCTAGCTGTAGGCCATGGCTCTGGTACCAGTCATCCATCTCTGTGAGACTCTGTTTGAGTATGCATGTGCCAGCTGGAGAGTTGATTATGGCATGCAGTTTGCAGTCATCTGTGAACATGGTCAGCCATATTCTTCCTGTGTTAGCCTGTACGTCAGACAAATATATACTGAACAAGAGAGGTCCCAGGACTGAGCCTTGTGGGATGCCATGTGTAACTGGTGTATAGTCAAACATGGCACCTGCAATACTGACCATGTGGGTGCTATCCCTGATCCAGTTAGCAATCCATCTTGTGAGATATGTGTTGATGTTGATACTGGTGAGCCTATGTATAATGGCTGAGTGGGGTATTGTGTTGAAGGGTTTTGTAAGGTCCAGGTAGGCTGTGTGGACAGCCTTCCCTACGTCTATGGACCTGGTAACTGTTTAAAGAATACAAACAGGTTCAAGAGGCAAGATCTGCCCACAACAAAGCTGAAATGTGTAGGACCCAGTGTCTGTAGGTTCCCGATGTTTATGTGTATGAGTTCCATGACAATACACTCCATAGCTTTGCAGAACAGGCTAGTTAGGCTTATAGGGCGATATTGTCTGGGGTCTGTTATGGCACCACCTCTGTGGAGTGGGACCACTGTTGCTGTATGCCATTCCTTGGGTACATATCCTGTAGTAACTCTGATATTGAACAGTGACTTAATGTGAGGGTTACGTTCATCATGAAGCTTGTGTAAGAAGCAGGCCGGGACACCGTCTGGTCCCATTGATGCTGTGTTGTCTGCTTTGGGGAGGGCAGCACTCATCTGTTCATTTGTGATGTCAGGGAGGTTACACTCTGTGGGGATGGACAGTTGCTCCTTAGGGGGGATGGGGGGAGACATCTGCACTGAACCTGTTTGCCAGGATGTTGGCAATGTCTGTGGGTTCAGGGTATGTTTAGTCAGTATGCAGTAACTCACAGCATATCAGTGAGTGTCCACCCAGGTTCCTGACATAACTAAAGAAGGCCTTGTGATTGTCCTAAGTGTCTGGTGCAATTGTCCATTAGAAGTGGGCCTTAGATGAATTCATGAGTGATTGTAGCTTTCTGCTAGTACAGATCACAGATGCCTTCCCTGTCTGGGATTGTGCTTTATCATGTAGTAGCCTCCTCCTTTCATTGTATAGCTTATTAATGGCCGGGGTCCACCAGACAGGTCCCCTGCCATTGGTGGAGTGAATCTTGTTGTTATTTGGGATAGCACAATCCATGCAGTCCACTAGGTGTCCATAGAATGAATTTGTAAAGGATTCAGTGGTCTGAGCCTTATTTACCACTGTCCCAGGGTCATTGAAGGATACCACCTTGGTTTGGAGAAGTGTGACGTTTGCTTTTGAGAAGTTCACCAAGATTACCTACGATGGGTGTGAGGACGGGATATGGATGTCCAGTGAGATAAATGTATGGTCTGACCTTACCAATGAGGGGTATACCTCTGGTGTGGAACATAGTGTCCCCATGTTGGTGATGATCAGGTCCAATATGTTTTCCCCTCTTGTGGGTGTGGTGACCGGTTGTGCCATAGCGTATGAGTTTACAAATAGTAGCAACTCTTGGGTGAGGGTGTTGGGGCTTCAGTAGTATCCCCAGTCAATGTTTGGGTATTTGAAGTCACCCAATGTAATGGTCTTTGGGGAGACCTTCATATTCTCCAGTGTTCCCAGGAAAGCTGAGTGTGGTTCCTGAGTTTGGGAGGGTGGTCTGTAGCAGGCTACGAACTTTAAGGCAGTTTTGCACACTGTTAGTTGCACATATATGGTCTGCGATGCTTTGTGCAGTGCTACTAACCTGGAGGTGTGTGTATCTGTGATGTATATAGATACTCCCCCTAGTTGTGTTGGCCGTTCTGAGTCTTGTGGTCAGAAAGCATGGTATGAAGTATAACCTGGTAGTGCTGGTGTGCATTTGGGAGCCTGAACCAGGTGTCTGTTACTGCACAGTTATCGATATTCTCCATACTGAGGAGAGTCCTGAGTGGGTGCATTTTGAGGGTAACACATCTGGTGTTGAGCAGCATTACCCTTAGTTTCTTTTACCCTGTAATGTCTATGGAGGAGGGTTTGTCTTTTGAGCCTTTCTTAAAAAAGGCACTATGGGGGTGGCAAGAGCCTTAGCTAGTATTCAAAAGTCCAAGGGTGACAGGTGCAAGCTGTCCATAGCGAAGCTAAGTGGCATGTCGAGCATGTCATCCCAGGCTGACAGACACTGGATCCCCTTTGAATGACATCAGTATGTTAGCCAACCGTTAAAAGTGATCATTTTGTCTGTATACTGTGACATCATTCTTGGTGAGTGTAAGATGCTACACAAGGTCAGGGTCATACTGGCCTGGGCTACATGATCAGAGAGTTCCTCTATGTATCATGTCATGTGGTCCAGGGAGGAACGTCTGAGGTTATTTGCACCAGCATGGACAAGTGAGTGCATGTGTTATGTGGCGGATCCTGGCACCCGACAAACAGCTCAAAGTGACCATCCCCTTGTTAGACCTGGTGAGTGGGACGTCAGTGTGTCTGACAATAAGTGTCACCTATTACAAGTGTATTAGGTGTGTTGTTTAGCCCTAAGGGCAGTGACTGTGTGGCACACTGACTTTGTGAACTATGTGATATGTGAGTATTGTAGTGGGGTAGCAGTTGTTTGTGTGTCTGCTTTGGAGGTCGCTGCTGCTTAGGCAGAGTTTATTTAGAGCCTCCGAGTATGTTTATGTGTGATAATGTAGTTTGATTGCTGTCGCTATAGGTCTATGTGAGACTGGATTTGTGGTGTGTGTGGTTACCTTCACCACCTGATAGACTGTGCCAGTCATGGGTTGAGAGAGCTCAGCCTCCTGTATGTCTATATAGTTGCATCTCTCACATATATCTGAGTTTGTTGGGAGGAGGAGAGGGTTGTCTGTGTACATAAGGCAGTTGTGACATTGTGTCAAAATTCCAATATTCACCAGCTGGACTGGAGAGTACACACGAAACCGACCCCTGGACATGCCAGGATATTATGATGACATACTCTGTTGACTGATCACAAAGGATCAGTAGGGTGTTAAGTGTGTGAAAGAGTATAACGGGTTTAGTGCTCATGTTTGTCGGTGTTTTGTAAAGAGTAGCTGCAAAGGAGTCCAGACTGAAACATGACACCTCCTTCAGCTATGTCATAAATAGCAATGTACACTCATATATGTCCTGAGTCAGGGCCAACTGTACCTGACTGACAATGCCAACATCCTGTCAGACAGGCCCATATATACATACCCACCTCCCACTGACGAAAGGCCCTATCATCCTACCAGGAGATATCACATGTAGAATGGGTAAACAGCTCCCCCCAAAGCCAAAAGCATGGCAGCAATTGGATTACATTGTTTCCCTATATGTGTCATGAGTGAACTACAGAACAAACAGACCCTGCACCTGAACAGTCTGTTGAGCCTCACCCTCTCCACAGGATTTGAAACCGTTGAATGTGTTACAGCAACATATGGCACTCCCCACAAGTGTTGGTGCACAACACACCATGGGAAGTATAGTCCAATAAGCCTATGAAGTCTGATCTGCAAGGCCATGGAGTCCTTCATGATTGAAGTCATAAACAGAGCTATTGGAAGCTGACAAACACACAGCCCTACCAACTGTGGTATGTTCATGGGCAGAGCATGGTTCCCAAACATGCTAGACTGTTTGTAAGACAACCACCCAGGACATACATCACTGAACGGAGCTACACATGTCCCACATAGACTTTGAATAGCCCTTTATCAACATCCCAGACACATGTCGTATCCACAAAATCAACAATCTGTGCATAAATATGTGTTGTCATATGAAGGAATGGCAATTTGTTCACAGATAGATCACACAAGCTAAGAATTTTGGGTTCCTGTTCAAGCTGTTAACACCTGCTGACCCACATGGTTCATTCCTGGGATTGCATAAAACAAAGTGTACACACATTACCATGTCCAGTCTGATGATGTCAGCATCCTACAAATATAGCAGGAGAAAAGAAACCACCCAATAAAGCATATAGCGTGTCGTGTTAATGCATATCTCTCTAGTATCATAACATAGTTAGGTAGGCGTTCTAAACCTGCAGTTACTGACTGTGTGTGTGTGGGGGGGTGTGTATGTGTGTGTTTCCTTTGAGAGAAGTGTCCTTTTTGGAGACTGGGAAAACACATTAAAAGCATCCTACAAATATAGCAGGATAATAAAAACCACCCAGTAATGTATGTAACGTGTTGTGTTAATGCATGTTTGTCTAGTATCATAACTTAGCTAGGTAGGGGTTTGAATCCTACTGACAGTGTGTGTGTGTTTGTGAATTCCTTTGAGAGAAGTACCCTTTTTGGTGACTGGGAAAACACATTAAAAGAGGTACATTCCTCTTTGGAAAGTGTGCTGATGTCAGCATCCTACAAATACAGCAGGAGAAAACAAAACACCCAGTAAGGCATATAGTGCGTCATGTTAATGTATATCTCTCTAGTATCATAGCATTGTTAAGTAGGGGTTTGAATCCTGCAAATGCTGATAGTGTGTGTGGGGGGGAGATGTGTGTGAATACCTTTTGAGAGGAGTGCTCTTTTTGAAGACTGGGAAAACACATTAAAAGAGGTACATTCCTCTTTGGAAAGTGTGCTGATGTCAGCATCCTACAAATATAGCAGGAGAAAACAAACCACCTAGTAACACATATAGTGCATTGTGTTGATGCGTATCCGACGAGTATCATAACATAGTTATGTAGGGGTTTGAATCCTGCAATTGCTGAGTGTGTGTATGACACTGTTGATCAATGCGGTGAGGGTTTTGCTTTTACTACGGTATGACATATCAGGATTAAAACAGTATGTGCATTGCACACATCAGGTATCTGTGTGGAAAATAAATATATGTACATGTGACCTCAATTAGTACATAGGTGTGAAGCCTGCATACTACATGAATACATTTGTTTCCTTTGACAGATTGTGCCACTGCTTCTCAGATCGTAGTTCACATATGTATGTATGTGACAAAGCCGGCCACTGTTGTGATCTGTGGCCAAGGTCATCTGTGCCACACACACCCATGACAGTTACGATAGAGTAGTGTGAGTGAGGGTACTTGCCTGGGGTATATGTCAGACATGTTCATACACAACAACATCTGGTAATAATGGACAGTCATTATAGGTGTACAACAGCCTTGTGGATATGCATACAGGCCCCTAATGTCTTATGTGATACACCGAGGGACTCCACAATACCTCTGGATATGTGGATACCAAGGGAAAGATGACATAACACTTGACTGTATGTACACATTGGTACCCAACATAGATGTTGGGGGCTACCACCTATGTGGTACTGTCGGGATAGTATGTATAGTAAATGTGGATGACTATGCTATAGTTGGCTTAGAGTTATACAGCATGTGTCGGACAACAGGTGTCTGTCTGTATGATACCCTTGTGTAGGATATGTGTCCCATCCAGAGAATGCATTGTAGGCCAATGCATGCATTTGCAGATGTGGATGGACATATCCCTAGTGAGTTTGCATGTACCTAAGAGGGCTATATGCCAAACAGCTGTGGTCCCAGCAATGGGTGGTGGTCAATACCACTGGTTACTGTCATAGTATAGTACCGGAAGGATCCAACTGTTACTGAGTTTCCCACATCTGTGTGTCAGTTGTCAGGACATCATCTAATGATTGGTTATGGTCATGCTGTTGAGGTTGTGTATACTACCAGAATGCAAAACATTGACAGATATTAACAGTATCACCCACAGCATAGTGTCAAATCATGTCATACACACACGTGTACCCATGTTAGAACATATCTGTAGTAGAATGCATACTGGCCATCGAGAGATACTATGAGATGCTAACAATGTGTAATACAGGGTATGTCACATGTCCCATGTGTCCACTATGCACATACATGCAGACAGTGCGCATCCACCATGTTCACAAATGTACACCTGCTAATCTGTACTGCACACATCACACACGTACTGTCCACACATTGACACATGCTGGCAACACTATACACTTCAGCCACGTGGCACATGGGCAGACAATACATGCTCAGACTTAACATTGGTGTAAACAATGCTACATTGACAGTCTTAGCTTTGATGCATCATGCCTGCTCAGATATACCTACAAGGATATCATTACACTTTCCTGTTGACAAAATGCTAATATTGCTACACTGATATAATGTCACCCTGTTTATCAGCACCATGTTAGCCTGTTCCTGCATCAATGTTACAAATGACAGGGGGTGGCACAGGTGTCATCATATGCACAGGGTGTGTAGTTGGTTTGCCAGAGCCCGACATTGACCCATCCAATCGACATACATGTGTGTGTGTGTGTGTGTGTGTGTGTCTGTGTGTGTGTGTGTGTGTGTGTGTGTGTGTGTGTGTGTGTGTGTGTGTGTGTGTGTGTGTGTGTGTGTGTGGGACAACAGTACAGCATGGGCCAATGTTGATGTAATGTGTACGTGTATGTGAGCCCTAGTTGTTTGGTTAATGTGTGTGTGTGTCTGCATGCACACAGCTCCACCATGTGGCTGCCATATATGGGAGGTTGTGGGACAGCCACAGACTGTACCTGCCAGGCTGTACAGATCATTGTCTCTGGCCACGGAGATGGTACCTGTGCCTGGCAGAGGTGCTACGGACAGTATCGGGTACCAACCCTGACTGGGTACTATCATCAGAGGCAGAGGTATGTCAAGTGGACCCATGTCCCTGCTGGGACTGGCCAGAGCCACGTGCACGTGGTCTACAAGGACGGTCAATCGACAGGCCAGCCCCAGCATTGCTGGGGCTGGTACTACCCCTACGGGAGTGGCTGTGATCTGTGGGCTGTCTGCGATGACTGCCAGCCATTGATGTTGCTGACATACGTCCATGTCGACATCTCAACCATCCTGTACAGTCCTGGCTCATGGAAAACACATTGTGGAGGGCATCTAATGTCTCCCCCCAACATCTATCAATGACCTCGGTGTAATTCTGGATGGCACCGGCAAGGTTACGGATGCTGTCATTGATAGCGGTGTAATGGGCCCTCTGCACCCTTAGTCCTTGTCTGGTGTACTGTTCCATACATGCCTGTGCCTGCATTACAGCCCGGAACATACTTGAGGTCATAAGATCTGTGCGGACATGTCTGCCAGGGGCATTACGACCAGCGGTGCTCCCACGAGAACCCCTGGACATCCGCCTATGTGGTACCATTCCAGTAATCCGGGTATGGCTGCTGTGAGGGGATGCAAGTGCCATGGATACCACACTATCCTGGTCAATGCCAACTGTATGCTGTCCCTCGGCTAAAGCCATTGGTGATGAGGGATGTATTGGCAGTATGAGTGTGCGCATAGATGGGGTGGAAAGCTGTGTACTGTCGATTGGCGGACCAACGGCAGACCCTGTCAAACCTGCCTGTGCCACAATACATAGCTCATCATCTCCACTATTTGTGGCAGTGACTTCAGGTTCCCTACTGCATTCAGCCAACCCAAACTCAGCACCTGTGAGAGGAAGACAGGAAACACACTTTACAATTTGTACATGATGTTAGCACACATGAACACGTGCACACATGAACACATGCACACATGCACACATGAACACATGCACACATGCACACATGCACACATGAATGCATGAACACATGCACGCATGCACACATGCACACATGAACACATGAACACATGCACACAAATACACTCCTCACTACAGCAGATACACACACACACCAGCAATCCTACACATACTCAATAGTGGGTGAAGGTGGGTGACAGTATCACAAGGCAAACAGTCACCTCACACATGTCAGCATGCAGAATATGTGTTGCTCAAGACCATGCAGTGCGAGTGTAGATGGCCCTAGTTAATAACAGTATACATGGATTTGATGCATGTGTGTAGTTGTTCAGTGATTGGCTACACCCTGGAACATAATGTGTACATGGACACAACATTGCTGTGCAAGTATTATCAGCTCTTCAATGTCCTGTGCACCATCACTCACAGGTATAAATACCATGGCTGCATGTGTTATCTGTGTGACTATGCGTATCCAATGTGCAGTACGGTGTTGCCACAAGTGTGTCTGATGCTCTGTGTATTGCATGTCATTGACGCAGCTACTGACATTACTGAGCTGTGCATCTTACAGCAAACATGCACAGCATGCATTATGCATAGGTGTGTTACGTGTACATGGCCTACACCTCACCTATGACATGCATATTTCATTACCAATATTGCAGTTATACCACACTCATCAGCATGGATCGTCTGCCCTGCTGTCACACCAGAGGGACCTACAAGAATTTGAGAGAGTTCGTCAGTGGCCACAACTGTGGCATTGCTACTATGGGTTTGCTAAATTACAGTAGAACAACAGTTGACAGTCACAGGTGTACAGATAATATTCCAAATAGTATTGTGCAACACTAGGCAGCACAACTGCTAAACACACAGTACACATCTCATGTATACATAATCTAACAATACAGGTAACTGTAGTCTACAGATAGGGCATGTTACCTGCACGGTCCATGTCAACATGCTGGGTGGCTCCGGCCTCCATGACGACACATGTCTGTGGCAGTTGCTGTTGTTGTCCAGGAGACACCATGCTTAGGAGCAGCTCCTCCATTCTGGTGAGGGGGGGATGTATGGCCACCCCACCACCTGTGGCAAGCTGTTGTCTATGGATATCAGACGGACATGTCTAATTAAATCACTGCAGTGATGGCGTACCTGCTCATATGTCCAGTTATGCATGCCCATGTCATTTACCTGACGAACAAGATCTTGTCACAGTTCAGTCTGCTCATGCTGGTGCTGGCTGCTTCTGGAAAACAGCAGTGAGTAGTGCTGCACCAGGCTGTGGTGGATTACCTCTTCCTCCGCTGCTGTGTAACAAGGATTACGTTGGTGGGCCATCAGCCTGAAAGACAAATGAACAATATGTGTGAGCGAGTCCTGTGGCACCCTTTACACCCTTAAGCACAGATATCACTTCACTGCCATATATACCATCCGTTTGTCTGTCAGAGGATACACACGTTCAATATCACATATTGGTTCACAGGCCACAACTGACTAACAGTGCCTGGCACACTCTATATATCAAACCACTATACAAGAGCACCCAGCACACTGTTTGTGACACAATGCACAACCTCGCCACAGGGGTATATATCACGCTAATGCACAAACAAAGATGTCATCCATTGCAATGAATGTAAAGTACAGTTACAGTAGTGCCAGTAAACCACCCTAGTCGTTGATGCCATACCCCTGCCTAACATATGTGCACAGTTGTTAATATAGGTGGCATACTGCTGTAACAGAGTATATATGTTGCTAGATACACACGTATATCCTGTAACACACATATGGTTGTGGGCATGGTACAGGCATAATTACACACAAATCAGACAAACATACAACACACCACTGTATGCCAACACAGATGAGAAATCCCAATCCCTCAGAGCTACACGCTCCAGGGATCTAAACCTTGCTATCAAAATAAACAAAACATGTTGGAGGGATAGGTTCCTGACCCAGAGACTCCCCAGACTCTAGAATAGATTGCCCATACATGTCAAGCAGAGTGCCTCTTTGGACCTCTTCAAGAGGAACCTTGACGATTGGATGGGAGAAAGGAAATTCACCCCAGGGATCATGTCAGTCGCCCTGCTAGACAGGGGTCCAGGAAAGTAAATAATGTGGGAAGAAATAGCCAGGGAATTGTTATGGCTAGGCTTGTATATTCCCTAGGGCTGATAGCCTAGTACCAACCTATGAATCTATGAACCTATGAGCTTTACCTGTGTACCATACAGTACTGTGTGCCACTACTTACAAACCCTTATGCCTGAGGTATGTACTCTGTGCAGACTACAGGAAACACACAAGACAGTGTTTCCAAGCAATGTGAACACACACCATACTGTGCTGTTTAGGCCTACAGCTTCAGGTAGTACTACAGTTCATATGGGAGTTGGAGTCACCAGCAGTACCACTCACTAAGCATACATGTATTGCTTTAGCCTACAATGGGACACCGCAGTCGTCAACAAGGAACTACGTCACAACATATGCCATACTACTATGTCTGCCTAGCAATAACATACACATCTTTTGCTGACCTCACAGCTAGGACAGACACTACCATGTCAGATACAACTTCACACTAAGTTATCACACCTTTACAGACCTTGCACACATTCAGCGTTACACTCATTCAACCTCACATAGGAGGTATTGCATTGAGTACATGTGTGAGTACATAGTGTCATAGGTAGGTAATATGCTATTGGCCCTAGGGCCTACAGCAGCCTAGCCATATGCTACCCTGGCCTTTGCCACACATGTACTTTGATTTCACTTACCCTTGTCAACCAGAACCACAGAGGTGATTCCTGGGGTGTATTACCTATATCCCAAACAATCATCAGGGGTATTTATGATATCTGCTAATGAGGAGCCTTGTTTGCTATTGCTAGGTGGTTTATTCCAGAGTATGGCATATCTCTGAGATAGGAACCTATCCCTCCAGCATGTGCTGTTTAGTGAGCTGGCGTGGTTTAGGGCCCTAGACCATGTAGCCCGGAGGGATTGTGATATGTTGCCATGGTGGTTGTCACACAGCTATGGGTGTGACATACCTCTGTATGTCCGGCAGAGGTCACCTCTGTGTGGGCGGTATGCAATACAGTCTAGCTGTGGTTTTGTGAGTCAGTCTGCATAGGGCATCTGTTTGAGGCCAATATTACCCTTTTTGAGGTATGTCTGTGGCCTTTCCACTTGCTGTAGTTGTCATGTGAGGTACATACCACACGGGGCATTGTGATGAATAGAGGGGAACACTGGCCTATATTTCCCTAGATGACACACCTGTTGTGATGACACGTACCACATAGACAGATTACAATTCTAGTGTGGCACTGTCTTTATCAAAGGGGAGGCTACTGTCCACTTGTGTCCCATATTCCCTTATCACACCGTCAGTGTTAGGTAGATTTCTACCTATGTGGTAGTTAATGGGTACAGTGTTTTGGAAAGGAGGGATGGCACAGCAGTATCAACACTTGTCTACAGTCCATGCCTTGGTCACCACACACATGTTGTGGTACATATGACCCCGTGTCTCTCTCTCTCTCTCTCTCTATGTATATAATATATATCTATATCTATATATATATATATATATATATATATATATATATATATATATAGATAGATACATATATACATATATATATATATATATATATATATATATATATATATATATATATATATACATATCTATACACATATATGTACACATCCATTACTGTACATATAGATGTACATATAGGCACATGTACAGTCCACCTTTCATGGTGGGGATATCACTTATGCGACAGTTGTGAGATGTACAGTTATGTGATTATATTGCACAGTGTTGTGCAGACTGTATTTTGGTGTCCTCAGCCCATGTAGCTTTAGCAGGCCTCACTGGCTGTAACACAGCAGATGTGACAAATCAGTCCCACAGCGTTTTACCACCACATGACATATATCAGCACTGCATGCTGTTTTCTATGCCACACACTATGACCTACATAGATATATGCACATAACAGCCTTCAACAACTTATATGTGTTCACCCTTCACTAACAGTTGCAGTATGTCCCTTGCCCTATGCACATGTACAGATACAGATAGATACGTACTGCTGCCACATATGGATGATTTACAGTGTGTAGAGTACTCTTTAGGAACATCTGCTATATGCCGGCACATACATATGAGTTACATACCTTACCTTTGTATTTTTATGCTCCGTCTGTTGTTACTGTTTTGTTGTTTATTTATTTATTTATTTTTGGTTGTTTTGTTTGTGTTTTCTCTGTCTGTTTCTGTTTTTGCCTCTTTTGTCTGTGTCTCTGTCTCTGTCTGTGTCTGTGTCTCTCTCTCACTCTCGCTCTCTATCTCTCTCTCTCTTCCTGCAATGATATTATTGCATGTGTGGACAGCAGGTATAGCCTGCTTTTCTAGGTATCTGCACATGTGCATGTGACAGCCTCTGCACCAATTGGTGCCCACCATTAAGTAATTGCATGCAGCCTGTTGTGTAGTAATTGCAGTACTCACTGTGATTGCAGCCCACTGCTATAAAATGCTAGGTTAGGTAGGCATAGCCCTTTCAGCTTTCCAAGGTGGGGCCCATGCTTGTTTGCTCTGGACACCATTGTGTCAGTCAGAAGGTTGGTATATTTCTCTTATCTGAAGCTAGGGTTGTAGACAGTGATATGCATGTTGTACTCAAACCTGAATGTTGCTGCTTCCAGTACACACTTCTCAGTGTAGACATTTACTCACCCCTCCAAATGCTAACACAGGATACATGGGAGTATGTACTTTCTTTCTGAATTAGACAATTTACTGCCATACAAATGTAGTTATTGCAATGTATTCCTGTGGCACATGCACTGTTTGTGAACTGCTATACTGTAATTATTAAGTTACTCACTTCTGAACAGTTTGTGGTTTGTTTGTGTTGACATTAGCACAGGCTGCTCAAAACAACTGGACATATTTCAGTACTGAGTATGCCTACCTACACCCTTGGTTTTGCCTGAATACACAGGTATGTCATACCTTTGGGTAGGGGTGCAGAACTGCAGAGATCATTTTTTATTATCGTGTGAGGTTTATCTTGCTGAACATACAGGGTTGCTGTGTACCTGTTAGTCTATCAAGGTAAGTAGTCTGTCTGCGTAGCTCCCACCTGTGGACATATCCAGATGGTAGCTAGAGGTTAGCCTATTATACTTTGACTGTGCACCACACCAGTGTTTTCAGCACTGGCACAATGGCATTGTCACAGTTGGTTGCTAGCAGTATATGGCTACATCCTGTGATATTTCTGTGTTGTACTCCTACATAAGGGCATGCTTGTGGAACTCCTTCCAAAGCTATTTGCAGAGTGTGTAACAGCAGGAATGCTGATATGCCTGTGTGTTTCTGCCTCTGCCAAGCCTCAGATACTCTCAGGTATATATTTGAACAGCCTCAGTGAAAGGTACATATAAGTGAGATACACCTGTAATATATTACAGACATATTTCAGTTGAGTCTTTCTTGGGAATCGGAGCATATGTATTACAACACATTTTCTGATGTGCAAGCAGTGTCTACTCTCACCTGTTGACATTATTCATTAAGTGTGATTCCCCACTTTTCTGCCTAATGTTAGTACTTTTCAGAGTGATTCAGAGGGGCACAGCTAACATTTGTTTACGAATCAGGGACATCCCTGTAAAGCAGTCACAGTTGAGGAGTCTGGCCTCTGCCCTATTCAACTTTGCCAGTGTTTATCCTGGTCTGATATTGTGTGGTGTTTGTAAGGTGCTACTGTAACATTATTCCTTGCTAGGCTGGTTCTCTTTTCACAGTCATGTCATGCAATTCCACAACAACTGCTGGTAAAGACCCACAGAACAGGATTTGTGTTATGCTATTCCTAATTTCCATTTACATTCCCTCATTGTAATGCATGATATATTTATTTCAGCACCAAGTTGTTTGCCTATCTGCTGTGGTTTAGTGGTAATTCATGCAGTCTACTGTGTCAATGGTCTGGGGTTCGAGACTAGCAGAGGTTTTTTCTTTTGCTGCTGAGCAGAACAAGGGCCCTGACATAGAGTGACTAAGGCACTTTTAAGCAGTTGTAAGCGGGTTTGTGTGGGTTTGTGCGATGCTTAGCAATGCTTAGCTAAGCGCACACATGCGCACACTCGCTTAAACCCACTAACTACTGCTTAAAAGTGCTTACTCCCACTAACCCCTGCACTAATTTCTTTGAAAGAAAAGAAAACGGGGAGATAGGAAAGTGGTGAAAAAGGGGGCACACAGAGGGACAGACAGTAAGTAAACAAGCTCGGGATGTGCATGACGGGTGTAGGGAAGGTCCATAGCTGCCCATTTCTTTACCAGCAACAGCTGTGCATATGCAATAAATTTGGAGTGAAATTTGAAACCTTCCACCCCTGGGAGAGGGGTGAGGACAGCAAAGTATGTTGTACTGCCAATTATAATTATCAGTTTACATGTCCAGCGGACATGTGTGCGAAATGGGCAGCTATGTATGGGGCATACATTTTTGTGGGTACAGATTGCCCTTTTTTTTTTTTCAGGTGAGAGCGGAAAGTGAGGTAGAGGAAGTAGGTATGTTTGGGGAGGTAGGTTGGGGAGGTAAACAGACAAGACAAACAAGATGCATACAGGGGTGGTGTATGACACATGGGGTGGGTGAACACAATTGACAGGGATGGATGTTTGGAAATCGCAAGCCCATGAGCCCACAGATGGTAACAGTGGAACTGAGATCCCCACCCTTGGGCAGTCACCACTGCACCTTCACAGCCCCAAGGGTTGCTGTGCTGCAGGCTGCGTAGGACAAGCAGGCTCACCCATGAGACGTGCCCAGTCTCGACTCGAGCTGGCATAAGGGATCAGTGACTGAACACTGGATCTCCCTACGCACCACAACCTGGACCCTTCAAAGGGTGACAGGTGGCCCTTCTCCACCCACACTTGCATGGGGGAGACGAGCCCCATCCCCTGCAGTGCTTCCACCCGAAGGTGGCACAGGACTAATGGAGGAGGGGAGCCCGGGCTGGGCACTGGACCTGCTGGTGCCAGGTGCACTCATCAGCTGAGGAAGGACAGGTGGGTCCACTGGGACCAGCCTTCCCATACGTTCTGTGATTAGGTGTGTTTAATTACAACATAAACAACAGCATTCAAGATTAGTTGTAACAGCATGCAGTAATAATCCCATTAACCCAACACACCAAGGTTCCAACAGTTGAACAGCAAGCATAACACATGCATATATTGAATGACAGTGGACATTCCAACAGCATGCAGGGATGATTGGTAGCAACAGGCCACCATGATTGTGGTGTTTGAACAGGGCACATGCATCAAAGTGCATGCAGATATTTATAGAACAATAGGACATATGTCCCAACAAATGTTTGAGATTACACATACCCATTGAGGTGTGGAATTGCATGGTTTATGCACATACAGTAGGGTGTGGAAAGAAACCTCAGTTAACATCTTATAAGTACTTTTAGTCTACACTACATTCCTAGTGAATGCAGGTGTATATCCCCTACATGTATTATTACACTTACCAACATGCTTTAGGTTGTGTAATAGGTTTGGCTAGTTCATTATATACCTGTCCTATATCTGACATACTAACTGTCCAAGATGCAGATGTTACTGGTACATATTTCTTGCTTTTATTTATATTTCTTTATCTACATATCTGGATGTGTTCACATGACATTTTAAGTTCAATTTGTACATAGCCCTGCATTTCTTGTAGCACGGTCACATTTCTGGGGAACCAATTAACAAGCTACTCGTGTGCCAGATTTACTTATGCATGCCAGCCAGTCACTGACTGTTGAGGACTGTATATATACTTCACATATACTAGGACTTCCTTCACCCATTTTAGATGGGACTGCCCAACTGTGGGTTGCCAGCAATTATTAAAACAGTACTATTTGTATAATGCAAGGGTACAGCAACATTTCAAAGTAAGTGACACAGGCACACTCCAGGTTTTATACCTTTATTAATTATATTACACACTTTTCCACAAGCTCTCTCCTTTATTTGATATTACAGTGCATATGGAAGACATATTCAGAACATATTATACCTTTATTAATAGGTTAGAACACTCTTTTTCGGCTCGCTCACTTATTTTATATGACAGTACCTGCAGAGATATTATTCCAAACATATTTTACCTTTCTTAATGGGTTACTACACTCTTTTTCTGGCTCTCTGACTTTTTTATGTGACAGTACATGCAGAGGACTTTTTCAGGGCATTTTATGGTTGTATTATTGGACTACGACACTTTCTTTTATGCTCTCTCCCCTATTTTATATAACAGTACATGCAGAATAATCACTAACCTGCCTGGTGGTGCAGCCTTAGCAGCCTATCTGCATAGGCTTGCTGATTCGCAGCACGGTCACCTGCAGCTGTGAAGTAAAATAAGGGATATTGAGACATACCTATCCATTATACAGAATCAATTATCAGTTCTTACATACTGCATTCCATGGCTACCTACTCAGTTGTGGGGCATCTTGCATCCCACAGGCCTCCTGTATCCATTGGTTCAGTAGGTCCTGCTTCCGTCTCTTCAGGTCTGCATGGTGGTGATGGACCTGCTCACCAGTCCGAGGAATGCCTGTCACACTGGTGAGGTCATGAGCTAACCGGTTCCAAGCCTCTGCCTTGTACTCCATCCCTTAGAACTGATCCTGCAGGAGTCTTGACTCATGATGGTGGACAAGGAGCCAAACCATGTATTTTGACTCATCGATGCCCCAACGTTGCGCTCGGAAGCATGTACCCTGTCCAGCACCAGCCATTCTAACTGCAGATGTGAGCTACAATCAGTTATGGCAAGTATTCCTTCCTATGGGGCTTAAATATGCCGCATTTCCCGCACTTTTTTGTGATTGTCCATTTTTGAAAATTCTTGGCTGACTGCAGACCTGCTTAGTAATGGTTAATCTACCATTTCTAAGTATATGTATGTTAACAGTGGCTGTTTTTCTTAAGCTGTTATGGTTTAGTGGTTCAGTAATTTGATTATGGTGCACAGAGTCCTGGGTTCGAACCTTATCATTCATTTTATTTTAATACTGTCCAGACAGGCTAGGGGGTGTGGCTGTGTTTAAGCAGCTTTGCTCTACGTTGCTCCAACTATGGGTAACTCTATTCCGCTGGGTAAAGCGCTGCCGAACTATGGGCATCTATATTGCGCTGGGTAAATGCTGCCAAACTACGGGCACCTATATTGCGCTGGGTAAAGCGCTGCTTAACTGTGGGCAATTATATATCAGAATCCTTTAAAAATATATATTTTGTTCACTGATACATAGGCCATTTCACTGCTTTTTAGTAATATTTTAATCATATATGTCAGGTATTATTTCATATACTGATTTAAAACATAAACAGGAAAGGGAGTGGTGGGACTCGAACCGCGCATGCATCCTCTTTGTCCAAATGCTCTACCATTACACTATTGCATGTGATTTGCCTAAGTGTTCTTTCTTATGCTCTTCCATGTCGGGATTGCTAACTGCAGCTAAGCAATAGGCACACCCATGCACACACGCGCAAATATGGGCAGCTATTTCGGGAATATAAAAAAAATAAAATTAATGTTTTACTTTTTATAACTGTGATGGGGGTTTATAATGTCAGGGAGTGTGGTGTTGGGTGCATGGACATTTGAGCGGACTCACACTTCTGTGTTTACATTTTTCTTTTCGAACCCTTGCAGGGGAATAAACATTTAGACTTCTCGGCAGTCAGACACGCCCCCTGCTTTCCTACACGGTCCGTGTTAGACTTGCGGTTGAGTCAGCATGCCCTCATGAATATTCATGGCACACTGACGTCATACCATTCAACTGCAGCCTCCGAGTAAGACTTATTTAGTCTTACACGGAGGATTCGTGAATCCGGGGGATTGTGTACGCTTCGAGTACACTTCATGTAATCTGGTCCTATATCTTAACAAAATGTTATCCTTGTAATTTTCTAAGAGTACAATTTGTTTAAGCCAAAATTTAAGACACTTTTGGTTTGATTTAACCTAGACTGAATGACATTAATATCCTTTTTATATACAACAGTGGTTAATTCCGAGTAATTGTCTTTTAGCTGCTATTGAAAAACACCAGCGGATTGTTACTTGTCCTTCAATAAAGTGTAATGATACTGGTGCATTAAACAAGACCAATGTTTTGTGACTAGAACATATCTAGCCATACTTCTTCTTCTTCTTTCAGCTTTTTCCCAGTTAAGGGTCACCACAGCGGATCATCTGTCTGCTCATGATTGGCAGTGGAGTTTTACGGTGTCGAGTTGCCAGCCCAGTGCCCAACCTTCCACAGAAGGCACACACGCACACACTCACGCCTAGGGCCAATTTAATGTATTCAATCCCCATACAGCATATCTTTGGGATGTAGGAGGAAACCGGAGCACGGGAGCACCCAGAGGAAACCCACTGGTTTTCTAAATAATTTAAATGTTATCGTCAAATAATTTAACATACTACATTTGTAAAATATGATGCTATTTAATGACTCAAAGCTTTCTTCAGTATATGAAGTTGTTATTTCTAAATCTGTTCAAATATGCACAAAATATTAATATTATATCTTTCTTGGTATTGTCAAAAACCTGTCTTCTTCCAGTTAAACCAGTTATATCACCATCTATTAGTGATGGTAACATTATTTTTACTCTGATAAATTAACATATAGCACTTATACTCTGTATTTAAAAGTGAAACTGGCCTGTAAGAACACCAGAGACATGGATCTTCTTTTAAAAGAGCAACACTTTATGTATGGTTCCATGAAAGGGGGGTGAAGTTTTCACATTCGACTTCAATAAACACTTTATAAATGTTTTAATAACATTGTTTAGAAATAGTGTATAAATCTCTGGGATAATCTGCCTTTGTTCATTTAATTACAGATTTTTATATGATTCAAAAGCTTTATAGCATTTTATTTTAATAGAATTTTCTTTATTTGTTTGTAAGTAAAAGATTACAATTCATTTAAATCTCTGGGATGTATTCAGAAAGATAACCTCGGGGGCGTGGCTAAGATGCTTAGGTGATAGCAGCACTTTTCTGATGCTCTGCCTGTAAATATTGTTTCTGACAGGATTTTTATGTTCTAACTTAAAAACACTTCATTTTTTCTCACAAGTTATACTTCTTGATATTGTGGATTACCTACAAAGAAGAAACCCGAGTTTTTGGAAACTTTTATCAAGAAATTTCCTGTCAGAAGTTCTACAGCTTAGTACAACTGGATAAAACCATGAGTCATACAAGAGCCTCTGCTCAAGACAGTTCCATGAAAAAAGAACTTCATACAATATTCTCCAGTGGTGGTGCTGCGGTAGCATTGTTGCCTCACAGTAAGACATTGCCCCGTTCGATTCTCAGTTAGAGTGTCTTCTGTGTGGCAACATGCGTGAATGGGTGTTCCTTCGTTGAAGGTTGTGCATTTGGCCCGGCAAGTTGGCACATAAAAATCTACTGCCAATCATTAGTGGACCGGAGTTCCGCTGTGGCGACCCCTAACTGGGAAAAGCCGAAAGACACAACAACAACAGGACCTCTCTGTGAAAATGGACAATTTAGAAAACGTTATGGAGAACATGAAAAAGGAAAGTAAGAAACAAGTAGAAGACCTGAAAGAACTTATTACTACAAAACATTCTGAAGAAATAGCAGCCATAGCAGTAACTGTAAGTGACATTGATGGGAGACAGATGGAAAATGACAGTGAGATATAATTCCTTCTAAAACAAAACAACCAATTACTGGAGAAAGTAGAAGATCTGGTGTCCAGATCAAGAAGGAACAATATCAGAATATATGGGGTACCTAAAAAAATGGAAGGAAGTAATATGGTCCTGTTTTTAAATGAATGGCTGCCCAAAATATTGAACCTTCCTGAGTCCTTCTCATTTGGGATAGAGAGGGCTAACAGGTTTCCATCCAACACTTCTCTCTCCAAACATCCAGCTGCAGTGAGATCTATTATAGTAAAGTTTTTATGAACACAGTACAAAGACCTAGTACTAAGAACAGTTTGGTCGGGAAATCCAATAGAACTCAATGGGAAAAATATAACGTTTGATAATGACTATACTTCCACTACAATATCAAAAAGAAAATGATGTGTCCCTCTCATCAAAAGTTTGAAAAAGGCTGATATAAAAGCACAGATTTTATTTCCTGCAAGAATTCAGATTACCCTCTTGGATGGGCAAAACATATTCAACAACACTGAAGAAGCAACAGATTTAAGAAAAACAAGCTGTTGGACAAAATAGAAGATATTGATATTTCACTACCAAGTCTGAAAAGAAAAGCTATCAATGGTAAACTATTTATAAATGACAAAACCAATAAAAAAAGGGAAATAAATCTACTAATCTTCACATGTAATATTATCCATCTAACAGAATTTACCTTAATGTTATAAAACAAACAAACAAACAAACCCTAAGGTAAACGTAAAAATCTTCTTATACATACATATCTATATATATATATATATATATATATATATATATTTATTTTTTAATCTCAATGATAATTATAAAATAGAAATCTATATGAATAGGCTGTTTAAACTGCATCTAGTTGCTTATTACTTGATTAGACGCTTATATAGACATTAAGTGCTACTGTTATGCTGACAACCATCTATACAAATCCATTGTGCCTTTATGTAGATTAAAATTTATAAAAAATAAAGTATAGAATACCCTGGAGGCGTAATATCCAGTTAGTAAAATTACTGTTTGGAGGTGAAAGCAACAACTTACACTTTCTATTTAAAAGTGTTGTACACTGTGGGTTACTTAAAAAAATGGGGGGAACAGTAAAAATACATTTCATAAAATGCAGATAGATTTGTCTTTATTATACTATACTGCAATTTAATGTAGAAATATAGAAAAATTGATGTTTTATGTTTACAACTGATTCAATATGTTTAAAACCATAGTGCCTTTATAGTATACTTATCAATATAGCAGGCACTGTTAAACTAGTTATGGCAGGTGGCATGAACATAATAGCTTCCTTTTTACCATCAGCACGGTGGCTGTGCCTGTTCAGTTCCCTTTTTTCTTATTTAGATGCACACATCTTGCTAATAATACCCTCAAGACACTTTTTTGCCACCAGAATATTTAAAAGCTTCACTTACTTGTGTCTCGAGTACAGTATAGCAGTTTTCTTGCACACAGCGGCCATCCTGTTAATTTACAGCATGAAGGAAAGAAGTGTATGACCTTTGAACTTTTGTCATCACTGTGTGATATTGTGCGACATAAAGGATGCTAGATCTTAGTAGTTGGACTTCTCAATGGACTGTACAAACTTATTCAAACTTTAGAAATGCAAACCCATTCGAATTTTAGCAGGAAAAGGTACTGGATATGGTTTTGCTTACAAGATTATTTAGTAAAGCATTCTGAATATGAAAATAACATGTTTAATTAACTTAATAGGTATAGACAGCTGCTTACAATGCCTATAATGTATAGAACTGCCAGGGTAAATCGAAACTGTTCAATGGAATTAAAATGAAATATTGCTGTAGTCTTGAACTATGTTTGCACTATGATGGGTGAAAAGGGAAAAGGAAAAGATACACTGGCACCTATATGTTTAGAAATATATGTACTGAATGTTTTATCTAACCATATACTGACTTAATGGATATGTACAAATCTACTAATTTAGACCACAGAAGCTACACATATGTAATTTCCTAATGATTTATACAATAACATAGGCAGGTCAAGATATATATATATATATATATATATATATATATATATATATATATATATATATGTCTATATATATATATATATAATATATATATATATCTCTCTCTCTCTCTCTCTATATATATATATATATATATATATATATATATATATATATATATATATAGATGTAGATATAGATATGAAAGTTGATATGAAACGTTTGGTAAATATATAATTCTCACTGTATTCATTTGAAATATAAGTCAAATACTAGCTAAGTTAATGTTAAGAGGTCATTATCTTTATTGAATTCTATTGCAAAGTTTTAGTATCAATTGCAAAATATAAACGGTTTGATATAAGTATGCTATTAAGACAGATAGAATCTGTAATACACTATAAGCATAACTTTCTTTGATTATTTCCTTTTCAGCAATTAGTAACAAATGCTCTACTACTTAGTAGACTTATAGTTTTTACTATTTGAAAACAGTATGACTTGTGTCACTGTTATTAGACACTCTATTTTATGAACATAGTTGTCTGACTGAAGTAATGAATATGCAGTTTTATGACACCTTAAAGGGTTGATTAATTGTCCAACACATATTAAGAGAGTTGTCATAATTTGCTGCATATTGTGACATTCATTAAACCTCGGCAGAGACATTAGACCAATAATGGCCAACGATTTTAGGATGGTAGAAGGTGGTTTCAATGACTTGTTCAATGAACTAGGAATATCATATTCCATGTTTGGAGTTGTATATAATTATGAATATATATTTGATATGTTTAAAGTTATCTTTTTGTCCATAATAGAATACATAACAGGAAAATGTGTCTTCAATTATTTCTGTATATAAACGTGTTTCACTTAATACTAATGGCCTTAACAATAGCATAAAGAGAGGAAGTTTATGTAAATATCTCAAAACAAGCAAAGTGGACATTGCTTTTATACAAGAAACTCATTTAATAGAAACGGATGTGAATAGAATGTTTTTTAATGGATACTCAGTACTTGTTGAATCTCATTACCAGACCAAGAGAAGGGGCACTATGATCTTGTGGAAAAAATCCCTACCTGTACCTAAAGTTATTGATTCATATTCAGACAAAAATGGTATGTTGAGTATGGTAACACTAGAGATAAATAGAAAGTATATCACTTTAGTTAACATACACTGGATACCTGGTATCGGAACAGAAACAGCAAATAAATATCTAGAATTAATCTCAAGCAAAGCTAAAGGAGACATTACATATACAGGGGACTTTAATGGTATCCTAAGAGTGACACTACTAAAAGTGGCAATTTTAGATTGTCGGCCACAGCCAAAAGACTAAACAATTTTATTAGCACTTCTAATATGAGGGATATCTATGTCACAAGAGAGTCAGATTCACTTTAATATGCACATTACTCTTATAGGTTTGGTACACAAACTGTAGATAATATATTTGTTACCAATGACTTAATATCCAAGATACAGGAGGTTATGATCAGTTCATGTCCACTATCAGACCATAACGCTATGGTCTTTAAAGTACACATAGCACCTACGGACTTGATTTTCTGGCAGAGAGTACCTGCACATATCACTAAACGAAAGGATTTTAGAGAATGGCTGTTAAAAAAAATAAAATTCTTTCTTGATATCAATGATTATAATGAGACTTCTAGAATTATACACAGGGATACATTAACATCATATTTATATGGTAAAAACAAAAGTTGGTATATAAACAAAAGGAAAGATTGGGACAAGGAGTTAATAAGAATACAATCAAAAATTGATATATTAAAAAAGAACTTAGACACGAAAGATGTTGCTAGAATTTCTGAAATAAAACAACTGAACTTGACATACACAGAGATTTTGAATCACAAAGTAGCAATAAACCTAGAGAGAATAAAACTACAAACTTATTCAACCAATCCCCAATATGTGCATAGGCTCGCAGTTAAATCAAAAAGCTTGACAAATGCCAATGATATTAAAGAAATTATAGATAATAACAAGAAGAAACCTAAACATGTAACTGATTTAAAAGAAACACTAGAGGCCTTTAGAACACATCATGAAACAGTGAATACCACCAATTCAATTAATACTGACAGCACTCTAAAGGACAAATTCTTGAAAGATAACATAAAGAAAAAATTAGCAAAGGAACAAAACACTAGACTACTTAAATGAATATCATTAAAGTAGCTTAAGGAAAGAATACAAAACATTAAAAAAATAAGGCTCCAGGTCTTGATGGACTCATAGGAGAAATATATAAGCTTCTTCCAGATGAAACTCTAACGATCTTAATTGAGGCTTTTGAAGAATTCAGAAAGAGTGACAGTGCTTTTCCTTCATGGAAGTATGCCATGATTTCACCCATCTTAAAGCATGACAAAGACCCTAATCTAGTGACTTCTTATCACCCTGTTTCTCTTTTGAATGTGGACTACAAGACGTTTACATTAATTCTGGCAGATATATTAAATCCCTTCTTGCCAAAAAATAATAAAAATGATCAAACAGGGTTTAGCTCACACAGAAAGGTCCAAGATAATATCATTAGACATTTAACATTAATTGACTATGCAAACAAAAAGAAAAAGGTATTAACAATCATTAGCTTGGATCTGGATAAAGCCTTTGCTTCTATAAGTTGGTCATATTTATTTAAAGTATTAGAAATATATAACTTTTCCTCAGATTGTATAAAACTGTTAAGCAAATTATATGCCACTTCTATATCATATATTAAAATTGGAGCCTTTCTTTCAGGTCCACTTAAAATAATGAAAGGCACCAAGCAAGGGTGTCCTCTATCTCCCTTATTATTTGCTATATCAGTGGAACCCTTAGCTAATTACATAAGAACTAATGACAAGATAAGTAGCTTTTATATTAATGCAAATTATAATTCCAAAATTCAGCTTTTTGCTGATGATATTTTATTAACAATCAGGGACATAGACTCTTCAATTGAACACATTATACAATCTCTACATAATTTTGAAAAGATTTCAGATTTAAATTTTAATCATAACAAATCACAAATCTGAAAATATTTTGCTGAACAAAAAAACAAACCTCATCCTTGAAAAATACAGTAATTTTAACTGGACGAATACTATGTTTAAGTATTTATGGATATCTATAAAAACAAATTGGAAAAATACTACACAAATAAATTATACAATGTGAATAAACACTGTCAAGGACCATTTAAACAAATGGAATAAAATGTTCTTTACCATGGAAAAAAGGTTAACCTTAAATTATTATATTATCTAAAATGTTGTATGTTTTCCAAACTACAATAGGTTCTCCTTCAAAAAAAAAACTAATGCAGCACCTTAACTCTTTATTAGTAAAATTTTTAAGGTTTCCAAAAAAAACAAGAATTAGTCATGCATGGCACAATAGAAATTGGGAAGAGGGCAGAATAACATTTCCATACTTAGAACTATATGCAGAATCAATCATTCTCAACGTCACAAGTCAATGGCTAAATTATAAACACACATCTAATTGGAATAACTTACATAAAACAATCTTAGTAGATAATAATAGGTAAACAATAAACAATGATATGTTTTCTGAAGAAGAAAAAGTTTATTTGGTCATAAAAAGCCTCTGCTGTAATACAAGTAAAAAAGAAAATTTATCTCCCTTTATTGACTACATAGTAAAGAACTTTAAACAAATAATGAACTAAGTTTACAAGACAAGATAGTTTTGTTTCTAATATTTCCTATAGCTTTTATAAACAAATGCTTGGACTCTTACAATATGAAAAAAAAAATAGGAGAAATGAAAGGAAATGGATTAGTGTTTTGGTACCACTTTCTTGACTACAATTATATTCCGGAGGCTACTTCCCTCATAGCAAAAATCAAAACAATTGGCTAAGCATACAAATACTCAGAGAGTATATAGTAAATGAATTCAAAATAAATCAAATAGTGAAATCCACACCTAGACCCCAAAATCTAACTATTTTTTGTGAAATTAGTGCATTATACAATAATGATGGATTTTCAGTATCAAGATTATATACAACACTACGAACAGACATACAAGCCCAGATGAGTCTCTATGGAGTTACGCAGGAAAGTTTAATAAATTCAGATTCTCAGAAAAGGAGAAAATAACAATACTTAAATCAATTAGTAATACTACAGCATCTCCCTTTTGGAAAATCTACACATGGAATTCATTCACAAAAGTTTCTTTACTCCTCATAAAGTGGCACTGATATCAGGAAATTAAATATCTGAATGCTGGAAATGTGAAGAAACAGTATGTGCAGACTGTGCGCATATGTTTTTAGGATGTAAAACTGTAATCTCCTTTTGGCTGGAATTTAAATATTTTATAAAAGCACTGTGGTCAGATAAATGTGAAGTGACTGACTCACTGTTATTATTTAATGCTCCGATACCAGCGTACATTCCAGTTACACAAGTACATCTACTCTGGTCCCTCCCTGCAGTAGCAAGAAAAAGCATTACCTCAAATTAGAAAAGTAAAAAAATATATACCATTTGTGGAATTTATATCATTGGCCAAAATTGTATGTAATAAAGAATTACTGATTATAACTTCAAGAACTTCAAGAATAACACATAAACTGGCTTGGTTAAAACTTAAAAAAATTGTTAGATAAAAAGTGAATGTATTATCAAAATCACTTCTGTTAAAGACACTGTATATAGTTAGGTTTATTTTCATTGTTTAAAAGTATTGTTACACCTGTATTTATAAAAATCAATAAAAGATGATGTGAAAAAAAAAGAAAGATAACCTGTATGTGCATTCCTGGTATATTGATTCAGAGACAGCCCTGCCATGGTGCTGCATCACAAAGATGTTCAATAGAATACATGATGGGCTATCCTATGTGGTGTATAGCAAATGCTAATGAGGCATTTTGGCAGAGTGGACTATACTAATTAGATATGCACTGTACCTCTGGAACATTTGTAAGGCATTTTAGAATAGTAATTCATTACTTCAGCTGGAGGATGGTTACATTAAACACCCGTGTTAATAAACACAATAATGCTAGACGTGAGTGTGCATGTGTACATGTATGTGGCTGCATGTGTGTGTATGTATGTGTAGAGTGTGTGTGTGTTTTTTTATGAATTATCAGTTTTGTAATATTTAAGTTACCTTAAACTGAGATCAGATCCTTACCGCATTCCTTCACTTACTTTCAGCATCATCCATGTTTCTGCCTAATAAGTGTGAGCCAAATTAATAAAGGTACTGCAATTTTTACATGGAGATGTACATGTCATGCTATTTTTTTGCTGTTCAGTAAGCATCCTTACATGGTTTCACATAGACCAGCATTCACCTAGATCAGGGGCCATTCTGAATATTAATAAAGCATTCCAGGGGGAAAGGCATATGCTAATTAGCCATGTCCTTTCTCTGTGGAACCACCTCCAGGAAGCATATGCTGAGGTTTAAACAAATACTTCAAACTCTTGGTAGATTAAAGTACGTTTTTTTATTATAGAAAAAACACATGTGGAGACAGTATCTAGAATCACATCTCCCTGAACAAAGGATTTTCTACACAGTTTATAGAAAATTCTTATATGAATAATGAACTTTATCATAAAATTATTGTCAACATCCAGTAGAAAGTATCCAGTCAGTGCATCTCATCCATCAGATATATATCCAATAGGAAAAAGGCAAGTTTTATGGAAATATACATTCTGTAATATTATTACTTTGTCCTAAAAATAATAATGCCTTTTAGTTTGCTACATGGCCAACAAGAAATAGTGCCTCAGGATCAGGAAAATGAAACTTAGCAAACTTAACATGTTGTACTTTTCTATGACTCCAATTCAGTTTTTCAGTCACATGAATAAATCTGCTCATGGGCTTGTTTCCATATAGGTGTGTATGAATTATTTAACCATAGTGTTATGTGTTTAATAACAGATGAGGTAATATATAAATCAATATCCGGTAAATTAATTCCACCATCTTCCCAATCTGGCAAATGTTTATTTAAGGCTATACGGGTTTATTTGGAAACCATAGAAAATTTAAAATTAGTTTATTGTATCTTTGAATAATATATTTGGGAGGTGGCAATGAAAAATTTTGTATTAAGTATAATATTTTGGGAAATATGATTATTTTAATAAGATATAATCTGTCTGCTGTTGAAAAGATATATTTATTCCAGTAACCAATTGTTTGTTCTATTTTGTCTAGTATTTTATTATAGTTAAATATTAGAGAATCTGTTAATTCATTGAGTAGATTTATTCCCAGATATAATAATTTACTTTCTGTTACTATATATTTGGAAAATCTTTTGTTTATATTATTTTTTTTTTACAATTACAGGGCATAATTTTAGTTTTGTTTTCATTAAATTTTAAGCCTGAAATATTTTGAAATTTATTCATGGAGTTAAATAGAGCATTCAAAGACTCATTTGCATCTGAGAGAGTTAATAGTATGTCATCAGCAAAGAGTTGGATTTTAAGGTTTAACATTTTATTAATACAAATGCCCTTTATGTTATTGTTTGATCTGATTTGATTTGCAAAGGGTTCTATGAGTAATGCAAATAACAATGGTGATAAAGGGCAACCTTGTTTAGTTCCCCGTTTTTATTGTTATAGGGCCTGATCTATATGATCCCAGTTTAACATATGCAGTAGATTTTTCATATAGTATTTGGATAAGATTATTAAAATTAGAAGGAAAGTTATATTCTTTTAAAACTAGTGAAAGAAAGTTCCAATTAACCGAATCAAAAGCTTTATTAATATCTAATGAGATTACATTTAAATTTAGGACTTTATGTTTGCTATAATCTATTAATGTTAGTATTCTTTTAATATTATCTGAAGTATTTCTTCCTTTAATAAAACCTGTTTGATCTTTGTGAATTAAGAAAGGAAGAAAGTGTTTGATCCTATCTGCGTATATAGCCATAAACATCTTGTAGTCTATATTGAGTAATGATATTGGCCTATATGAGGAACACTGTTTCTCATCTTTATCTGGTTTGATAATTGGGGATATCAATGAATATTTCCAAGAGGGTGGTATATTCAAATCTTTATTGGCTATATCATATACTTTTAATAATAAAGATATGGCTTGATTGGGTATTAATTTATACATTTCTGGTAGCATATTGTCTGGGCCAGGTGCTTTATTTGTCTTGAGCTTTTTAATTTGTGATTTTAATTCTGTCATATTGATTGGTTTGTTTATAATGTCTATTTGTTCTTGTGTTAATTTAATATGAATATTGTTTTCTAAGTATTTTTTTTATATCCTTAGTAGGTGTATCTTGAGTATTTATGGAATTATCAATGTTAAATTGGAGTCTGAATGCTTCTAAAATATCATTTAGTTCATAACTCTTTTGTTAGTATTAGGAATAAATATTTCTTTTATTTGCTTAGATTTAATTATTTTTTGTTCTATTAGTTAAGTATCTCAGGTGTGCTGAATTAGTAGAGTATGAGTTTATTTTTATCTTTTCTAAGTTAATCATAATCTTATGGTGTAGCAATTCTGTATACTTCTTGTTGATTTGTGTAAGTTCTTGAACTTGAGTAGCATTACCCTTTTGTATTTCCAGTTTCAATTTATCTGCTTTGTTTTGTAAGTCTAGCATATCTTTATTCCATAACTTCCTTTTATTTATGTACCAGGATAATATCTTCCCATATGTAACTGCTTTTAATGAATCCCAGACATATATTTCTGAAATATCTTCTGTGTAATTTATTTCTAGAAAGTTTTTGATTGTTTCTTCATAAAATTCTTTGAAATCTCTCAATTTTGTGATATAGGAAGGTATCCTAGTAATGGGATTTGAATAAAATGGTGTAAGCTCTATCTCAAAGACTATGGCATTATGATCAGATAAAGGACAATTTATGATTTTGACTTTGTCAATTTTTGTTATTAGGTCATTGGCAACATATATTCTATCAATTCTAGAGTTAGTTTTATATCTATGAGAATAAAATGTGAAGATTAGTGAGTCTGGTTCTGCAAATTCATTTATATCTTTTAAATACAATGTATCTATAAATTTTGATAGTGCTTTAGAGATGGGTTGTTTTCTTCTTTTGGATTTAGAATCTGTATCTTTTCATTCATTATACAGTTGAAGTCTCCTGCCAATATCAGGCTACCCTTAGTTAAATGAATTATCTCTTCAAAATGCTGTTTAACTGTTTTTAATCCTAGTCCTGGGATCCAGTATAGATTTACTAACGTATAGATTCTCTTATTTAACTCTATTGAAACTAGACAAAGCATACCTGATGTATCTTGATGAGTAGTAATTATTTTAGGTGTTATAGTTGAGTTGCGAAGTAGTATAGCTACTCCTCTTTTTTTTGTTTTGTATTGAGAGTTTATTAGTACTGTGTAATTATTAATATTTAAGTTGTTTATATCTCTATCTAATAAGTGTGTCTCTTGTAAAAAGACTATTTGTGGTTTATGTAAGTTTATGTACTTGAATAGGCTTCTCCTTTTATTACTATTATTTAGACCATTAACATTTATGGATAAACATTTCATTTCCTAGTTTTGAGTTTGTTTTATGTGTAAGTTTATGTAAATATTGTTTATTCTTAGTTCCATCTTGGATACAGAATTCAAAAAGTTTTTCTTGTATGATTTTGCATGTTTCTGAGTGACACCAAAGTGATAGAATAAAAAACAAAGAACTTCCAAACTTGTAATTCTTAACCTTAAAAACCATTCCCTATTGCTATGAGGTAATATACCTCTTCATTTGGTTAGTGAATCTAACCAAACAAACTTTCTACCCTCACAAATAATATTTGGATCAGTTTCTCTTATCCTCTTAGTTTTAAATAAAGATAATTGAATAATATATTAAGATAATCTAATCAGCTAAAATATATACATATATTCTTTACTCATCTTATTGTAATTCAATAATACTTACTTCTAAGCAGGTTTCAAAAAGGTACAAATATTTAGATTAAGGTAGTATCATTTCAAAATAATTTAGGGTATTAATAAACATCATGTTAAAATCTATAACTGTATATTTCATACATCTGTTGAAAACTATTTACTGACATTACTGTATAATACAGTACCATTGTTGTGCAATTGTTTTAGACTACTCAAGTCCGAAACCAGTGTTTAAATTAATATTTGCAAAGTCATATTGGAATAAAAACATGAATAGTTCTGAAACCACATCATATTTCATGTTTAACATAAACTGAAATGCGATACAATGTATAAGTATATTAATATTTCTTTAGTAGACATTAAATATGTTCCTCTGATTGCATTTTTCAGCTTTTCAATGACAATTCCCATGGCTGGAGACAACAAGATCACAATTTAGACAGCTCCCTTATCCAAGAGACCACTCATAATGTTGTTACCTGATTGAGTGTCTTGTTGCCAACACTTCCATCAACCCTCAGAGGGACCCTGCACAATGAAAACTGACACAGTACAGAGGTAAAACTGCAGCACTTGACCACACCCTCAAAGCAAACATCTATGTATATCACACATCAACTCCCACAGCTTAGACTGACACCCAACCAGTGAGTCTATCTGCTGACAACAAGTGCTGGAGATACAATCCTGACCTACTCAACACCAGTAATTCAATCCTATGACTGAACAAAAGTATACTGGAGAACACATCAAAACAATGGAAGCTGCCAAGATTCAAACCACCATGTCTGAAAATATTACAGGCCAAAATTCCCAACCCATTTTGCAGCAAAGAGACAAAACGTATTCAAACCATGGGGTAACACCTTTACCACATCAAAAGGTGTCCAAGAAGCTTGTTTTTCCTCCAACATCGGAGGACAGCCACGATGATCCATGCACTGCAAGAGTACCATTTTATCCTGGCAATTGCTTCACGACTGTATATAGAAACATTTAATCCAAATCATTAACTGGCACCACAACAATATTTCTCAGAAAAGCTGTTTACAGCCAATGACCAGATAGAACGATCATTGAGAGGATACATTTATCAAATGTCAAGTGCCCCAGCCATAATACAAGTGTCTCCTCAAATCAATCCCCAACGAATCTACTGCCCACCAAACTTGCAGACCAATACTGGCATCCTTTCATGCAGTCACATTGAAACACAAAAATACAGGTCCGCTGATCAGGAACAACCAGGCTCTCAACTGCCAGACAACACACCGTCTGCAGAAAGGTCCAAGAATCATAGTTGCATTGTCAAGCATCCTTGTCCACACTAACAGTAACATGATATACCCGCATACACTAGTATTGTGTCATTCTTGATAATGTAAAAAGCCAGACAATATTATAGGAAGGGTGAAGCCACAGCCAGGCAACATAACAAGAAGAGCACAGCCGCAGTCACCATTCAGATGAGCAAATGGGAACAGCATGAGCCATCTAAGGATGGATAGCCCGTTGAGTACCTGCCACAATGCATGCCCATAATGCATGGCAACCCAGTAACAAATTAGGGTGTGGGCTAAGCCTCTCCCCCTTCCACTCAAATCAGATCCAACACAATGTGTGTAGAACACAGATGCTTCGACAAAGCCACATGGGATATAAACATTGTATAATTGACACACGGGGTCAAATCCACTGTTGTTATGTTACTCATTATAGTTGCCTATACAATCATTGCTTCCACTTTCTCCATCTAGTATACCATAACGCCATCTAAATGTTTGATTTGCCAAATGCACATCCAACCTTCTTGTTGCATCCCACCTGCCCACCCGAGGGCATACCTTGGCAGCAGGACATCAGTAGTATTCTGCAGGAGCACCAGCGTGGGAAATGGCAACCCTCCCCAAAACAAACCTGTCAGTTGCTTGACATTTACTAGTTTCTTTAGAGAATTTGTAAAACAGCAGTGATTTTATTTGCTGATGATTAATTTCTGCTTTTGAAACTCTGCTGTATAAAACATAGTAAGGGATAGCTAAAATCTGGAAATCTAAACTGATAGAAAGACAAGCAGATATATGTCCTTATCTATCAAGGTGCTAGAAGACATCAGTAGCCATAAACTGAAAGTGCTTCAAAAATAAATATCTGTGTATATTTATATGAACCTTTTATATTATTTATGTTTCCTTAGAAGGAATTTAGGTTTCTGTATCTTTAAATGTGAACCTAGCTTATTTTCTGACTAGACGTCAATTAGAAAGAGTCAGGGGATGGCGTACACAAGTAAATGCGACAAGCAATAAGTAACTCAAGTTTCTAGTGATGTTTGTGGCTGTTAAATTGTCTCGAGAACCAAGCGGAAAAGGTATGTGTTTTTCTTTTTTCTTTTCCCTCCTCTTATTTGGTGACAAACTCATGTAGTGTGCACGTGAGCACTCTAGTTTACGGAGTAGTGTTCACAACTGTCAAACTTTGCATTTTAAACATGCTATGCCTTATTTCTCTACAAAAGAAAAGACAACAGGATATCTAAGCTAGTCACAAGCATCTTTCAACTCCGGATGTCTGGAGCCACAACACACATGACTTATAGCCTCAAAATATCACTTAAAACATATTTTTCACTGGACTATATCAGTATGTGCATATGGGTCAAAGGCAGAACATCTTTTAAGATTATTTAAAGTAGTCTTATGATACATCCTAACTGAAATACTTCATTTCAAAAGCAACACATTTCTGCCCAGCATTAGCGTTTATCCAAACAGGGACACTTTTAACTTATAAAAAGTAATACTATCAGGGATGTAACTAATAATAAGTTATATAGCAGCCATTACTATACCTATTAAGCAATATAACCATATACTGATTAAAGTATTATAAGTTAATGAAGATTTTATAAAAAGAAGAGAAAAATAAAAACAACAAAACACAAAGAGAAAATAAATAAATAAATAAACTATTTGGGAACATTATTATGCATTGATTACTCTGATTAAGAATATGAAAATAATAGATGGATAATAATGAAAAATAGAGTAATGTTTTGCTTAGTATATTGATGTGATTTGAGATAAATGTATTTACATTTATGCTAATTTTGACATTTAAAATATAATTGAAAACAGTACCTGTTTTGGTGTAACTTGAAGACAGTAAGAACTTTTCTTTTGTTGTTAGTATTATTATTTAGATTTTTACAGAATATAACATATGTAAGATTATTTGTCCTTTAGTTTTTTTTTCTTTTGCTCAACAGTTTTCCAATTATTTACTTCAGCATTTCTCTTCGCTGTACTTATTGTCCAGTCCATAGATTCTTCATGTGTTAGGATGTTGTTGTTGGTAAGGTATTTTATTGCTGAATCTACTGTTTCAAAGATTTTTATTCCATTTGGTAGAAAACTTTCAGTCTTGCTGGAAATAAAAGATGGACTTTCAGTTGCTTTTTCTTCAAGGTTTTTTATTGGTAGAAATTCTTTTCTTTTGAAACCACCTTTGTAGAATAATCATTGTCAAATCTTATTAATGAATCATTGTATTTGATGGGAGAATTTGCCCAAGCATTTCTTAATATAAGATCTTTATCTTGTGTAGAAAAAGTCTCACAATTATAGATCTCGGCTTGTTCTTACCGGAGAAGAAGCATTTCCAGAAGCTGCTAGTGATCTATGCCCGTTCTATACCATATGAAAGAGCTTCAGGTATTTTTTTACATCTGGTATCCAGGTGGTAAGAAAGTTTATCATATTGTCCCCTTCAGATTTTTCTGGTAGACCATATATTCTAATATTATTTCTTCTTGTTCGGTTTTCCATATCATCAAGCTTTTCTAGTAAATATGTATTCTGTTGAAGTAAGAATTCAGTTTGTTGTTCTTCTATTTGGACTCTAGTGTCAATGTCACTTAATGACTGTTCAATAAGTGATATCTGTCCTTTCTGCTGTGTAAACATTTCTTGAAGCTGTTCCAGTTGTTGTGAGCACTTTTCTTTAAAAGTATCTATTTTATTGTCCATCTTGTCGATTTTTATTGTAAGTTCCTGTATATTTGTAATGAGAGACTGCAGGTCTTTTTGAGAGAAGAGTCTTGTGCTGTATTCCTTAGATGACTCATGCTGTAAAGCTGATATTGGTGCTGATTTTCCAGTAATTAATTTGACAGGAATTATTCAAGTTCTGACAATAAAGTTTTTCTTATAGATGCTCAGAGTTATTAGAAATAAGTTAGTAATAAAAATTTCTTCAAATTAAATATTATTTTGTAAAATTCCTGTCAGGAATTGTATTGAGGTAAGAGAGCTGAGATGAAGTGCAGCTATCAGTTCAGCATCCTAGCCACGCCCCCCCCTTTATTGACTGCATAGGAAAGAACTTTAAACAAATAATGAACAAAGATTACAAGACAAGAGACCTTTTGTTTTTAATGTTTCCTATAGCTTTTACAAACAAATGCTTGGACTCTTACAATATGAAAAAAATAGGAGAAATGAAAGGAAATGGATTAGTGTTTTGGTACCAATTTCTTGACTCCAATTTTATTCAGGATGCTACTTCCCTCATAGCAAGATATAACAAAAATCAAAACAATTGGCTAAGCATACAAATACTCAGAGAGTATATAGTAAATGAATTCAAAATAAATCAAATAGTGAAATCTGCACCTAGACCCCAAAATCTAACTTTTTTTTGTGAAATTAGTGCATTATACAATAATGATGGATTTTCAGTATCAAGATTATATACAACACTACGAACAGACATGCAAGCCCAGATGAGTCTCTATGGAGTTACGCAGAAAAGTTTAATAAATTCAGATTCTCAGAAAAGGAGAAAATAACAATACTTAAATCAGTTAGTAATACTACATCATCTCCCTTTTGGAAAATCTACACATGGAAGTTCATTCACAAAAGTTTCTTTACTCCTCATAAAGTGGCACTGATATCAGGAAATTAAATATCTGAATGCTGGAAAATGTGAAGAAACAGTATGTGCAGACTGTGCGCATATGTTTTTAGGATGTAAAACTGTAATCTCCTTTTGGCTGGAATTTAAATATTTTATAAAAGCGCTGTGGTCGGATAAATGTGAAGTGACTGACTCACTGTAATTATTTAATGCTCCAATACCAGCATACATTCCAGTTACACAAGAACATCTACTCTGGTCCCTCCTTGCAGTAGCAAGAAAAACCATTACCTCAAATTAGAAAAGTAAGAAAAATTATACCATTTGTGGAATTTATACCACTGGCCAAAATTGTATGTAATAAAGAATTACTGACTATAACTTCAAGAACTTCAAGAATAACACATAAACTGGCTTGGTTAAAACTTAAAAAAATGTTAGACAAAAAGTGAATGTATTATCAAAAGCACTTCTGTTAAAGACACTGTATATAGTTAGGTTTATTTTCATTGTTTAAAAGTATTGTTGCACCTGTATTTATAAAAATCAATAGAAAATTATGTGAAAAAAAAAAGAAAGATAACTTGTATGTGCATTCCTGGTATATTGATTCAGAGACAGGCCTGCTATGGTGCTACATCACAAAGATGTGCAGCACCATGATGGGCTATCTCTCTGGTCTATTGCAAATGCTAATGAGGCATTTTGGCAGAGTGGACTATGCTAATTAGATATGCACTGTACCTCTGGAAATGTCTATGTAAGGCATTTATGAAGTTGAGTAATTCATTACTCAGCTGCATAAGTTACATTAAACACCCATGTTAATAAACACAATAATGCTAGACATGAGTGTGCATGTGTACATGTATGTGGCTGCATGTGTGTGTATGTATGTGTAGAGGTATGAAAGGTGTAAGGTGTGTGTGTGTGTGTGTGTGTGTGTGTGTGTGTGTGTGTGTGTGTGTGTGTGTGTGTGTGTGTGTGTGTGTTTTCCCCTTTATGAATTATCAGTTTTGTAATATTTAAGTTACCTTAAACTGAGATCAGATCCTTATCGCATTCCTTCACTTACTTTCAGCATCATCCATGTTTCTGCCAAATAAGTGTGAGCCAAATTAATAAAGGTACTGCAATGTTTACATGGAGATGTACATGTCGTGCTATTTTTTTCTGTTCACTAAGCATCCTTACATGGTTTCACATAGACCAGCATTCACCTAGATCAGGGGCCATTCTGAATATTAATAAAGCATTCCAGGGGGAAAGGCATATGCTAATTAGCCATGTCCTTTCTCTGTGGAACCACCTCCAGGAAGCATATGCTGAGGTTTAAACAAATACTTCAAACTCTTGGCAGATTAAAGTACATTTTTTATTATAGAAAAAACACATGTGCGGGAGACAGTACTCAGGGAATCACATCTCCCTGAACAAAGGATTTTCTACACAGTTTATAGAAAATTCTTATATGAATAATAAACTTTATCATAAAATTATTGTCAACATCCAGTAGAAAGTATCCAGTCAGTGCATTTCATCCATCAGACCACCACTATATATCCAATAGGAAAAAGGCAAGTTTTAGGAAATATACATTCTGTAATCGTTATCTATGCTTTGTCCTAATAATGAATACGTTTCAGTTTTGCTACATGGCCAACAAGAAATAGTGCCTCAGGATGAGGAAAATGAAACTTAGCAAACTTAACATGTAGTACTTTTCTATGATTCCAGTTCAGCTTTTCAGTCACATGAATCAGCCTTCTAAAACACATGCACTTTATTTTATTTTATTTTATTTTACATTTGTTAACCAGGGGTGTCTGACTGAGCTGAAAAGGCCCTTTTTCAGCAGAGGCCCGGGGAGAAAACCTCCACAAAGAAAAATTACAGGCACATTTAGTTACTTAGACATGATCAGTATATACACAAATTACAAGAGACATGTTTTTACAGTGGTATGTGGCACATCAACAGTTACAGTGGAGAGAACAAACAAAAAAATATTAATTTAAAAATAAAGGTAATTAATAGATTTGTGGTGTACAGCTGAAATTTAGAACATAGGTAGAATACATACATAGTACACAGGTACAGTACATACATTGTAGATTAGCCAGTGTTTGTGAGTAAGATTGAAAACTATTATCAAGTACTCTAGATTTAGTATGTATACGTTATCCGCTTTCACTAGCCCAGGGAGCAATCATGGCACTGCCAACTTTGTTTGCAATGTTACCTGATGAGGTCTTTAAAGGAGGCTTTGGACAATGTGTTTTGAATGCTAGTGGGGACAGAGTTCCATTTTTTAGTCAATGAACTACTATATAGTGCATCTCCAAAGCTATTGTAGCTGTTGGTGACTTCTAGTAGTAGTTTGCTTGATGATCTAAGAGGCCTTTTGGCTGAGTGATGTTGTACTAGGTTTTTGAGGGCAGAACACTTACCAATGCTGTAATATCTGAAACTTTAATTTAACCCTTTATGCATATCTCTGAAATGTACAGATTTTCACAGAATGTCCAGATTTTTGCCTCATATTTTTGGTTTGTATCTCATAAAATTGTGTTTTTCTGTCACATCATTTAGGGTTAAAAGCATAAAATAATCACAGACATTTGAGTTTCAGACTTCATACCTTTCAGAAAATGTATGCTAATGCAAAACATGTTATTCTGTCAATTTTCTAAGTTTGTAAAAGCAATATTTAAATAGTGTCCCTATTTTTGGGCCTTTGTCCCCTCATTATTTATGGCTTTGTCTGTATTTCTTGTTCTAAGAGATTGAGAGGTATGCCAGGAAGGCATCTTCACAGCCAAGCAACATCCACAAGACATGATGGCAGCAACATGGCTGAAAAGCTGTATTCAGCTGCCAAACACAAATGTTGTGTATGGTGGTGGTTGTGGTGGCGACCCTGTAAATAACAGAGTTTACACAAAAGTGATATTACAGCACTGATAACAAAATGGGGATCACTGATATGTAGACATACACTAGACACCAGAGAATACATTTTAAAGTGCTGTAATAACAACAACATTACTACAGGGTTCAGTTGTTGGGGATATACTAGACAGCCAGGAATACTCCATAATGTGCATAACTGGGATTAGGAGGAAACCACAGGACACACTGAAAAGTGTCATAATGGCACCAGCTGTAGTACGGTGATTGAAGGTAGAGGAAAATACTAGAACACCAGGGATGACTCTTTAAAGTGACATAATGGCAATAAAGTACTACAGGGCTGAGGGTGAATCACAGGATGGTAGATAAAGTAGTGATGTTTACAGGGACTGTTGTCTGACAGTGTGTGTGTGTGTGTGTGTGTGTGTGTGTGTGTGTGTGTGTGTGTGTGTGTGTGTGTGTGTGTGTGTGTGTGTGTGTGTGTGATACTGTGCAATGCTTTTATCACATCTATCTTTCTAAGCATTTTTGTTGATCTGTTCTCTCTTCTATAATCTTTTAACAGTGACATTTCTTGTCTTGTCTTAATTGCTTAGCAGTTTTCTCTATTTGATACTTCCATGATGACATTTGATTTCTTCCGTTCCTTTTCGTTATTGGACTGCATTTTTGTGATAAGACTTTATCTGTTATTAATTCAGCTGCACAGTAATATATCCTATTTACTTCTGTTATATCACATGAATTTCTGTTAATAGTCTTGATTAATGTGTTAATTTGTTTTATCAGATTTTAACATGTTGGATCTTACTGACTTTCTGTAATCTATTTCTTTTATTGATCTGAATATGTCTATCCATTTCTATTAAATCAAGCAACTCTTCCCTTAGATCATTTTCTTCCAAACTGAGACAACATTCTTTGTTCTCCATATCCTGCAGGCATACTACAGAAAGTTCCAAAACATCTTACTGCAACAAATTCTCTTTAGCTGTATCCTGCATTGTCCATTGCTCTTTCATATTGGAGCTCACTGGCCCAACACAGTACAACATTGGCTGTGTCATAGTTGCCACAGTTTCCTGTTCCTTCCCTTGCTGGCAACTCCACCTGAACTTTTATACTGGCTTCCTACTGAAGGCTCCAGAATATCTTCATTGTGGCAAGTGATCAGATGCTTTCTATTCTACCTGTTTCTCTTTAATTTGGGGACTTATTGTACTATGCTGTGATGTTAGCAGAGCTGTGATGTGTACAGAGGGAGGTTGACATAACAGTTAAAGTGTTTATCTTATAGACGCAAGTTGCATGGTTTGATTTCCCCCATGGCATAATTGGCTAGGCTTAACAAAATGGCCCACAAGGATAGTTAGTCTAGTACTAATCTACTTTGCTCGTGATCTGTAACTTTAATTTCTGATTCTGTAACTTGTCCATTACTAATCTTATTTTCTAATCCCCCCCCTTGCTTTATTTTTTGTATAGTGAACTTTTCCATATCTGGATGCCTTTGCCTGTATTTCTCTTCAAATATCTTTGCTGCTGCTTTTTTATATTTATAGTTTTGCTTTCTCATTTGCATAAATATTGTACCATATTAAATATCTTTTTCTTTACCATGTCTATATTTCTTATTCAGATGTCTCCTGCTCCAGCCCTTTAATCTTACCTTTCGGACTTATTGTTCCATCATGCTGTGAGATAACCTGTGTTAGACTTTCTATACTAAATCCTTCACTTTGCAGGTATTCTATAACTTCAGCTTCTATTTGTTTAACTTCTACTTTACAAGTCTTCTATTCTACACTTCCCCTTTGTGATCTTATTTTCTGTATTGTGAAATTTTCCATATATGGGTACCTTTGCCTGTATTTCTTTACAAATATCTTTGGATATGCTTTTTGTATTGATTAGTTTGGCTTTCTCCTTTGCATAAATATTGCATGATATCAGATCTCTCTTTCTTTCTCATGTCCATGCCCATGTTTAATTTTTATAGCTTTCAAAAATCTCTTAAGTTTTGTTCTTTATATTTTTGCACTTCTTCAGTCACTTTTTCCAAATGGCCAAATGTTTTTGGTCTATATAATCCCCTGGATTCTCAAAAGCTTGCAAGGAGTGCAAGATCGGTGCAGGAGCTCAAGCAGGCAATATGTCTGCAGTGCAATCCAGGAACAGCCTGCAGGGACGTGCATGAGCGCTCTTGCACTAATCCTGCACGGACTAAGCCTTGATATGCAAATCACCCCACTTGCAGGTGAAATCCATGCAAATGAGGTGAGATTGCAATCCAGGAGGCTTGCAACAGTCCAAGCAAGACTAGTGCTATCTGCAGAAATGTACTCGGTTAGTAACCGAGTAAATTTCTGCAAAATCCAAAGCGGAGCTATGACAGCTCCAAATAAAGGCTGCATATCATTTAGTAAGCATGCCAATGACCAAGTATAAGGCCATTGGCATTGCAAACATAAAAAAAATACAAAAATCAACTTTTTTTTTAGCTGATCTTGGCTGTTTAAGCGTAGGGCAGCAGCACGCAAACGGGATCGGGGGGAAGTTATAATATAAACCTAAAATAAGCAGTCTAACTAAAATCACTGTTATGCCATGCAAGTCAATGGCAGGCATAAGACAACCTGGCCAGTGATTAGTGGTTGTTAAGGGGTGAGGCTCAGTGTGAGACATGTAACTATGCATTAGCAGGCAATCCTATGCAGATGAGGGGAAGGATAGCGAATCCCAGTTTTCCCCAACATGTGAGTCAGGTCCCAACAGTATAAGAGTAGGAATAGCTTGATGCAAGCCTAGGAGTTAGTTGACATCATGTGGATGTGTGTCAGGCATATTGTAAGTGGATTGGAGCCCTGTGGCTCACGTTTGCTCCTAGCTTGTTAGCACTCTGTACAAAGCCTAAGCAGGTATGCGAGCTGCGCACTGGGTTTTACAGGAAGAAAACAGAGGTTAAATCAGGAAATAGCAGCAGTGTGCACATTTAAGCACTCTGTTTGTGCGGCGTGCACACGGGCTTAAACAGGAAGGCAATGGGAAGGGCAAACAGCAGTATGAAGATAACCAAGGAGAACTAGCTTAGCTGACAGGTGAAATATATCAGTATCAACCAATTACACAGGCAGAAGACCAGCCCAGCCCAGAACACTACTATAAACTAGGCAAACACCTTCCTGTCTGTTTTTTCCCACACTTTACACCACAGGTGTAAACAAGCGGGAGACTTTTAACACTCACAACAGAAAAATGATAGGGGCTGCAATAGCTATCATAGAACTTGTGGAAGAGGCTGAGGAAGGTGAGGATGGGAATGCTGTCAACCAACCCACAGTGAGGAGACGGCGAAGAGTGTACAGACCCAGAATAACCTACAAGGGGCTACATGAGCTAGAGATAGTGGAGTACCATAGGGTGGACAGGGACCTCCTACAGCAAATTGTTGAGCTCTGCTGGCCACGCCTGATACACAGAACTAACAGAGGGGAACTCATTCCAGTGGATACCAAGGTATGTGTAGGCCTAAGAATACTAGCTACAGGTACCTTCCAAAGGCCAACTGGGGATATGATGGGGATTTCACAGGCATCAGCATCCAGGGTACTCCACCAGTTCCTGGATGCCATGTCAGCACATGTCAGTGAGGGCGTATATTTCCCCAACATCCAAGAGGCATTGCCTAGCAATATGCAACTGTTCCACAAAATAGCAGAATACCCTGATGTAGTGGGTGCTATAGACTGCACGCACATGTGCATCAAAGCACCACCTGGTGAGCGGGATAGGGTCTACATCAAACGCAAGGGCTTCCCCTCCATCAACTGCCAGGTTGTGTGCGATGCCCAGGGCATAATAATGAATATGTGTGTGCTGTCTGCCCTGGAAGCTATCACAATTCCCACTTCTGTCATCTGACACAGCTGTACCAGAGATTTGCCAGTGAGGACATCCCTCATGGTCACCTAGTGGGGGATGCTGGATACACACTGGAGCCGTGGCTGATGACACCCATCAGAAATGCACACACACCCGAACAAGAACTCCATAATTAGGCACACGCACAGACCAGAATTATAGTAGAACATGTGTTTGGGATGCTCAAGTCATGGTTCCAGTGCCTGGATACATCCGGTGGAGCCTTGCAGTAATCACCAGCTACATGTACCCAAATTGTCCTTGCATGTACCATGCTGCACGATATGATCCTGTGGAAACAGGTGCAGCAGGAACAGTATGGGGCAGGGCCACACAGTCCCCCACCATTGCTAAGGCCTGCACAGGCACAGACTCAGAGGAGGAACAACCTGAGCCTGCCCCAGTAGGCAGAAGTAGGCATGCCCAGTATGCCCTGACCTTGGCAAAGAGGCAACGTATAGCACATACACTGACACAGGAGGGACCCAGGGAATAACACCTCTCTGACTCCTACATACAGTAAAAGGGATGCCAAACAGTGCACTACATGTCCCTAACCATGTGTAGGGAGTGTAGTATGTGCATCCGACATAGGCAGCCCTGCAGCACCACCCTCAGTACTGGAACACCAACAAGGTAAGTGACTCACACATGCCAGTTGGGGGGGGTCACATACCCAAAAACAGTCACAGCCAGCAGGACAGGTGCAGACAAACAAAAACAAAGACTGTACTATGGCCTCTGAATGAGGCCTATGGGTAACCTCCCCCCCAGGCCTACACAGACAGACTACTGCAGGTCAGGCAGTGGGTTGTCAGTTCTGAAGGGTAGGAAGTTAGAAACTAATATGTAGGTAATTAAAAGCTAAGATCTGTAGTACACTGGTATGCCTCCAGCCAGCACGATAGGTAAGACTACAGACTGAAATGAAGTACATGACATACTAGTACAGTCCTAGCAAATGTGCACAAGTGTCAGGTGTGCCCCCCCATTTGACGCAGAAATGTAGTCACAGTCAGGTGTGCCCCCTCATTCCTGTATAGAAATGTAGAAATAGTCAGGTGTGCCCCCCCATCTTACATAGAAATATAGTAACAGTCAGGTGTGCCCTCCCCACAATCTTGTCTAGACATGTAGAAATAGTCAGGTATTCCCGCCATCCTATGTAGAAATATAGTAACAGTCAGGTGTGCCCCCGCAATCCTGTGTAGAAATAGTTCAGGTGTGCCCCCCATCCTATGTAGAAATATAGTAACAGTCAGGTGTACCCCCCCAATCCTGTGTAGAAATGCAGAAATAGTCAGGTGTGCTCCCCCCATCCCACATAGAAATATAGTAACAGTCAGGTGTGCCCCCACAATCCTGTGTAGAAATGTAGAAATAGTCAGGTGTGCCCCCCATCCTATTCAGAAATGTAGTAACAGTCCATGCCAAATGATCGACAGATACCCTGCAGAGACAGCATGCTACCTGTAGGTGTACAACACAAAGGTCAGCACTGCAGTACAAACTACCTGGACTCGATCCACACATTCAATACAGACAGCCATACTGGGCATGCCCGCACACTTAAACACATGAAGGCCATGTCTGCTAACACCAGTGGACCAGACATATCTGGCAGCCGCAGATGTTAGTGCAGACACTCCTCAGTATGCACCACACATGCTTTGCACACACCATGGATAGGAATACAGGCATATATGTAAAGACAACACACTATAATAAGCCAAAGGTAGACATACATAGATGTGTGGAAGAGGGTGACTGTGACAAGGAGCTATTCAGGGCTCTCCCACCCAGCACACAGCAAAAGGGCCACAACCACATGAGGGTCTGATGTCAAACACTGCAGATACTAGCCACTGGTATCTGTCAGAATTACAGAGTATGTGGTGCACATGCCAGCTGTGCAACATGACTGTTCAAGGAAGTAGTCATCTAGCAGCTGTATACACTTAGCTGTGGAATATGACCCAGGTTGTGCCCAGATGTGGTGTGTCAACCCCTAGATGAATGGGTTATTGCCCATGCACACACACTGCCCTCCCCATAGCCCCAGTATGACAAGCCTGCTGTGGTCACCTACTGTGAAATACACCTTTGAGAGAGTTGTATCCTAGCAATCTCTGTGGTGCATCCCATAGCTGTGCACTTCTGTAGTATGATAAAATAGTTAGATAGGAATTCTAACCCCAGCCTTGGCAACTGCATGTGTGTTGGTCTGTGTAGAGAGCAATACCTTTTTAGGGTGGGCACACTCCCTACAATTGAAATGCTCTACTTTGGTAAGGCTGCTGATGTCATCCACCTAGAAATACATCCCTGGAAAAATTGTACTCTAGTAATCTCTGTGGTGTGTCCCATAACTGTATAATGCTGTAGTATAAGAAAACAGTTAGGTAGGAGTTCACTTCCCAGACATAGCAACTGTGTTTGTGGGTGTGTCTCTCTGTGTCGAGCGTAATGCTTTTTAGGATAGTCACACTCCCTACAATTCAAATGCTCATCTTTGGCAAGGCTGCTGATGTCATCCACCTAGAAATACATCTCTGGGTAGCTGTAGTCCAGTGATCTTTGTAGTGTGTCCTATAACTGTGACCTGCTGTCATGTGAAACATTTGTGAGGTAGCTGTTTTAATCCCAGACATGGTTTGTGTGTGTGTCTGTCTGTGTAGAGAGCAATGTTTTAGGGTAGTCACACTCCCTACAATTCAAATGTTCATCTTTGGCAAGGCTGCTGATGTCATCCACCTAGAAATACACCTCTGGGTAGCTGTAGCTTTGTAATCTTTGTAGTGTGACCTGCTGTAGTGTGATAAATTAGCTAAGTAGCTGTTCTATTCCCAGACATGGCAGGTGCTTGTTTGTGTGTCACTCCATCTGTGTAGAGAGCAATGTTTTTAGGGTAGTCACACTCCCTATAATTCAAATGCTCTTCTTTGGCAAGGCTGTTGATGTCATCCACCTAGAAATACACCTCTGGGAAGCTGTAGCCCAGTAGTTTCCATAGTGTGTCCTGTAACTGCATACTGCTGGAGTGTGATAAATTAGATGGGTAGCTCTTTTAATCCCAAACCTGGTAAGTGTCTGTTTGTGTAGCGAATAATGCTTTTTAGGATAGTCACACTCCCTACAATTCAAATGCTCATTTCTGGCAAGGCTGCTGATGTCATCCATCTAGAAATACACCTCTGGGAAGCTGTAGCCCAGTAATCTCTGTAGTGCATCCTGTAACTGTGTACTGCTGTATTGTGATCAATTAAGTAAGTCACTGTTCTACTCCCAAACGTGGTAAGTGTGTGTGTGCCTGTCTGTATAGCGAGCAATGCTTTTTAGGGTATTCACACTCCATCCAATTTGTATGCTCTACTTTGGCAAGGCTGCTGATGTCTTCCACATAGAAATACACCTCTGGAAAGATTGTAGCCAGGAATGACTGTAGTGTGTGCCATAACTGTGTACTGCTGTAGTGTGATATAGACCTCTGTTAGGGGTTCTGTATCCACGCATGTTGGTGGTGGATGTTTTGTGTGTGTTTTATTGTCTGTGTAGGGAGTAATGCATTTTAGGCTAGTCACACTCAGTACATGCCCAATGGCCTACTTTGGCAGTTCTGCTGATGTCATCTAATGTAAAATACACCTTTGGGGAAAGAGATCGTCTGTAATCCCTGTGGTGTGTCCTATAAAAGCTCAATGCTGCAGTGTGATATACATCTCTGTTAGGGGTTCTATACCCACACATGCCGGTGGTGGATGTTTTGTGTGTGTTTCAATGTCTATGTGGAGAGCAATACATTTTAGGCTAGTCACACACAGTACATATCCAATGGCCTACTTTGGCAGTCCTACTGATGTCATCCAATGTGAAATACACCCTTTGGGGAAGGAATACTCCAGTAATCTCCATGGCGTGTACTATAACTGTGTAGTGCTGTAGTGTAATAAACTAGTTAGGTTGGGCCCAATGTGTTGTGGGTTTTGCAAATGCCTTTTATGGTGGCCCTATATCACAGTGTCCACTGTACAGGGATAACAGATGTGAAATAACTGAGAGGCTGGGGTGCCAATCCATACCCATACATGTGACATCACGGCCAGGCAATCACAGTTAGCAGCCCCAGTATTACCCAGACCACACTCTCAACCCATGTCACATACACACACACACACACACACACACACACACACACACACACACACACACACACACACACACACACACACACACACACACACACACATGCAGAGGCAACAGCCAATATGTGTGTAGTACACTGCATAGTGGTGACTGATAGTAACTATGGAGTGATTGCAGTGGCCTACAGAGGGCATGGCACCCTATCCATCTGTCCATTAGGCACATATATGCAGACAGTTCACCTTCCTCATGTTCCCCACTGGACACCTACAACACATGTGGTGCCATCACATGTGACCCACAAAGGACATACCATGCCTGAAAACATGCCCTGTATGGGCAGATACCACTGACACCAGGGAATGCCAGTAGCATGCTATCAATGTAGGTGCAGGGTTAACCTGCTGTCCATTACCAGTTCCTGCCACAGGTGGACAAGACTGGCACATCTGATGATAATCTGTGTACACAACATGGGCCCAACAACCCAGGTACAGTTCCACATGTCACTGTACATGCATGTGGGAGGTGTGCACATCCCAGACACTGTCCATGTCATGGACTAGAGAACACATACGTGGCAAGTGATGCACAGCATTGGCCACATGCAATAGCCATCCAGGTGACTGGATGGTGGATACAATACCCACCTGTGTGTGCAAATGCAGAAACCACAGGCCTGAGCCACAATGCAGACCATTGTCATGTGGCCTGATGCCAAGGTATACCAATCACCTAGCCTTGTATAGCCATCTGGCACAGTTGACCACCACATACCCATGCAGAAATGCACCCATGCATGTCAGTACTGGCACACTGTGATTTTGTGTGTGGGTTGTATGATGTGTATGATCACATCCACCCTCACTACAACCCCCAGTGGCATACTGAAGCATGCTGTCTGATTGTCCGATGTAAGACACCTCCCCATATCCTTTGCCCATATCATCTCCGTATGACCCATGTGGTGCATGTGATACCTGCACAGTAATGTGTTGCGGCAATCTCACTAGGGATGAGCTGTATCCCTGGCCCTGCCAAGTGTGTCAATGTGTGTGCGTCCTTGTGAGAGTGTGGCCGTGTTGATGCTGGCACCTGTTCATGCAGACAAGCATGTGTACATCACCTACCGTATAGATACCATATCCCTGTTGCAGATGTCACTCACCGTCACATATATGTTCTGCAGACTCCACAACAGTTAACCTATGAGGTGCATCCACCAACTACATGGGACTGTGATAGCACTATATAGTTATCAGGGGTTTGATATCCTGTGCTGGTAGGTGAGTGACACAAACATGATTAGGTTTTACTCTCCCACCCCTCCCTGACTTGTCGATGTCTTTGTCTCCCTCTCTCACTCCCTCACTGGTGGATGTGGAGACCTATACCTGCTTTTCTTAGGCAGCAGCATGTGTATTTTAGGTAATGCTCATGATCAGCTGATGGCCTCTGCACAAATTGCAGCACTCCCCTAGCTGATTGCATGTGGAACAGCTGTGGCAACATTCCCATAGTCAATTGCATGGAAACACACTCCAATATCTAGGAGCATCATGTTTGTGTTGGTCCTTTTCATTCACTGTGAGCAGGAACTCATTCTGTTGTTTGGCAAACAGCATATCATATGGAGTGGGGATTTACCTCTGACAACATACACTGTGGAAACAGTCTAACACACAGGAGGAGGATGTGCCTAACCTGACTACAGACTGTAAGTGCTGCTATACTGCATTTGGAGTAATGTTGGTTGAACAGGGTGTGTGCGGATATGGCTGTCCTACATGTGTGAATACCTGCCATGTCAGTTGTATGTTTATGAGGACTCCCCATCTGTTGGGTCATCTGCAGACTGGGCAGTGTGTGGTGCCTTTGGTGTCATGTGTTACCCAAAGAACTAGTATCTGTGAAATGCAGAAGGTAGTTTGAGGATTGCAGTCTGTAGATGGTGAAAGCCATGACAGTTACTGACTTCATATCCCTCACAGGACATATGTTGCAACAAACCCTGTTACAACAGTAAATGTATGATGTTATCACAGCAACGTGTCAATATTGTCCGTGTATGTGCTTCCAGCCACAACTCAGTCAACCTTTGTACATATGTCATGCATTAAGAGGTGCATATGTGCTGTACACCATAATTAGTGTCATCATATCTGATATCAAGCCAGTGATATATCAGATTGCTACACATGTTATGTACAGTAGGGGTTATATTTGATAACATAACCTAGACATACTCTGGTTGTTTGTACAGTACTGAGGTCTGTGTACTTATGGTGAATGTCGACAGTGTGTGTATTGTTAGTATGTACCTTGGCCTGTGTACAGACTGTGATAGTTTTCCTAGGTTCCATCCTATCTGATATTACATGCTGCTCCACTGTATGTTATCGTATTGGCTTACATGTTTGTAGGGCCATACACACATGTCCCATACCAGAGTCAGCCATCAGACCAAACTGTGTAGCGGCCCAGTATATGTAGGGTTAGTGTGTGAGTGGTACATATGAGAATGGTGTCAAACAGGTAGTCCATATACTGTAATATCATGCTAGCTTGCCTTATGTGGCTGTGGCTGTGTTCTCATTGGTTGTGGTTATGCACGTTCACACAGGTGTATCTTACCCTGTGCTGTGACATGCCTGTACAGCCTGCTGTATATACAGGTATACAGGTACATGTGCATTCCCCCATAGGAGATGAAACACAGTGTTGAGCCAGTCTGCCTGTAGCCTGCACAGTGCATTGTTTCATGATTAGCAGCTTAGTGTACTTACCCAGCAAGATGTCACTTGCAGATACTTGCCAGATGTACTGCTGCTGGGCTTCCCTTAACAGTCATGTATGTCAGACAGAGCAGTGGGATGCTGTACAGATGTATGTCAGTATCTAGTGTGTAGTATGTGGCCATGGCACCCCTGTACCAGCGGTTATTACGTGTCAGGCCAGACAGGGGTGTGTGACTGCATAACCTATGGTGACATTAGTATACCAGTCGTTATGTGTTATACCCATCTACATGGCTGTTAACATCCATATTATCAGGCATGGTACACATGTTTTGCATTAAGGGGTTCTGTGTATACCTCTGGACTGTACAGAGTGTGTCAGAATGTCCACACATATTGGCCAATATCTCTGCTGCAGTTGACAGGGGCAGTATGTGCTAGCAGTGGTACTTTACTATGATGTCCTTAGGATGTCTATCAGTAGCCAATGGCACACATGTGGAAAGCAGATGTGACCTCCCACACACACCATGTCTGTGAAGACAATCCCAATTATGGTAGCAATAGTATATAGAACTGTAAAAGAACACAAATAAAGGTTTACAATTTCTGCAAACCTGTGTGTGTTTTTTTTTGTCCTATGACCTCTCAGTGGGTATATGTTACAGGCAATGATTGTCATTTGTATGGGTGGCCCATACAGTGTCCAGGTGTTCAGGTGTGAACTGTAGGCATAGTGGCTGTATCATATTTTGTGCACCTTCTACCTATGTATCTTACTGTACATATATCTACATGTGTATGTGTAGTCACATGTATATCTATATGTATGTAACTATATATATATATATATATATATATATATATATATATATATGTGTCTGCATATATGTGTCTGTGTATATGTATCCTGGGGATGTCAATAGCTTCTACATTTTACATTTCCTATGGGAGCCAGACTGTACTGCATATGTTACCAATACCAGCCTGACATCATACAGGTGGGATGTAGTACAGTTAACATCTTGTGCCCATGTCATGTCAGGTCCTGGTTATGGGATCTGCAACATTTGGTAGTGTATTGCAGGGCAGACATGTTTGGCTGTCATGGGGTATGCCTATTCGTACAAGACGTATATTGTTTGGGGCCTCTCAAACCCATTAACGGTGCATGTGGACATATATGTTTTTGGTAATCTACAATCGCTATCTACATATCTGCTTACATATATATGACTATGTCCATATATACCTACATATATATATCTGCGTTCATATATGTACCTTGCTGTGTATATGCAGACATATAGGTGTAGACATATATATGTGTCAATGTAGGCATTTGCATGTATATATGTTCATATATATTTATATATATATATATATTTCTAAATATATATATATATATATATATATATATATATATATATATATATATCGACATATATGGATATGTTGCATCTGTTTAGATATTAATATATTTATGCATACACATACATCTAGATATCTAGATGTTGGCATACATTCTCTGTACTGTTGCATGACTGCGCTGGATGATATGTTTCTCAAAACATCCAATCTATGTATATTTGGTATTGCTTAGTGGTAAATCGCTTTGTCTATGATATGCAGGGTCCTGGGTTCAGGACTTAAAGTGACTGTTTACTTTGTAGCTGGGCAGAACACAGGTCATTGGATACAGAGTGATTAAGGCACTTTAAAGCAGTTGTAAGCGGGTTTGCTCGACTTTATGAGGAGCTAAGCACTGCTAACTACCGGTTGCAGTTTCTTATACTCTGTTAGCTTCTGAATTGCTTAAGCTGTGTAGGCAGTGCTTACCCCATGCAAACAGGCTTAAACCCACTTACTGCTGCTTAAAAGTGCTTACTCCTGCTTACCCCATGCTAATTTCTTTAAAAGAAAAGAAAAAAGGGTTGATAGGAAAGTGGTGAAAAAAGGAGTACAAAGAGGGAAAGACAGTAGGGAGAATAACCAAGGATGTGCAGGAAGGGTGTAGGGAAGGTCCATAGCTGCCCATTTCTTCTACAGCAACAGCTATGCATATACACTGAATTTGGAGGTAGATTTGGACACTGAAACCCCTGGGTGGGGGTGAGGACAACAATAATTCATTGTGATGCCAATTAGGCCGGTTTACTTGTGTACAGTGGACATGTATGTGAAATGGACAGCTATGTATGGAGTGATTTTTTTTTTTGTGGGAACAGATTGTCCTTTTTTTTTTCGGGTGAGAGTGGGATGTTGGGGAGGGGTAGTAGGTATATTTGGAGAGGTAGGTTGGGTAGGTTAACAGACAAGACAAACAAGATGCATACAGGGGTGGTATATGACACATGTGGGAGGTAGATACCTTGGACAGGGAGGGGTGTTTGGAAGATGCAAACCAATGAGCCCAAAAATGGAAACAGTGGGACTGAGGTCCCCACCCATGGGCAGTCACCACTGCACCTTCACGGCCCCAAAGGTGGCTGTGCTGGGACTGGGTAGGAGGGGCAGGCTCACCCTCTAATTGCACCACATGGACCTCAAGCTGGCGTAGCTCGTCTCAAATCTCCCTGTCGAGCTCCCTATGCACCAGAGCCCAAACCTGACGGCGGGTGACAGGTACCTCTCCACCCCCGCTTCCAGGGGGTGAGCCCCATCTCCTTAGGCGGTTCTGCCCGAAGGTGGTGCAGGGCCAGTGGAGGAGGAGGTCCCAGGCTGGGCCCCGGATGTGCTGGTGCCCGGTGCCATGGCCAGCTGAGGTGGGACAGGTGGGTCAGCTGGGACCTGCCTTCCCATACGAGCTATGGTGTTCCCGTTTTAGGACAGATATTGATTAGTAATAGTCAGCAGCATTCAGGACTAGTTATACAGCATGCATAGGTATTCCCATTAACCCAAGACACCAGATTTACAACAGTTGCAGGGTGAGCAGAACACATGCATATATGGGACAACAGTGGCCATTACAGCAGCATGCAGGTCTCACTGATGGCAACAGGCCACCAATATGGGAGTATATTAACATGGCACATGTATAGAACCAAATGTGAATATTTATAATCCAATAAGACATATGTCCCAACAAAAGATTGGAGTGTACACGTACCCATTTAGGTGTGTAATTAGGTTATTGTTGCACATATGGTGGGGGTGAGAGAGAGATGTCAATTAACAACTAATATATCCCTGTAGTTTTCACAACTTTCTTAATCACTGCAGTGATCTGTCCCTTACATGTATTATTACACTACCCAATGGCCTTACTTTGCACAATGTTATGTTTGTAGATTAGTATATACATGGACTGTGTTTTACATATAGTCTACACCTCTTACCTGTTATAGCTGTTGAGAAAATATTTTTAACACTACCTGACAAATTCTATACATCCTCCCAGATTCCATGCTTGTAGACAAGTATATGAGTGAACTGTGTTGTAACTACAGTCTACACCTCTTACCTGTTATAGCTGTGGTGGAAACTTTGTTAACACTACCTGGCAAATTCTACACAAGCTCCCAGATTCCATGCTTGTAGACAAGTATATAAGTGAACTGTGTTGTACCTACAGTCTACACCTCTTATCTGTTATAGCTGTGGGGAAAATCTTTGTTAACACTACCTGACAGATTCTACACATACTCCCACAGTCCATGCATGTAGACATGTATAGGAGTGAACTGTGTTGTAACTACAGTCAACACCTCTTACCTGTTATAGCTGTGGAGGGAACTTTGTTAACACTACCTGACGAATACTACACATACTCCCAGATTCCATGTTGATGTTATACACATAACTAACAATCCGTTATTGCACACACTCTGGTCAAGGCTTGACAGGATGCAGCTGTTAATGTGACATATTTTGGAATAGCTGTCATACACTTTTTGTGAGATGCTGCAATGACACGTTTGCTTTCATATACATTCTCTTTTTATGTTCAGGTCTTACTATACATTATATGTCAGTATAAGCTGCCTACATTTCTTGGATCATCTCACTGATTTGTCAGGGGAACAGGTTACTGGGCAGCAGATATGGGCCATTTATCTGGACATGCTGGACAGAGCAGAAGAGTTGAGGGGTATGACTATGCATATAGCTTACCACCTGAACATTTTACCACAGTCTGTACAGTTGATGGCTATGATTATGCTTACAGTGTACTATCTGAACATTCTAGCAAAGTCTGAACAGTTGGGTCTAAGTATGCATACAGCTTTCTATCTGAACATTCTCACAAACTCTGGACAGTTGTGGGGTATGATTATGCATACAACTTACTACCACTCCCGAGATTCAAACCCCTGCTGGTGTGGTAAAAATAAAACAGTCAGCATCACAGTACACTGTGCTATCAGGAAAGTGGCATGTCACATTCCAATTGTTTCTAACTCTCCCTCAGTTGTTCTATATAGCGTTCTATATGACTGACCTCTTGGGACTTCCAACATTGTTATACTGAACTTCCTACACATTTTATCTGCGTTCAACAGTGTGGGTAACACTGCTTAATACAACAGTACTATTTATAGAATGCAACACTACAACAACATATGCAGAATGTACACAAGCACTCCAGGGGTTATACTTTTATTCACAAAATATTACACCTTTATTTACACACAACCTATATGACAGTCTTCCTGCCATATTGTCTGGTTTATTCAGTACATCCCATACACAATACATTTTTATACTGGTACAATACTTTCTAGAACTGTTATATTTTTTCTTATGACAGTACATGCAAGATTATTACTAACCTGCCTCATGACGCAGCCTTTGTAGCCTAGCAGCATGGTTCACAGCCTGCTCATCTGCAGCTGTCAGAGAAATACAGTGATATTTAGCTATTACCTATCCATAGTATACACAAGCTAGGCAATCATTATCTACATAGTAGAATGAGTGCTTACTCAGTGCTGGAGCATTGGCCATCTGCCTTGATTCTTTGATCCACTGCTCCAAAACATCACCCCTCCACCGCTTCAGGTCAGCATGGTGATGCCTGACCTGCTCATCAGTTCAGGGGATACCAGTGGCACTGGTGAGGTCACGGACGAGACTGCCCCAGGCCTCCACTTTATACTGAGAGACCTGGTACTGGCCCTGCAGTAGTTTCTCCTCATGGTGTTTTACCAGGAGCCATACCATGAATCTGGACTCCTGGGTACCCCAGCTCTGTGCTCTAAATCGAGTGCCTTCCCCAACTCCAGCCATTCTGCTTAGACTAGGAAGCTGCAACCAGTTATGGGAATTATTGGTGCCTGTGGGGTTTAAATACATCCGATTTCCTACACTTTCCTGTGATTGGACGGTTTTGAAAAGGCTAAGCTATGGGCACACCTGCTTACCTAATGTTGGCATTGGTTAAAGGGGCATACCACTGGGCAGATTGAGTTAGCCAGTCTACACATTGCTTACACCACGTAAGCTGAGCTGTGCAATGCTTAGCATTGCTTAATATTTAATTAGCATTATATTTTCCTTTTGACATTGATTTATTATTTGTTACATGTTATATCTGTGCCTGGTATCTGTGATTCATGTGTACGTACACTGTATAGGGTCTTGGGGACTTCAACACTTTATTACAATAACACCTCACATCTGGCCTTACTGCAGTACTCCAGTTCACATATTTATGTTATGTAGCAGGTTATACAGCATCACACTGTACATGGATTCATTTTGCATGTTCAGTTTGATTTTCCTGTGGTGAGGATTTGTTTGTTGAAACCTCAGTTTTAGGTGCTGCTGTGATGGCTTAGTGGTTAACTACTAAAACTGTAGTGTGCAGGGTCCTGCATTTGAGCCTTGCAGAGGCTGTTTATTTTGTTGCTGGGCAGAACACCGGATGTTGGATACAGAGTGATTAAGGCACTTTAAAGCAGTTGTAAGCATCTTTGCGTGGATTCGCGTGGTGGTAAGCACTGCTAACTTCTGGTTAAAGTTTTTTACACTCTGTTAGCTTCTAAATTGTTTAGTCTGTATAGGCAGTGCTTACTCCCACGCAAACACACTTAAACACACTTATTTTGCTTACATATGCTTTCTACTGCTTATTTGTGCTTAAAGTTGCTTACTAGTGCCTTATTCATTATGACACTGACGCTTCACATGTGCATTTCCTGCAGTGCTCCAGTTCATAAATATATGTTATTTAGAGGGTTTTGCAACAAAAATATTGGTTATGATGTGATTTGCCATATAAAATAGACTGTGCTGTTGTGGGACTTGAACCAGAAATGCCTGTTCATTTGGTGAACACTCTGCCCTCTACACTATTGCGGTGTTGCTTCATTTGCATATATCTTCCTTGTTATCCTCTTCAGCCTTTTAAGCTGCTTTAACCGTAGCTAAGTGATGGGCATACCCGTGCACCTATGGTAAATTGTACTTGGATTTAAAAAAAAAAAATAAAGGGGCTCCTTCATTTGATTTTTATGTACTGCTGGTGTTGTACACATGGGGAACTGTTGTTGGGGATATGCGGACACCTATGAGGGATCTCACTCATTTCTTACCACTTTCTGCTTTTCTACATTGCAGGGGCGTGTTTAATCTGAGAGCTCTTCTCTCAGAAACACCCCCTGCACTCATATATGCTCCGTGTAAGCCTAGAAGCTCAGGCAGCACGCCTTCATTAATATGCATGGCGTGCTGCCATCCTGCTCCTTAATGGGTGCTTCTGTGCAGGACTAAGCTAGTCCTGCACAGAAGATTAGTGAATCCAAGAGAATGTTTTCCAAGGATCTGTTGTATTAGTGACCAAAAATGTGCATTTGAAGCTTTTGGCAGTCTTTCTTGTACAAGTATTTTTCTTTCCTCTAATTTCTCTCTTAATTCTTAATTTTTATAAATACATTCTATCTGGAAACTCTGGGCTTCTTGCATAATAGTAACAATAAACAATATCTTTCTTATCCTCAATAGTCCACTCTATCATCTCTATGGCTGTTTTTTGGCATGCTAGTTTTTTTTTGTGTTTTTTTTTTTTTTTTGTGGACTACTACTTCCTTCTACAACAGGGGCATCCTCCCCTGAGCCTTACCTAACCCCATTGTAAGAATGTTTCCATGTTTTGAGGATTCTACTCTGTCATTTTTTCTAGTCTTGGCACCAGTGCACCTACCATGACTGGATACTTTATATCCTGGGACTTGTACACCCAGCTGCCTTTTTATTTTTAACCTGCTTCTGTCATGATATATGTTTTATAAATGCAGTCTATATATCAGTGTCATCTTTGTGAGATTTTGTAAAAACAGGGTCCATCTCATGAAGGCACTCACCAAGACTTGCTGATTTTATCACCTCTCTGTTTGGACTCTCTGTTATCCATATGATATTAATAATGCAATCTTAACTGAAAGCAATGTAGTTATGGTTTACAGAAGGCTTAAATGTGATGACAGTTTATCACTGGTAATCAGGAAGTGTTTTTCTATAATAATGGATATCTGTGCAATATTGCTGGAAATAAAAACATTCTACTCCCTTTTTATGACATGGAGAATGCTTTGTAGATGCCTGTATCTGTAATTTTTCCTAGCTGTACAGAGTGGAAAGGATTCTGAAGTATTGCACTAGGCAGTTTGCTAGAATAAAACATTTAAGCTACAGGAATAAGCTGGAAATGCTGTGCTTGTTTTCTGTGAGCTAGAGACTGATTTAGAGTGATCTTCCTCTAATATAGACATGTAAAGACTATACCATTTTGACAGCAAATCTAGGGATAGAGTTTACATCACACTTAACGGGAGCAATGAGAACTGTTTACGTGTGAATATTCCAGTTTGTAATGCAGTGCAAGTAAGAATAGGAATGTAATACATTACTTTTAATTATGAGAAAAACCACTCCTTTAGAAATATTTAATGGAGGTGTGGATAAGCGTTTTGGAAATAGGGTGTTTGACTCTTTATTATAGGTGGCAAATCCATGTAAGGGTTCCTCTGAGGCTTACAGTTGGTGACAGATATATATTGAACATTATTACTATATCAGCAGAGACAGTGAGATTGAGTACATAGGCAAGATGATTACAAAGTTTGGGATTTTATGAGAAGACCATGTACTACAAGGATGCAAGGATTCAGAATGTCTGGAAGGTAAACAAGTAATAAAAGGAGAAGTATATATTTAAAATTGTATGTGGATGGTGATAATGGTGCCACAGGAAGGAAGAACGAGATATTAGCTTAAGGCTAATGAGAAGGTTGGGGCACTGGAGTTACTGGAAGAAAGGTACCCTAAAGAGACACCACAATTCTGAAAAAATGGATGATTATTATGATGGTGGGTTCAGAAAAAAATACTGTTGGTTAGGAAAGAGAAAGATAATCATACTTGCATGAGATTTTAATCTTTCTCAGTGAACTATGGGATGTTCACACCTAAATTAAATGAGATATAAGTAATGCATTATATAGACATCTTGTCAAAAGTCCTTGTTGTGAAATGTTCAAGTTTGCCATATTAGAACACACACTTGTCAATCCCAGAGGGGGTAACATTAGGAAAAAATTAGGGGAAAGAGAAACTAAATGGAAAATTTTGTTAACCTCAACAGTACACCTGGGAATAAATGACAGTATATCCATCAAGCCCATTTTGGAACTAAAGGCATCATTTTATATGGATTTAGAAGAAGGATGAATTGTATTATGGAATGCATATATTTTTAAATATATTTATATTTGAGAAGGTGTTTTTATGTATTTATCTGTGATTTTATATAGTATTAGGGTAATTATTTAACATATATATTTTTTATTAAATAGAGTGATGTTGTTTAACTGAATGCACAATGCACTTTAAGGGACTTGTATTCACATAATCACGAATTAATTGGCTGATTACACTATGTGTTTGATTGGTTTATGATAGTATATAACCCAGGCTGTAATTAAAAATGGTGTTCTGATGAAGTCTATAACATAGATGAAAGCGCTTAAGTGGACTATATGTGTTTCATTAAATAGAGCTTTTAGAGCAACTTGCGTTATCTTCTTGGGATCTAAACACCCTATACAGCGGATTATTGTGTGTGAACTTCATTTGATGTTTTTATGCTGGTTGCAGACATATTGTATAACTTATGCTTGATAAAAGCTGTTCTGTGCAAATAACAAATTTACAAATCAGAAAGGTGCCTACCTCCACTTATTTATTTGACATTTGTTTACCGGGGTGGTCTGGCTGGGTCTACTGAACTCGCTTTCAGCAGAGGCCTGAGGAGAAAAGTTCCACATACAGTACAATACAAATACAGTATAATCCAATACAATAAAGATTACATTAGAAATGTTCTTTTCCCAGTTAGGGGCACCACAGCGGATCACACGTCCACTCATGATTGGCAGTGGAGTTTTACAGTATAAAGTTGCCAGCCCAGTGCCCAACCTTCCACAGAAGGACACACACTCACACCTAGGGCCAGTTTAGAATGTCCAATCCACCTACATCATGTCTTTAGGATATGGGAGGAAACCAGAGCACCCAGAGAAAAGCCACACGGAGAACATCCCAGCCAAGGATAGAACCAAAGAACCTCATGCTGTGAGGCAACAACACTAACCACTGCACCACCATGGCTGCCCAAGGATTGCATTAGAAATACTATACAAAAGTTGAAAGAAACAAAGATGATGTAATATATTGCTATACATCTAGACACTTCTATACAGTTAAAACATTACAGATTATAATAGTCACTTTCATCATACATAGTGTCCAAAAAAAAAGTATGTAGGTAGTACAATGTGTGACATTGACTGTTATAGTACATGCAAAACAGAATATTAGTTTCAGTTAGGAAAATAGCAGCCAGAAAGTTAGTGATGCAGACAGATAGTGAGAGAGAGTTAAGAAGAATAGAAGCAGTAAAGCCTGAGCAGTAGCTTAAGGATATGGTATAGAAGCAGAGAAGGAGTTAGAAGAGCCTTAGGATCTTTCATAGGGTTACCACCTGTCCCACTTTGCGAGGGACAGCCCCTCTTTGGGCAACTGTGTCCTGCAAAAAATTTGTAAAAATGGTAAATGTCCTGAGATTTTAGGACAAAATTATTTCCTATATTTAATGTAATAGTTGCATAAAACAGTTATTCTGTATCTGAAACACCTAAATGTTATAAGAAACAGAATAACAACTAAAATGCTACAAGAATAAGCTTTTATTTAGGCAAAAAAGTGAAGTTCTGTCCTTTGTACTTGCTGTGGGTATGTTTCGTCCTGCAAGTCTGATGTTTGTACCAAAAATGTCCCACTTTGGGCATTTGAAAAGGTGGCAACCCTAAATATTGCAGTCTGTGAGAGATTGAAGTGTGACAGAAGAGGAAGACCTAAGCATTAGGCAGGCTTTATGCAGGAGCAGAGCCATATATTTTTGAGATGATTTTTTTAAAGAGGCTTTGAAATGGGTTAGGCCAGACATAGACCTGGTAGCTAGAGGTAGTGAATTCCAATGTATAGAGACAGAGTATGAATACAGAGAGTGACCAGGTTTTCTTGTGGGTTTTGAGATAGCTAAGAGATTTTTGTCTCCTGATCATAGAGATTGATTTGGTGTGTAAGTTGTGACTAGATTGCCTAGTTCAGGGTAGGCAATAGGCTTGAACATAAGGTTGTGCAAGGGGGATAGCTGAATAAAGGCAAGTTGGTTGGGTAGTTCAAGCCAGTTTAATTCTAGGAGTGGCTTACAGTGGTGTGTGTGATATTTAGAGTTTGTGGCAAACTTCGCAACTTTGTTGTAGCACTGTTCCAACTTGCTTAGGGTAGAATTTTGTAAGTTTGTTAAGATAGAGGCACCGACAATGTCTTTGTATGGGTAGTTTTGGTTGTTGCAGTAAAGAAATGTTAGTTTCTATATAAGAGTCCCAGTTTTTGATGAGTTTTCTTTATATTTTGCTGTATATGGGCATCAAATTAAAGTTTATTGTCAATGATAACACCTAGAAGTTTGGTTTCCTGCACTATTTCTATGGCAGTGTTGTCAGATGCAACAATGTTGAAATGATCAGTGACAGGGGAGGTGTTTTAGGGATGAAAAAGTACTAGTTTTGTCTTCTTTGGACTAAGAAAGAGTTAGGCATTTCTTAGCCAGGATTCAACTGCTGTAAAGGACCATTGAGTTTTTGAGAGTAGTTCTGGTAGTGATTGAACAGTGCAGATTATGGTGGCATCATCAGCATATTGAATGAGGGTCCCAGGGTGAGAGGCAGTGTGAAGGTTGTTTGTGAAAATGTTGAAGAGTAGGGGTCCTAGGATGGAGCCTTGAGGGACACCAGTAGAAAGAGCCGAAGTTCATTGGACCATTTCACTGCTTGTTTGATCCTTGAGGTAGCTCTGAAACCATTTTACTGTGTTATGTGAAAAGCCTAAGTTAGACAGCGTGTTCAAAAGTCAGGGGTGAGACACTGTGTCAAAGGCCTTGGAGAGATCAAGGAATACTGAGGCTGTATAGCACCCTGCATCTCTGGCCTTGTTCATGGCATCTGTAAAAGATAATAGGGCTGTAGCTGTGCTTTGTCTAGGTCAGATGCCATGTTGGATTTTGGTTAAAAGATTGTTTAGCAATAGATATTGCATTACCTGCTGATGGATGCCTTTCTCAAGAATTTTAGATATGGGTGACAAGATGGATATAGGATGGAAATTGGATGGATCAAAAGAGTTGCCTCCTTTGTGGATGGGGGTTGATGTTAGATTGTTTCCATATGGTAGGTACTTCTGATTCAGATAAAGACATATTTATAAGGATACTGATTGGGTAGACGACTGAGTTAGTAGCCAGTTTGAGGTAGTATGGGGGGAGATTATCAGCTGAGGTAGAGCAGGATTTTAGTTTTTGTAGCAGTTTCATAATGGTGTCAGTGGAAATGGGCTGAAATGAGAATGGGGTTTGTATGACATTTTGTTGAGTAGGGTGGTTAATAATGACAGGGTTAGAAGTAGTTGATGGCCTGGGGTTGTTGTCTGAATAGGTTGGAGAGTGGGGGTCCTAGGATGGAGCTGTGTTGTTTATTGGTCCAGCATTATGGGTGTTATTTAGTAGGTCTGAAATTGATTTTATGAAGTGCTTCTTAAAGTTTTTGGCTATTTGTGATGGAGGGGTATTAGGTGATAGGGTGTGCTCTCCACTTCTTCCAGGGTTAAGTAGTGAAGATACTGAGTGCCAAAATTTACTGAGGTTGATTTTATGCTGGAGTTGAAGCTGGGAATAATATGACTTCTTATCTCTGTTGATTAGTTTTGTCACTTTGTTACATAGTGCTTTGAAATTAACATGATTTTGTTCATTTTTATTTTGTTTCCAGGTTGACCAGGCTAGGTCCCTTTGCTTCATCAGGTGTTTACATTCCTTAGCCATGGTGCTGAGTTATTTTTGATTATTTTCATACGAATGGGAGCTGGGGTATTAAGTATGTGAAGGAAGGTGGTATTAAAGTATAGTACAGCATCATTAAGGGGTAGTTGTTTAAGGGGTGTCCAGTCTATTTCCTGTAGGAGATTGTTGAATTCATGCTCACAAAAATTGAGTTCCTAACTGATTTTATAGTGTGTACTCTTAGTTGTTGGGAGTTTGTTCTAAGGGAGTAAGCTGTCAGATGATCACTCAGGGAGCTAGACAGTGTACCAGAAGAGGGGTAATTGCCAGGGTGGGATACTAGAATCCAATCTAAGGTGGACTGGCAGGTAAGATCTTTGCTGTCACTTGTTGGAGGATTGATAAGCTGAGAAAAAACATACAGATTTATACTATTTGTGTGGGAGTCGGAAGCTATGGTTTGCCAATCTATATTTACATCTCCTAAGATTATTATTTCGAGGTTTATTGTTTGGGATGTCCAGGATAAAATAATTTCCGACACTGGTATATTGTTAGCTGGTGGGATATATGTTACTATTATGCAAATTATTTGTGATATATTGAGGTTCAAAAAGTAGATAAGTACCTCAGCATTGGAAAAGATGGGTATATTACTGGTGTAGGGTGTGATGTTGAGTGTAGAGGGATATGGAAGTGCTACCCCCCCCTTTTTAGATCTATCTCTTCTGGTTATTGCAAAGTTTGGAGGTATTATTTCTGAGTCTTTTACATTGGGGTGTAGCCATGTTTCAGTAAGGACTAGTATGCCAGGTCTATTTTGACCAATCCAGGCATGCAGTGGGGGTTATTTTATTACATATACTTCTAAGGTTAAGTGTAAGTATGTTTATATCTTTGTGGTTACTCTTGCAGTTAGGATTAGAGGGTGGGCCAGGGTTAGGATGTATGTCTCCACATTTGAGTAGATAGGTAATGAGGAATGAGTACCATGGGAAGTGTTTTTTTTTATTCCTAGGTGAGGGTACTGGTGTCAAGTGTGTTTTCATAGGAGGTGGGGAGGCCATTTTGTGGCTTGAATAGAATGGGAGGGTATAGGGGAAAAGCTGGGAGGAGATGCGTGAAAAGCTGTGTTGTTTATTGAGGAGAGGGTTAAAGGAGGTTGTTGATGTGTATTGGTGTGTGGGGGGATACGTGAGAAGCTGTGTTGTTTAGTGGGGAGAGGGTTAGAGGAGGTTGTGTATTGGTGTGTGGGGGTATGTGATGATATAGCTGTAGTAAGGGTGAGAATTAAGAGTAAAGAGGCTGGGCAAGTTAGGAGGAGCATGTCAGCTGTGATAGTGGGTTTAACAATAGCACAAGTGGAATTTGTGTGTTTGAATGTAGTACAGTGTAAATAAAGATTGTTATCATGTGATGTGTGTGCAGCTGAAGATAAGGTTAGAATGTTTTGACTTCAGAGTGGGCTTTGATAATGTGGTTAGGTATTTTACCTTGCAGTTTGTGATATGGAGGTGTGGGGGAGATGTCAGTAGTAAAATTATGGTGCAATGCTAGTTTGGGTGTATAGTAGAAGAGTAGGTGGTAAGCCTGGAGTTAATTTAAAATAGTTTGAGGTGGTGATTGTATTGTGATGGTAAAGTAGAGTAAGATGCAAAAAAGTATAGTAGAGGCCATGTGAATTCAAGGAGATGGACGTAAGGGAGAGCAGATAAGTTTGGCAAAATAAAAGAAAGTAAGGTGTACATGAAATGTGGGTGTGGACAAGGTAGAGTTGTATATAATTAGATCATAGGAATGAGGGGGAGTGGTTTGCTTAGGATAAGAGTAGAGGTGCTGGGGGAGGGTGGGATATGGGGGAAGGGTAGGGGAGCGGAGTGAGTGGAGTGAACGGAAAGGGAAGAATCCCCCCAGATGGTTTACCACCATAAACAATCAGCGAGGTAAGTTGTTCATGCATACAAAGACAAGGTGTCTGAACTCTAAATACTTGTCTCATGTCAGAGCATCTAATTTCATAGTTATGGGCTTTTTAATGTCTTTCCAGGGATATATTACACTGATAAGAGTGAAATATGCCGAAGTGTTAGGCAGGGGAGTGGAGTGAGCAGAGCAAACAGAGCGGGAAGAACCCCACCCAGATGCTTTACCATAATAAACAATCAGTGAGGTAGGATGTTCATGCATACAAAGACAAGGTGTCTAAACTAAATACTTGTCTCGAGTCACAGCATCTAATGTTATAGTTATGGGCTTTTTAATGTCTTTCTAGGGATATAGTACACTGATAAGAGTGAAATATGCTGAAGTGTTAATGTTGCTTCACCTTCATCAGTAGAAGGCCTGTGAGTGTGGGTAAGTGCCATGGGGGTGGGGATATCCTCCCAGCAGATTCAACAGTACGAAACAATGCCCACTAGACTTAACAAATTAAGTTATTTGTAGATTGTCATACACAGACATATATTGGGTGACAGCATCAGTCACTTAACCAAGTCAGTATTTTAAGCTCACCTCTCATAAAAAAGGTGGTTGCGTGTAGTGGGTCTTGACTAAATGTAAACTGTAGAAATTAAATAAATAAAATGCATGTATGCATGTATGTATGTTCTTGACCTAGATCTAACCTTTGCAGGTGGGGTGGCAGAAGTCCAGATGAGCTAGTCTCTTGCCTCCAGTGATCATTTCATGGTATGCTTCACCATACCCCAAATTAGTATGAGAGCATTTGTCAGACATTGCAAGTGGGTAGACATGCATTTTTTTGGAAGCGCAATAATTACTAACATGGAAAGGTAAAAGGCAATGAAAACAGCAGAAAAGCTTTGATACTGTATTAAGGAAGAAGCGAGGAAAGGAAAACAATCCAAGAAGGAAATGGGTGAATAGGAAATAACCAGCTTGAATACAAACAAAGCCAATTCCTCTCTCTTCCCTTTCATGGAATGTTATGGAACATATTATAGATTTCAGGCAAACATTAAGGGGAATGGGGAATTCAAAAATAGTAGTATAATTCGAGATGGTCTTTCCGATTAGAAGCAGAGTAGATGATAATGATGCCTGAGGAAATAAGGAAGCAATCACTGGAGAACCACATGGGGTCAGGTTGTGACAATGCCTGTTTAATATACTTGTGTTACATATTCTCCTGGGTTTAGAGAATGAGATGAGATTTTGTGCTCATCATATTAAGACAATAATAAGTACAGAAATCATGGACAGCTTAGTCTTCAGGAAGAACTGTAGCCTCATGTGTTATGGACAGGCAAGAGAGAATTCAAATTTAATATAAAAAAGTGCAAGACTGCATACTTCTTATGACTTCTTATGTTAAGGTCATGGACAGCATATATTTTTCATGGAGCAACATAGAGTAGGACAAATGATGAAATAGATTGTGGATACAAGGAACCATATGGCAGGATCATACTGCACATTCCGGAAAGGCTGCAAAGAAGCCTAAGATGATGTTGGGATGAGAAGCAAGGGAATCAACTCATGAGATACAGATATCATCCTCCATTTGCATGAACACTGGTAAGACCATATCTGGAGTACTTCATACAGTCTGGGAGGCAGTGAAGAGGAAGGCAAATTAGATTGTAATTAAGACAACAACAAATGGTTACCAATATGGGGAAACAAATGAGAGGACAAGCTAAGAGGCCATACTTAGAAGGTTGGGTGTATATGGATAAAAATAAAGAAGTGGAGAACTTCTAATCATGCATCATTTTGCAGACATCTTTAGCCATGTAGATATGTGCATTTCTTATATAATTATAAAGTTAATTGTACCGTTCTGCTCAAAATACAAAATATGATCAAAAAGATTGCAAATTGTTTGGTAAATGTAACTATTAACTTAATACAATAAAACCTGAGTGTTTTGTCAATGATCCATAATGTTTACTTAATACTGCAAGGTAAAGGTCATGAGCCCTCTGCAGCTGTCTGCAAACCTGGCCTAGAAGCTAAGTTGACTGCAGATATGATGAACCTAGAGCTGTCAGTGTTTGCTGAGACTATATATGAATTTAAGCTGTCTTTAAATAATTTGCAGGAAAATTATGACATGGAACAGAATGAACTTCTTTTTTCCATCTTTATTAATGACCTGTACACTGTCATTCTGCAAGCAACCTGCATCCAGTATGTAGACGATTCCACTTTAATCTGCTCAGCCACCTCCCCCCTGAACTGCAAACTTTAATCCAAACTGCTTTCAGTACAGTTCAAATCTAGCTTCTTAACCTGGGACTCATACTAAATCCTAACAAAATGAAGATGCAGTTGTTCTCCACCACCCGCAGGTCCTCCTTGCCATCCTTTACTATCACCTCTAACAATGGCACCACTATTTCACCTGATCTCACTACCAAACTCTTAGGCATAATAGTAGACAATAGCCTTAAGTTTGACATGCATATTAATCAATCTATTACAACAGTCAACAAAAAACTCAGCTCACTATACAGGATTAAACCCTTCCTAACCCTACTAGCAAAGACTGTTATAGCACTCACACATCTACTCTCCACCCTCCTTTATGCCTCCCTATTCATAAACTTGAATAAAGATGACCTTAACAAACTATCAAGCTGCTATAATAGCATTGCCAGATTTGCCATTGGAGCAGTTTACAAGACACACCACTGTCAAAACTTAAATCAGCTAGGATGGCTAGAATTGCATAGCCTACTCCAATATAACCAATTAATAGCTGTACATAAGATTCTATACCAACCTGAGAACAGCCCTATACTTAAAAACTTATCACCCCTTATAGTAACCTTAAGACTCTATGCTCATCCAACAGACTTTTAGTACAAACAGTCAAAACCAACAACTCAGCCGGGAACTCTTTGTTTACCAACTCCGTTGGCAACACTTGGAACCATCTTCCAACCAATATTACATCAATACCCTCAATAACCCAATTTAAAAATAGCCTTAAACAATACTTTAAAACACATCGGTTATGTCCTTGCACTAACCTGACTAACTTCTATCCTACAGCCACAAGTAAAAGGAGACTGATTATGTCACTCAGACAGGGTGTTACTGATTGTCTATGAACTGTCTATGTTATATCTAGTGTTATCATATGTCTGCCTATCTTTTCAGTGTATTGTAATACTGATATTGAATTTCTAAACTGTATTTGCCATGTGTAAATAAAATCATTTTCTTCATGTTTGTCGGAGCTTATCTCCCCGGGCCTCAGCTGAAAATGGACATGTGTCCAGTCGGACTATCCTGGTCAACAAACGTAAAATAAAATAAATGAAATAAATAAACTGAAATAAACAATATGTGTGCACATGGAGAAGATTGCCAGACTGCAGGTGGTGTCCTCAGATATAGGCTGAAGGCTCAATGAGATGGATAATCAGGTGTAATTCATTCTTGTCCAGAACACACATGTATTAAATAAAACAGAATATCAAGAAAGTCATACAAGCAGGAACAACTTCTGCATGCCTGACACTCCAAAAATATATGTGGAGTGGGGTGGCAACATAACTAAGTTCATTCAGTCCCTGGTGGCTAACATGCAAAGGATTTGTGATTTTGTGAATGACAAGAATATAAGATGTCACAAATCAGTATGTGCCTAGGTGGCCAGCAGACTGAAACCACATTTGTTTATCCTTGAACTGCTTTGTTTTCAAGACAAGTTATAATCAAAGGTGCATGATCAAAAAAAAAAAAAAGCAGCTAAATTTTAATAGGTTCATTGGTGCTTACTAGGCTAATGACACAAGAGCCTTTACAAGCCTAAGCAATTTTTACTTAAGACTGCAAGTTAAAGGTCATGAGCCCTCTGTTACTGTCTTCAAACCTAGGCCTAGAAGCTAAGTTGACTGCAGATATGATGATCCTAGAGCTATTAGTGTTTGTGGAGACTATACATATTACACAATAATACCCAGGATATTATGATATTATATCTTAATTCTCCAGATATGGGATAGGGTAGTATCGGGTAGTAGGTCTTTGGGTATTGGAGCCCTGAGTCATTTTACAGACTACCTCTGTCCATAAAGGACATGGGCAGTACCTCAGCAGTGAATTTATGGTTCGCCATCCATTTATCCAAATTCTTTTTGAAGAGAGTGACGGGCTTTATTTTACAAAATTGGGAAATTTATTCCATTGACAAGGTAGCCTTTGGGATATGAATCTGTCTCTCCAGCAAGTTTTGTTAGAGTCTCAAATAAGGTTCAGGTCCTTGAAACATGTAACCTTTGTATAATTGTCTTTTTGAATATGTACCATTTTCATCTGGAATAGATCAGAGAATGTCTTGTAGGTGAGGCATAAGTCTCCTCTCAATAAATAATATGAAATGGAGTAAAGAGATAGTGCCTTTAGTCAGTTCAAATAAGACATGTGTCTTACACTTTGTATTTTTTTAATGAGAAACCTCTGTGACCACTCCAGTTGGTATAAGTACCTGGTTAGATACATGCAGAAGGGACCATTATACTCTGTTATGGACCTGATTAGGGCCAAGTACAATGGCACAATGACTTTCGTTGACCTTAATGCCATGCCTTTACTTATAAGTTGAGCCACATAGAATGATTTCCTCACTACCATAGCTACTTAATGGTCAAGGTTTAGGTTACTGTCTGTGTTCCTAGGTCCCTCACCACTGGGTCTACTTTTAGTGGTGTGCTATAAATATTGTAATTTGCAGGGATATCTGATTTACCAAAGGGTATGACTACACATTTAACCTCAGGTCATGGTCTTGACACCAGTCATTTGTCATTTTTATGCCTGTTTGTAGGATGTCAACATAATTTTGGGATTTGATGATTGCTCCCAGCTTAGTCACCGGTGAACTTGGTGAGCCAGAGGCCCCCAACTTTGGCCTTCACTTCAGAGAAGGATATGCCAAACAGCAGGGGTCCCAACACTGAGCCCTGTGGGACATCACTAGTAACAAGTTTCTTTTCAGAAGTGGATTCACCTATCCGGACAACATGTGCCCTGTCACTGAGCCAGTTTGCTATTCACCTGATGATGTAGGGGTTCATACCTAACGCAGTAAATTTATCTATGATCCCCGAGTGGGTGATATTGTCAAAAGCTTTGGCCATGCCTAGGTAAATTGTGTGTATGTTTTTGCCCTAATCCATGGCCCTGGTGACTTTCTTAAAGAAGTCCACCAAACTGAGCAGGCAAGACCTCCCTTTGACATAGCCAAATTGGATCTGATCTAGTGTTTAGAGATTTTCTATGTCGTTACTGATCCCTAGGTCAGTTGATGGGCCCCCTCTTGTGCAGGGGGACATCTGTAACAGACCTCCATTCCTCTGGGACAAAGCTCATCTGGAGGATGTAGTTAGTTTCTAGTGGCCCTGACAGATTCTGTTTTTATCTATTTAAGAAGCATCGTGGAAAGTTGTTGGGACCCATGGAGACTGTGTTTTTGGCTTTTGGGAGTGTAATAAGGACCTGTTCCCTCATAATGACCATTTGGAGGATGGTTGCAGGTATTTCTTTGGGTGTAGTAGAAGGTTATGGGGGAGAAGATTGAACTGAACTTGTCAGCTAGAAGGTTTGCTGTAGTTTCAGGCTGGGTGTAAGTGCTGCCATTCATAATTAACTTGGCACATTGCTGAGAATTTCCCCTGAGGTTACAAGGATAATTAAAAAAAATGTATAGTTATCTTTCACCTGGAAGGCTAGCCTTGCTTTGCAGTTTGCTTTGGCAGATTTGACCAGCCCCTGATTTCTTTGTTTAGACTAGCAAGTGTCTTTTTGCACTGTTTTTTTCTGTTCCTTCTTGGTTCTGGGGATGATTTTTTCCCTTTTATCTGATGGCTTATTTATGCTAGGGGTTTACCTGGTTGGTTTATTTTTGCCAGTAATTATAGATTTGACTCAGACAGGTGCTGCCTCCTCTATGCAGCTGTGAATGTGGGTGTAAAGTGCTTTTGTGACAGCACAGAGTAGGCCTGAGTGTCATCTGGGTTTGGAGAGCCTTAGGAGTTTAATAAGCTGTCACTTAATTTGAGGTAATTGGACTTAGCAAAGTTCTTAACAGATTTGGAGTTTGATGGTGGTTATAGGTTAGCTTTAATACTAAAGAAGATAATTTTGTGGTCAAATCTTACCAGGGAAGAGTTAATGCATGCGAGGGAGCAGCATCCTCCCACGTTCTTGAGTACCAGGTTTAGGATATTTGTATCTCTAGTTGGAGAGCTAACTAGTTGCTCCAGGGTGCTTGCATTGACAAAGTCCAAAAACCTCTGAGCAAGTGAATTATGGGTCGTATAAGTCTCCCAGTTTATGGAGGGGTAGTTGAAGTCACCCATAAGTATAGAGTTATGCTGAATATTTAGAGATTCCAGTAGATTTAGGTAGGAGGTATGGTTTTCCAGGCTCATGTCAGGGAATCTGTAGCTAGCAAGGATTTAATAGGGGGTTGTAACTGTGATTATTTGGGCATGGAGCAGCTCAATGTAGTCATGTTGTTGGACCAGTCTAGCAGTGTACTTGTCCTTTATAAACACTGAGACACCTACTCCCTTTGTTTTATCCTGAGCAGAGGGTGGTCAAAATGTATGAAAGGCATTGTAGTCTTTAATAGCTGGGGTGCTCTCTATGGTTCCCGACCATGTTTCTGTGACTGCACATTTGTATGAATTTTCCAAGGTGAGTAGTGCTTCCAGGGAGTGCAGTTTTTTTATTTAAACTCCTAGCACTGAGCAGCAGTAACTTTTGGTGGCCATGTGTGATTTTTTTTTCTTTTGTTTATGTTGGAGAGTTTAACAACTTGGCATAGCCTAAAAAAAGTCACTATGGGAATAGGCTAAATAAAAATATAAACCGGAAGCCAAGTGGTGACAATTGCAAACCATCTCTGGCAGAAAATCTGGTTTTACAATGATGTGTCATCATTATTACTGAATAAATAGGAGGCATACTGTCCATTTGTGAAGAAGAACATTAAGTCCAAACTGTTATATCTTATTCATCATTTAGTGCCCTTTAATGGGGCACAGCATGTTTTAATGAACATAAGAAAGTGATTATTTTTGCTGGGCAGTATTCAGATTTCCTTGACGGAGGACATTGTTTAACCCCACCCCCAATGCAAACAAATGGAAGTTGCGTTTGCAGTGCGTCACAATTATCAAAGGACAGGAAATGTCCTTGTAATGTTCATTCATCTTAATGAGCACTGATATACTCCCAGCTGCTGTGTGTCATGGCTACAGTATGAAAGTCTGCAGACTCTGAGGCACCAGTAAGTCTGTAACTAGTGACCTCATAGCCCTTGAATGCTTGTCACAGCTGAGACATAATATAACTAATTCAGTATGGCCTTTGATAGGTACGGTGGGTTGTCTGACCTTAATATGTTGCTGTAGAAGTTTCAGTTTTATTTTCCAAATAACTAGTAATAATCCAGTTTTTGTTTTTACTCTCACATAGGAGGCTTCTGTTAATTTGATGCAGACATACTTTTTTAGTTAGTTCAAGGAAATTATATTATTAGCAAAGGGCCACTAAAATTACCAGAAAAACATTTTCGCGACTATATTAAATATGCCCAAAGGCTAGGGATTGTAGCAAACATTACCACAGGTTCATAGGTTTGTGCTAGGCTATTGGCCACCAAAGTCTTTATAAGCCCACACATGCAACCTGTCCCAGTTTTGTCCTCAAGCACATTGGATACCTATATGATGGGGCTGTATTAGTAATGAGGTAGCTAAGGGTTGTGTGTATCTTGTGGAATATGTTAGTTTGGGATCAGTTAACTTACTGTTAGCCTCTGTCTATCAGAGACATGGGGGTCAGAGCGGAGGTGAATTTATGATTTCCCTTATAGGTTCATAGATTAGAAATACATTGAAGCTCCTCTGACTGGGAATCAAATTTGGGTTGTGGGGGAGAATGCTGAATCGTAACCACTAAACCACCAGGGGCTCCCCTTTATAGCCAGTTTATACTAAGCCTAAGATTTATGTCTTACTTTGGAACTGTATAGCATATGGGAAAATAGTAAAGCCTTGCCTAAATAAATGTACTGGATAATGATGTTTTGGAACAGAACTTAAGTTTCTGTAAGATAGAAAAATAGATGTTTTTATATAAGAGCAGGTTACTTACAAATGTTTCATTCTTGTTGTATCTTATTGTATTGCCCCAAAAGAGCATTTGATTGCTAGTCTGTTACAGATTTTCCCTTCAGTATTCTCACTGCATGCAAATGCTAGGGGATTTCACTTTAAAGACAGGTGAGTTTATGTCAGTCTGAGTAAGCATAATTGTCTTGGCACAATCTGGTGCTTGATGAGTGCTCTCCATATATAAAGGATGCATTAAACTAGATAAGCATAGCAGATTACTTTATTACCTAAGGACCATAAAGACTGACACAGTGTATCTAGAGACCTGCTTATTAATAAAGTCACATTGAACTACTTAAGGGAAGTTATGATATGGTTATTTTCTCCTTATGCACAGAGGACAGGTGGGAACTACAAATCCTTAATATGACTAGAACATAAGAAGAACATGATTGCAGATACTTTCCCTGATGGTATTGTTGTCATTGATGATAGGCTGGCAGGCCTTAGAAGTTGAAGGGCTGTAAATACACTATATTTATGCCGAGGGTACTCAGTGAATGCAGACAGGAATACTTGTTCTATGTTAACAGATGAATAAAGGGGGCCACTATTATTACTGGAAATTGTAATAGCATCACTCATAGTTTGGAATTTTTTTAGCCTTCAAATTGTTTACATTTTTAGTTCAGTCTGGAAAAAATTGACGTCTAGTAGGCTTATGACCATCCTATTTTAACCTAGTGTGAGTCATCTTTTTCCACTCACCCATGGAATGCTGACTTGGGTAGACAGAATCTGTCTTCAGAGTGTTTGGATAAATGTCTATGTTTGAGGGTAACTCCATGCACATTTCACATTTTGAATCATCACTTAATATGCACATTGAGGGAATGAAAATGGACCCAGATAGTGGTGACTTCCTGGGTTTTATATAAGGCACCCCATTTTCATGGAGTTTGTTGAAGAATAATATGTTAAATTCTGAGGAATGCATAAAAAAGTCATTACTAATGTGCACTTCAAATGTGATGCTTCAAAAATGTAGCATCTGGGGAGCTATTGCTTTCCTTATAGAGGAGTTAGAATTAGGAGTATTAGAGCATATTAGTTGTCCCTGTGGAAGGGTCATAATGATGAGTATTAGAGAACATTGGTTGTCCCTGTGGAAGGGTCATAATCAGGAGTATTACAGCATGCTGGATGACCCTGTGGAAGGGTCATATTGACGAGTATCAGAGCTCTCTGTATGTCATTGTGGAAGGGTCATAATGAGGAGTACCACAGCACACTGGATATGCCTGTGGAAGTGTCATAATGATGAGTATTAGAGCACACTGGATGACCCCGTGGAAGGGTCAAAATGAGGAGTATTAGGGCACACTGGCTGTCTCTGTGGAACGGTCATAATGAGGAGTATCACAGCAGTATAGATATCTCTAGTGACGTGTTAGAATGAATATTATACAACAACCCCCCCCATTAATATTCCAAAACGTGCATGCTGATTGGTCAGCGTGCACGTTGTAAATCAGAGTTATAGTAATGGAAAAAGGTCTGGTCGCCCGGACTTTTTCCATTAGTATAACTCTATTTTTACAGCAACAGAGAAAGCAAGATCTCCATTGCTTTTTACACACTGTGTTGCTAAGTTAAACGAGTTTAACATAGCTAGACAGCTTAAAAAAAAAGTAATCGAGATCTTCCTATCTCCGTTGCTTTTTTTAAAGCTGTTGAGACACTTTGTAAAAAGAAATGGAGATCTTGCTTTCTCCGCTATGTTGGTTTATATGCAGACAGCTTTAAAAAAAACAGAGATTCTCCGTTGCTTTTTTTAAAACTGTCTCACTATGTTAAACTCCTTTAACATAGCGAGACAGTTTGTAAAAGGCAACAGAGATCTTGCTTTCTCAGTTGCTTCCGCCCACAGCTCTGATGTACTGCGTAAGCGTACGCATGTGCAGTACATCAGAACTGCTGCAGAATACCAGACAGCTGCGGAAGGGCAGCAAGGAGGCATTATACAATGCCATTATTTAAGAAAAGTAATTATTTTTTTTCTTAAATAATGTCATTTTATAATATCAATGACCCACTTCTGGGTGTAGGTAATGCTGGATTTACCCACGGTTGTCTTTGTTTGGCCACTCGGGCTTCACCCTCGTGACCAGACCACACCAACTGTGGGTAAATCCAGCATTACCCACACCCAGGCGTGGGTTATTGCTATAGTATTAGAGTATTCCAAACCTCTTGGAGAATATCAGCCTACCGAAGAGTAGAGGGAACTTTGTTAAAATGCTGAAACAGAAAACTCAAAACATTCTGGACTCTAAGACTGTGACAATATTAAAAACACTGAAATAGGCATTCTATTTGACCACAACAGTCTACTTAATAGTTTAATGAAAACACCAGTAGTACTTCAGCTTGTCGAAGAAATGGAAACAATTCACATCAAATGTTGACAAAATTAATTTTAGGACTGAATTTGCAGTTAGGTGGTGTGACTAAATTTCTGGAATGTTCTCTTTCTTTAGTGATCTGTTTAGTGAATTCTCCCTGAATTATTGTGATGCAGACTTTTGAAAATAATAATGGAACTTATAAAATATTGTGTCCAGGAGCCTCAGCAGCTCTACAGTATTAGATGAAAATAGATATACAAGAAACAAATGGGACTCCATAGTGTTCACCCTTCTATCCCCAACACCCCTTTAATTTTAACATTCTTATTCTGGCATCACACATTCTCAGAGATGAAATACAAGGATTCATATAATACCAGTTTTTCATTCATCCCCAAGGTGATGTGACCATGGAGTGAGAATATCACAGATGGGGCAGTGTGAAAGTATAGAGGTGCTTGCAACACTGCAAAATACATTTCTGTGATTGTTGGCTGTAAATCTCTGGTAATAACAGTCTTGTACTTGAAAGTTCCACATCCTCTATACATTTCATGGTATTTGTTCTTGGTACTATTAAACTGCAGATATTCATGAAAAAATGTAGTTATATGTGACTTTATCTGATACACAGGCTGTGCTACAGTAATTCATTTCTCATTCACTTTCAGCCTTACTATGAACCTTGGAAAGTATAAAAATATAATAAATTTGAAGAAAATAAATGAAAACAAACCAGGAATACAGTACAAAAAGAATAAAATCGCTATTCATATGCTAAGAGTATACGAATACTGTTAATTAAATATGACGTAACATAGACACAACATAAATATGACACAACAAATGTAAAATAAAATAATAATAATAAAATAATAGATATGTGTCCTGTATGAGCTCTCCTTTATGTACGTGCTGTACAGAAACTGCTGTAATAAAAAAGATCAAGTTTAATGAATGACTGCTTCTGTGGTAATTGCTTAATTTCTATTTTGCAGAATAAATAAACTGGCTAAAAAAATTAGATAATACAGAACTGTCTACCCAAGGGATTATGAGAGCCACAGTTTTACAGATCTTGCTGGTGTCTTGTATATTTAATATCAAGACTGTCACTTTTTTTCTTTTAGAGGGAAACCTAAGTGTAACCCAGTCTGGAACTCATCTTCGTAATTTATCCAAAGGTGATGTTTTTGGAGAGCTGGCCATACTGTACAACTGCAAGCGCACTGCTACAGTAACAGGTAAATAGACAATATATATGCATTTACAGACATCTGTTTGCACATGCTTGCTTTGTGTGATTATATTTTACCCTCCATCTATGTTCACAATCCTTTGATAGACAAGAATAAAATACATGGAAGAAATGTAGTCACAGCAGCTATGCAATGAATGAATACAGCTATTGCAGAGGTACTGTATACAGAGGAAATGAGAGCATTCCAGAGTATGTGCTGCACATAGGTGTTCCTTGTTGTTTTCTACTATAATTGTTTTATTAATCAACACAGACACTGGAATTTTAAATGATAATAATCTCTGAGGCCACTTGAAGTGTCCACGTACTCTTGCATGTCTTTGAGATATGAAAGAAAAATGGTCCCCAGTAGAAACTCATATAGACAGTAGATGCTGCAAACATACCTTTCAACCTCTTAGTGCAAGTAATCTGGACAAGGCCTGATAACATGTGGGGGGCAAAGGCCCAAAAATAGGGACACATTTTAAATATTGCTTTTATAAACATAGAAAGTTGCTAGAGTAACAGGGTTTGTGCTAAGATACATTTTCTGAAGGATTTGAAGTCTGAGGCTCAAATGTATGTCATTATTTGGTGAATTAAATCCTAAAATCATCCCAGTGATTTGCCAGAAAACCACAAATTATATGGGGAACAAACAAAAAATATGAGTCAAAAATGTGGACATTCTAGGAAAATCTGGACAGTTATGAGGTATGGCTGCAAAGAAGGTTCCCCAGTTGGGAACCAGACCGGAGAACCAAGCAGTGTGAGGCAGCTTTGCTATAGTTCCACTCTGATACCCTCCTTGGAAGCATTTCTAAGCTTATAATTCCTTTGCTGTTGAAGAAGATATTTTGGAGCAGTTCTCTAAATCCATTGTGTATCAGCTTTATTGAAATAAATTTCAAGTTTTTTTATCATAATTGTGCTACATCATTTTGTATAAGCTAACATGACTGTTTAGTTCCAGAGAAGTTTTCTTGAATCCATTAGTTATGTTATTAAACAGAATTTTACTCAAATAAAATTATCTATGGGGATTGCTACAAAAGGTATGTGCTTGAACAAATTCATGCTAACCTAGCCAGGTTTGGGAGGGTGGCCTAATGGTTAAGGTGCTTGCCTTACAAACACAAGGTGCAGGATTTGAGTCTCACAAAGGATAATTGGCTAGGCTTAAAATGGCTCGCAAGGGCAGTTAGCTTAATACTAATCTATGAACTGTAAAGTAAACTCTGTGTTTATCTTACAAATCTGCTTTCTTAAAAAAATAGATCAAGTCTGAGAGAGAGAGAGTCTGGTTGGACCAAAGAGTTTATCTAGCATCTAAAGAAGGAACAGTACAGCCAAACATTACAGGTGTGTGAGACTTACAAACTCCAGTTAGGATTCACTGATAATTGTTTTAAAAATTGACAAGTCTACAAATATGGCTTCTTTTAGGGGAGACTGTGCTTCTTTAAGTTAATGATGATAGTGAAAAAAAATTTAGAGAGAGGATTAGCTGTAGTTAGGGACTCAATTGAATCAGTCTATTTCTCTGTTGCTTCATAGCAAGTGTATGTCCATGATACGTCTTCTGTTATTTGTGCAGTTAGAGCAGAGCAGGAAGAGATAGCATTCCTCCTTTCTTTCTTGTAATAATTTCTCTCTTCAGGGCTGAGACCATACCTAACACACCAATCCAGACTAGCCACAGTTAGATCTCACTTCTATCTACCCTTCTCTGCTGCTTAAACATTTTCGCTAACTTGTGCAAGGCTGACCTTAAAAGCTTAGATTGCTGCTACAATTAAATAGCAAAGTTTGCCAGCAACCATCTGCAAAAATCTCGTCATTGTTCTGTACTCAGAAGTGGCTCGAACTTTCCAACCTGTTAACATTAAACCAACTTACCTTTACCCACAAAATCTTTCACAACCCCGATTTCTGCCTTGCACTTTCCACCCTGGTCCAACCACATGTCAATACCAGGTGCCTTAAATCTTCAGACAAGCTGCTGCTAAACATGATCCAGTCTCACAACTACCATGGTGCTCCCTCTATTCAAATAAAATAGCAAAGACCTGGAATGCTCTCTCTCAACACATGCAAAATATTCCCAGCTATTCTTCCTTTAAAACAAAAACAAAAGAATATCTCAAAAACACCCAGCTCTGCCCCTGTAGTTCTCCTGAATAACTCCTCTCTCCCAATTCTTTCACATCTTCTCACAACCTGCTTAAACAGAGCAATACAACTTCTCCCTGTGAGCTGAAACGCTGGTTACAAGCCCTGATAGATTTTTTTTCAGACATGAAGTGGTCAAGCATCATTGTATTATGCTATGACATATGTCACTATAAAATATCTCTTTGTTAATTAATTTTTACTAACATTTTTTTCTCCTTTGACTTTTTGGTCTCTAAGTGTTCAGTTATCGATATACCCCTTAGCCCCAAGCATTTGTAGCTAAATGTTCCCATCTCTCATTCTGATTACTCAAGTGATAATGAAATAGTCACATGATGTTGACTGAGTGTTCCTGATATTGATGCTGGATTAACTCACAAAGCTTAGGTAAGAACTCACCTAGGACAGATCTGTGAAGGACTAACATCATGAGTGTGTGATATCGATTGGTCCGCGGTAATTACAATACTGAGCCGCTGTTGATCCCTGTAAACAAACGATCTGAGATATTTCTCCATAATCATTAATATTTAAGGTTTTTTCAGCTGTACAATTGCCTGTTCATAGGTTCAAAGGTAGGTGCTAGGCTATTGGCCCAAGGACCTACATAAGCCTAGCCAGCAATGTTCTCTGGCTTATGCCACCCAAGAAAGTTATTTTCCAGTGCCACTGTTGAGCAGAGACACAGAAGTGATCCCCGGGGTGTATTTCCTTTTTCCCATCCACTCATCAAGATTTTTCTTGAAGAGTGCTAAGAACTTTGCTTGACATAGATGGGTAGCCTGTTCCAGAGTATGGGAAGTCCCTGGGACAGGAATCTATCCCTCTGGCATGTCCTGTTTATTGTGGTGACAAGGTTTAGGTCCCTAGAGCATGTAGATCGGAGGGATTGGGATTTATTTAGGTGTAGCATGTCCAACAGCTCTGGGTTTGACATAGCTTTATATGTTAGGCAGAGATCACCTCGGAGTAGGCAATATGCTATGGAGTAAAGCTGGAGTTTTTTTGAGGCGGTCAGTGTAGGGCATTTGTTTGAGGCCAGTAATCCTCTTAGTGAGGTACTTCTGTGGCCTTTCCAGCTGCTGCAGATGTCTTGTGAGTTACATTCCAAAAGGGGTGTTGTACTCTATAATGGGTCTAATGAGTGTCGAGTAGATTAAAATGTAATTTGATTGTTATAATGTATTCCCGTCATGAAGACAGAATACAGAGACAATTTTGAAACTGGCCTGGTGTTTTTGCTCAGTTACTATGCAATGAGTGAGAAAGTAATTATTGTTTAAAGACAATGGATATGTCTTATCATTTCAACAGTTCTCTTTATTTTATGGTAGATGATGCTTCATACGGTGAGTTATTTTATTATTTATCATTTGTAAAGTGCCAGCCCATTCTGAATATTTCTTGATGTTGTATGCGACACCAACTCAGTTACTGCACCCACAAGGGGCTGGTTGTCTCTGGCATTTAACATATTACAGTACATTTTTATAGCTGTGTAAAAAAGTACTGAAATGCAATAACATTAATGAAGTTACAAGCAAGGTTAAGACTCCTAAAGCTAAGTCTAGTTTTACCTTTGCAATAAAACAGGGAAGGCAGTTAAATGTGTCGAGATACAAGTTATATTGCTTATCTGTATAAAGAAAGCATGTCTAGCAAAGCAAACACACTTATCTGTGAAAAGGATAATAGTTGGCAAGAACCAAAGAAATGTGGGTAACATCACATAAATAATCAAATAAATATGGACATGTTAATGCAGCAGTGAGTCTTATCAGTTTTTAGTTACTCAGAAAACTTTTGTTGCACAAAATAGCTCAAATGGTTGCAGTGCTATGAGAATTATGTAACTGCCATAAATATCAAAGGAGACACTAAATTACAAATCATTTTACAAACAGCTGGAGAAAAAACACGTGACCTAGATGACATAATAGCAGCAACTTCAGTCAAATGCCTTGATATAAAATGAAACTTTACAAATTATATTAAACCCAAAAAACACACACAGATAAGGATGTACAAGATTAAGCTTAGAATGTGAATGCAAGATAAAAATAACACTCCAGATATGTATCAAGCTGTAATAAGAAGTATTTATTATGATCAAGAACAGCAAGTTTTCCAACAATGACAGTGAAATTAAAATATAAATAGTAAAGCGCTGTATATCTATCTATATGTATATATATATATATATATATATATATATATATATATATATGTATATGTGTGTGTGTGTGTGTGTGTGTGTGTGTGTGTGTGTGCAGTTTGCCGAATGGCCGTTTCTCTGAAACTGAGATGGCCGGATATACTTGCGTGAAAGTGCTTTTTGCCAAAAAGCATTTTCACACAGGTATGAGAAAAGGTAAGGGAAATCGTGGGGGAATGGCTGTTGCTGAGATCGTAGTACAGTGGGGAAATGGGAATATTCCCTTTTCCCCACTGTAGTGTGATCTCGGAGTGAGAATATAAAAGTAGGGGGGTGGTGGGGCACAGCCCCCTACACGGGGGGTGCAGGGTTGCTTGCCCCCTGTGTAAACATGAGTTTTGTGTTTTTTTTTTTTTTTTTTTAGTATTTCTTGGGGACTTTAGCAAAAGTGCTTTTTCGGCAAAAAGCACTTTCGCTAAAGTGGATTCAGTGATTTGGTTTCAGACAATTGAACTTTCGTTCAATTGTCCTGGACCCATGTGTGTATATGTATATATATATATATATATATATATATATATATATATATATATATATATATATATATATAATTACAGCTATACAGAGATATAAATATAGATATAAAATGTTAAGGAAAAATCCCTATAGGAGCCTGTCTTCACAAAAGAAGATGTTTACACCACTGGAAACTTAGCTAACCAACAACAAACTCCTCCTGAATCCCTCCCAAAAAAACAAACTATTACTCTTTCTCCCAAAAACTCTTAACCATCTCAACATTTTGTTCACTATACTGTCTTTCAATAAGACTCTAGTAGTAGCTGAATCTAGCACCAAACTCTTAGGTGTTACTATGGATGATCAACTTAAATCTGACTTGCAAATCAACAACTGTATCAGGAAGACCCATCAGAAACTAGGCCTTTTATACAGAAACAGAAACTTTCTCACTCCCAAAGCTAAGGAATTTCTTTCAATTTAGACATCAACACTGACAACAATGTAGGTCCATCTATCGTTAGTGATGGTTCCTTCAATATTTAAAGCTACTCAGATTTAAATATATCTGATGACTATTTGAGCTTGATGGAAAAAGGATTTACTTATGTACCTAATTTTAAATATTTCGTAAGTAAACTGATCATCAATTTGAAGTTATACACTAGACAACTTAACTTAAGACTATATATTGCGAGCAAACTAAATGTTGCAAGAGAGATGCAGACAATAACAGTCAAGAGGAGTAGTCTATTTATTCCACCACACAATCCTTTGGCACTAGCTTTTGAATGACTATGCATTTCCCAGATGAGAAGGGTGATCGAAACCAAGTCACATATCCCCAAGAATTTGACTTCTGCAGAAGAATTCTGCTTAAAGGAACTTTCAATTAACAGCCACTATAGGGTCATGAAACCTGATAAGTGGGGAGGGGTAGTCATTATGCTGAACACAGACTATTCATGGAACATGCAGATTATACTGCAGGATCCAGACACTTATGAATTGGTGTCCAAATTTGACATACAGAGGGCAAATACAAAAATTGACTGGCAAATTTATGATCTCCTTTGTGAGGGAATAATCAATCAAGATGAATACAACTATATGTTAGTAGAACATCCAGTTATGCCCAGTCTGTTTGGAATTCCCAAGATACATAAAGATACCACCAACCCCCCTTTTAGACCCATTGTGGTGGCTAGAGGATCAAAAACAGAATCCTTGGCTGCATATATTGATATTATCAGTAAAAACACTCTTGATTGTATACCACACATATTAAAATCTTCCTGGCAATGCCTTGATCACCTGAGATCTTTGTCTAACACAATTTTGGGGGATTTTTGGTTTGGTACAGTTGATATGACAAACTTATTTTCAGTAATACCCCATGATACAGGTTTGGACTGGTTTTCAAGGAGTTTGGCTAAATATGGTCAAATTCATCAGGTAAAAAGAGGTTTACTAGTTGATTTAATGCAGAATGTTTTGGAAAACAACTATATTCATTTTGAGGGAGAATTTTACAAACAAAGTGCGGGGGTAGCAATGGGTGCCAGATGTGCACCCATTTATGCTAACCTGGTATTAGCTGATTGGGAAGAACAATATGTTTTGACATCCAACTATGCATCCAAGATGATTATTTTTTTAAGATTTTTGGGTGACATATTGTTTTTATGGAAGGGTCCCCATAATGAATTGGATGACTTTATAGTATACTTAAATCATACTACTACTTTTTTGAAGTTTACCTGCAAGGGTGACAACAGCTCGATTATTTTTTTTGGACCTACATTTATATACTAGAGAGGGGAAGATACAATCCAGTTTATTTAGGAAAAAGACATATAGTAACACCTTTCTATACTTTGAGAGTTGTCACCCACACTATGTCAAGAAAAATGTAGTAAAAGGCCAGATGATCAGGGCATCTCGTATAACAAGTGAGGACAGGACATTCTTGGAAGAAGTGGACATACTCATTGGGTTATTTAAGGAAAGAGGTTACCCGATGGACTTATTGGTTTCAACTAAACAGGATATTATTTATAGAAGGGGAACTGACTTTAAACCTATACTATTAGATAAAGCACGAGACACAGAAAATGATTTTAGACATCCATATGAACCTAAAGACATTCAGACAGGCATGGTGTTACAACATAACACCATGTCTGGTAAAGTAAAGGAAATTGTCCAAACAGGATGGCCAAATATATTTTCTGTAGACACGGTAAACACCTTGGGAGATGGAGACAAAGGATACTGGAACATACTATGGACATTAAGAATAAAAAATCAACAAATTCTTTATTCAGTCATAGTAAGGCTTGCACCAACTACAAGAAATTTATATTTTTTGTTATTGATAGACTTTACACCAGAGACTTTGGTGGAGACTACAACAACATGCTTGAAGTTAGAGAGTGTTTATGGCAAATTAGACTGGATGCCAGTACATTGCCTGGCATCAACAACACTTTATCCTTGGCATGTATTTTAAAACATAAGGCCCTTAGTATTAGAAAGTTTGGTAATTTAACAACAAGGAATAGTAAGGGGGTTTTATTAGAAGAACTTCCAGAGACAACTTGGTTCTCTTTTGGTTGTAAAGAATTCTCTTGACATGTGAGACTGTATTGTACTAACAGGGGTTAATTTTTAGACAAAGACAACAAATTTATTGCATGGAAAAGCTTATTGGCTACAAAGTGATTTGAATTGCATTGATAAATGCTTTGTACTGTTTTGTTAACTGACTCTGAAGAAGACCTCATTGGGTGAAAGCGCTCAGTCAGTTCAGTAGCAATATATGTTTTTATTGTGTTTCTACTGCTTGTTCCATTAAAGCCATTGTGATTTTACTTGGACATCACCAGAGTTTTCTTTTTGCAAGTTCTTATTCAACATGGTTGAACTGTATCAGGAAGACCCATCAGAAACTAGGCCTTTTATACAGAAACAGAAACTTTCTCACGCCCAAAGCTAAAGTAACCCTTTTTCATACCTACCTCCTACCCAGCCTACTGTATGATTCTCAAATACTCACTAACCTTAACACAACACTCCTAAAAAAACTTAACTCAACCTATAACAAGGTTGCCAGATTTTCTGCCCAACATACTTATCTAACCCATCACTGTGTGTCACTTAAACACTTAAACTGTCTGGAACTACCAAATCTGCTTCTTCTCTCTCAGCTTCAAATTATACACACTATAATATACCAACCTTTTTATTGCCCTAACATACCCTCCTTTATATCCCACTATTCTCCAACTAAATCACTCTGTAGCTCAGACCAAGACCTACTACTTATCTATAAACCCAGGACTAATAATGGATCTAATCTCTATAGCTACCATGCTACCATTCCTTGGAACAAGTTTCCGCTTCAAATTTGATTACTAAATCAACCAAAACAATTCAAAACAGCTGCTAATAAACACTTAAAAAGGTTCTGGTCTTGCCTCTGTACTCATCCATCATAAAATGCCCACCCCATCCCTAAACTGCTCACTAATCAACCATTAGCCCTAACTTTTATCTTCTATACTCTTACTGTTTATTACTTCTCCCCTCCTGGTCTTGCCCACCCATCTCTTTCAAACCATGATTTTCCTATGCTTCAGCTTAACTTTTCTCTTTCTAAATATCCCCTCCATTTATATTGAATTAATACTCTAAGACTGTATGAATATGTTCTTTTCTCACAATGCCTAATTTTAATGATGGCTTGTAAATATTTGTTGCTTGTTATAATGTTGTCAATACTTGTCAAATAATGACTCTGACATACTTTTGGAATACTTGCTTCTGTAATTAACTGTTGTACTGTATAATGTCTTGGAGCTTTTCTCCCTGGGCCTCCGCTGAAAAAGGGCTATTTCAGCTCAGTCGGACTATTTCCGGTCAACAAATGTAAAACAAAATAAAATAAATAAATAAAATAAATAAATAAATGTTAGAGTATTACGGTGCTCTACAGCTATTGGAAGAGCATGCCAAGACACTTCAGCAAAATAAGAATCATGATGTGCATATGCTGATAAACATTCAGAATAAGAGATCAGTTAAAACTCTAGATATACTAAATGTGAAGAAATTAAAACCCTTAAAATAATTCATTACTCAAATATTGCATTGGCAGATTTCCACATAGGAAGAAAAATGGCAAACCATGTATTTCTTGAAGCATTTTAATAATTTTCAAACTAGTGCAGAACACACTCTTCAAAATCAAGACAGGTTCAATATGAAATCATAGATGATACATCATACACAAAGTACACACAGAATAAATCAAATTTCACATGAAAATGTCCACACGAACAGATCATGTACATCAACAGCCAAGGTACTGTTGCTTATGTTTGCATAAATACTATAAAAAAAAGTGAGACTGTGATAGTAAGACTGCATTATGACTATCCTAGCATCAGTGGTTATTGAGACAGGTGGGGCAGTAGACACTGTTAAGGAGGCAGTTTTGTCCAGAGTCTGTCTGGCATCACTCACAAAAACTGTAATATAAAAATATTTCTAATAATAATAAACAACTTTTACTAGACAAGAAAATACTGACGACTGTGATTGTAGCAGCGTAACAAAATGAAGTGAGTGATATATGTAGTAAAAGGAACTGGAAAATCAGAGCTAAGCTATGCTACTGCATAACAATGCAGTCAGATCCTCATAGTGAAAAGTTTTAATATGTGAGACAGGTACTGGTGGTATGACCTACAGGAAGATCATGCCAAAATATTCAGTTACATAGGAATGTTGTAAAACTTCCCAGTTGCACTGTGTATACATACATCATTAAAGCCGATATAGCATCTCCACTTGAGTACTTTGCCATATTAGCAGAAAAGCTACTAAAGAGTTAATTGAAACACAAAAGGTTGACGTAACTGAAAAAGTAGGTAGGCATCACCAATCATCACTCTGTGAAACCCAAAAATGAAGTAGTCTGAATCTATTGGAAATAAGGGGTTCAAAAACAGACATCAAAATGGAACCAAAGTGGCTAACTAAGCTCTTATGAATGATGTAACTGAGATCACAAAACAATGCTAGCAATCACATAATCGCTAGTAAGCTTTCTCTTCAGAGAGTAAAACAATCACAAGACTGCATATGTCTGAAACAGAGAAGGTTCAATGGATACTCCTTGGACAGTATAGCAAAGCCTTGAAGGGTAAAGAGAGTGCAAATAACTTGTCGTAGTCCATTTCAATTAACACACAACACCCAATGACATTTGACGACCTTTATTAACTTCCATAAACATGATTGTTAACCAATAACTATAAATTTCAACCAAAACCATAACACAGGTGATAATAATCATGAAAGAAAAACATAAAATAACCATAAGGGCAATGTAACGACTTACCCTTGATAAGCAGCATCCCCCACTTGCTCACTTATCTTTGCACTAACAAGGCAGCATTACCCTGCTCACCTTCAATTCATTGAATTACACCACCATCCAAATAAGCAGCTTTGCTTGCTTATTAACTTATCCAACAGAGCAACAGCTCACTTTCCTTCCCAACTTACTAAATTGCACATCCAACACCAGAGGGGGAACAGAAGAGGGCAAGTCTGCCCCTCTTCTCCACCCACCAGCCTGACGAGACTGCTCCCCCTTTTACCGACCAAATTTCCCACAACCTAAACCGCATTAAAGGCATAAAGCCAAACATCATTCAGTGTACCCAATCTTGACTAACCAGAATGTCTCCATGCCGTCACCCCTCAGTCCCCATTACCAACAAAAATATTCAGTTACCTAAACAATTAAACCATTGATCCTTGTCCAATGCTAAAATAACCACAACTCAAACCCTAAAATACCCATACTCTTGTAACCCAGTTACCATACCAATAATTTTTTTTAATTACTCTCAGAATACACACCCCAACTAAACAAACTCTATGCCCATTGCCAGTTGAAACCACGCAAAGGTAATAGCATACCATCATGACATATTGCAGCTTGTTTACTGCCCAATGAAATAATTACCACCTAAAATCACATTCAAATTCCCTTTAATAGTAATCTTGCTGACACACCAATACCCCTGTAGACAAACTGCTTACACTACCATGCAAGATTTTTACCAGAACGACCCCAAATGCACCACAAACTGTAAAACAAGCCAACAAAACTAACCAAACACAATGTACACTGACTTGAAATGCCACTGGCACCAGACATGAGGTCAGTGACTAGCCCTCCCTGTCCAAAATGTGGTAAAATAATCCAACCCTACCTCCTGTAAAACTGCAGTAATTCAAAGCTAAGTCCTCCTATACACAACGCACCACCTAGCTCACCAGCCTAATCCAACTTATTCAATGCAACCTATTAATTCTGACCAAGATAATACACCCTTTACAAAAACTCTCCTAAAACAATCCCCTTAATCCTGCTGCAATCATGTAATCCTAACCATCATCTGACATGCCTCAGCTCACCTAATATCTCCTTCAACAGTAACCATAACTTGGTATGCTACCCTGGTAATCTGCCCACCTGACCCATTCAAAGGAAAACCCCAATTTCCAACAAGACAGTGTGAAATTCAACCCTGATGCTTCCCACACAAGATAAGATAACAAAAACAATCCCCACAACAGACATTACCTTATGGCTGTGGGAAAGAAGAAACACAACAATGAACAAACCAAACACCATATACAACTGCACTGTTGGAAATCCATGACCTCATTTTGTAATGCTCCATCAGCTGATACGTTCCTCAGCATCCTCCCTCACCTGTCAAGTGCACATTTCTTCAGACCACCAAATAATGCCTGCTCAGCATGCCCTCTTCTGCGACCACTGTGTGATCTGTAAATAAAAAACTGTAAATACTCCACATCCGAAAAATCAATATTTAATGACATTATGCACGACCAAAGGTATAGCTCTTCCATCAACTGTATGAAATGCTCACATTATTGAATGCGAAACCCCCATGCAACTTAACGATGTCTTAGCAAAAAAAAATATATATATATATATATATATATATATATATATATATATTTATATATTTATTTTACATTTGTTGACTGGGATAGTCCGACTGGATATATGTCCATTTTCAGAAGAGGCCCGGGGAGAAAAGCTCCAAGATAATAATACACAGTGAAGATTTAGTAAATGCTAGTTTCAAGCAGATTACAGTCATAAGCAATACCAGCATTTAGCACATATAGTACTAAATTATTATAAAACACTTTACAAAACATAACATTTTCAAAGTTATATTTACATAACATTACATTCAGGCTTAAGACACATTGATCAGCAGTTATACAATTGACCCTTCTTAAAATGGTGTGGTAGAAAAAAGTTAGAAGTAGTTGAAGGTAAGGCACATAAGAAATAGAGAGGTCACTAGTCAGGGTTAGTGCAAGGACATAACCAATGAGTTTTGAAGTATTTCTTGAGTTTGTTTTTGAATTCAGTTAGTAAGGGTTCTAGGGTCAAGTCAGCTGGGAGTCTGTTCCATGTTTTTCCAACAGAGTTGGCAAACAGAGAGTCACCAGCTGAATAGTTGGATTTGTATGTTTGAACTAGGAGTCTAGTGAATGATCGCAGTGGCCGGGCGTTGGTGTAGGGGCTGATAATATTTTTTTAATGCAGGTGTATTTTCTGATTGGTAAAGGACTTTATGTGCCACTATTAGCTGGTTGAACTGCAGTAGGCTAGGCAGTTCAAGCCATCTTAGACGATTTAGGTTGTGACAGTGGTGTGTCTGGTAGACTGTGCCAGTAGCAAATCTGGCAATGTGGTTATAGCAGGATGATAGTTTATTAAGATCTGTTTTGTTTAAGTTGGTGAACAGAGGTGAGGCATAGGGAAGAGTTGATAGTAGATGGGAACAGGCAATTACAGTCCTAGCGAGTGGAGTAAGGAAAGATTTGATTCTGTAAAGAGAGCCAAGTTTTTTATTAATGGTTTTGATAGTTTGATTGATATGCACATCAAACTTCAGGTTATCACATATAACACCCAGTAGTTTAGTTTGGTCTTCTGGGGATATGATAGTGCCATTGTTAGCAGTTATGTTGAAGGATGGCAGGGGGATCCTGCGTGTGGGGGAGAAGACGAGCAGCTTAGTTTTGTTGGGGTTTAGGATTAGATGTTGATTGGAGAGCCATTTTTCCACTGTACTGAAGGTATTTTGGGCTAATGTGAATAAAGTATCTGGTGTCAGAACAAATCAAGGTGAAGTCATCCGCATATTGAATGCAGGTAACATCTGGAATGACTGAATGAAGTTCGTTGATAAAGATGGAGAAAAGAAGGGGTCCTAGTATTGAGCCCTGGGGGACTCCTAATGCGATGGATAGGCAAGATGATAGCTTTTCCTGCCATAGGACTACCTGTTGCCTGCCCTGCAAGTAGGACTGAAACCTCTGGAGTGCATGGTTGTTTAAGGAGAAGGCCTTCAAGATATTTCTAAGCATTCTGTGGTCAACCATGTCAAAAGCCTTGGATAGATCTAAAAGGATAGGATGCTGAGGATAGTTTGTTATTGTTGCAGTTGTGGTTAATGACATTAGAGAAAGAGAGGAGGGCAGAAGTAGTACTGTGGTGTGGCTTAAAGCCATGCTGAAAGTTGGACAACAGCTTGTTCTGTGTGAAGTAGTGCATGAGCTGTATGTGTACACACTTCTCCATAATTTTAGCTAGAGGTGACAGAATAGCTATGGGTCTAAAGTTTGACAGCTCAGTGGAAATGCCTGCTTTATGGAGAGGTATAACATGGGAGATTTTTCATATATTGGGTACAGTAGCTTCAGATATAGCTCTGTTGATCAAGATTGAGATGGGGTATGCTATGGTATCAGCAGCCTTTTGCAAATAGTCTGCTTGGAGGAGATCAGCAGTCAGGGTGTTGGGTCTTAGTTTCTTAAGTAGGGCATGAATAAGTTGAGTAGGAACAGGTTGGAAGGTAAAGTGTGTTTGGTACTGGGTGTGGCTGCATTAGAATTAGAGCCAGTGGGAGAGAGTTGGCTGGCTAGAGACTGGATAGTCTCTGTGAAGAAGCTGTTGAAGTTATTAGCAATGTCTACTGGTGATTTTTGTTGGGAAGCTGGGGGTGGGGTGGAGTGGCGGTTTGGCCTGAGTGGAGTAGTTTGTTTATTCCTGCCCAGAACTTTTGAGGTTTGTTTTGATGTTTTTGCAGTAAATGGTAGTAGTAGTTCTTTTTGTCTAAGGTTATGGATTTTTTGGTGTCATTCCTTAGCTGTCTGAATCTTAGTTGATCAAGTGGGGCTTTTGTTTTTCAGTAGGTGGCCCATGCTTTGTTTCTGAGTGAAATTTTGGTCTTGGTATCTTTAGAAAGCCATGGTACAATTCTAATAGAGCAGCTGGGAGTATGGAAGTTAAGAATAGCAAGGAATTTGGTGTTAACGTATGCTACTGCTTCATCTAGGGGGAGACTTTTTAGTACTGGCCAGTTGCATGTATAAAGTTTCTTCCTAGCACCCACCTTCATGATACAACTAATACCCATGTGAAATAAAACAACTTCATATCTTCAAAAGGCCTCTTCTATAAATAAAAGTATCCCTTTAACCATCCCATGAGGTTTCTCAACAAAATTGTTACCCAATAATTGGGGCAGGGGAAGTTAAAACCGCAAAGTGTGACACAAAATGTCAATCCCCATGACCAAGCCTATCCCTCTACTCCAAAAGACATTGACACAAGACTACCTTGTATATGCAATAATAACAAAAACCTTCTTATCCCACTACCAAACAAACTGTCTGAGTGAGAAAACTCACCCTAGAGTTTTACCCACATCCCTCGCAGGAGAATAAGAGCAGTATGTGAAAACAACTATCATTCTTGGCTAACCTACAAAATCCTACACCATTAACCTCATAGCTTCCTATACTCCTATGATTGTTATAATTCTACCTTATCTGTAAACCCAAAAATCCTTATCAAAAACCCCCCACATTATCGAGCCTCAAACATACTTCCCCTACATCCCATGGTGTACCACTCCAGCAGTCAAAACCATGCAATAAAATACATTACCTTTCAAAACCACTTCATCAAGGCACTGACCACTGTTTGCCCAACTCTGACCTCCTTGTTTGCCACCCAAACACTCGTCAATTCAGACACCCCTGTCAGTCGCAATGTCCACTCACAACAAGTAGTGGGAAAGAGCACACGAGCCATACATACCTATAATTGATCAAGCATGGGCAATTAAACCCTCCTACCTTGCCAGTATACCAAACCTTGTTCCCATAAGTGTCCATGATGTTCTTGAAATATCTAAATAGATACTTGCTTAATGTACCTCGATAGTCTGTTCCATGCATCAGCTACTCTGTTGGGAAGCTAATTAGTACACTTTTCCTACTTATAGAATCTTCTACGTAGGTTGCCTAATGACATATCACCCCCACCCCCATACAAACATCCAAGCAAAGGTGACCATGCCCTTGTTCAACAAAGGCCAGGGATGTTTTTTTTTTTGTTTTTTTTTTTAATATATATTGCACCAACTTGAACAAGTAGGAAGCTTCACACATCCGCAACCACCCTCAAATCTCAATCCTTAATGATTTGCCAGTAATTTGCCCGCCAATCAGAACATCATGAAAATGAACCCAAACATGAGGCAAACGCTGGAGCAAGGCTCCTGGCATCCTTTTTAAAAGCTGCAAATCCCATGGCTTTTATACACAAAATAATATGGAAATACCCACAACCCATCCGTGAATCGATTCAGATAACTGAAATCCTGATTCTGGCTACAATGAAGTACACTGGTGTTAAAAAAAGCAGACTCTGTTTAACCGCACTACATGCCCGCCATTCATATAATGGTAAACATTAAGCCAAAAACATAATACAGCTGTGCTAGATGAATATTATATACACAATGAAGGTGTTTTGCTACACAGCGCCCATCCACCAACCTTTACTTTAGCACACACCAGGGACACAAACTAAAAGATACAACCCATTTTGTATTAATCCTATGGTACCAAGACATTATAAACCCACACCAGTACCCAACATACTCCCACTGTAATCCACTCCCTAACAAAACCATTTCAGAATAAAGTTGCATTGCTTCCTAGCTCTAGGCCCACCAGTTCACATTCCAGGATGTTATAACAAAGAGGTCTGTTACTACAAGAGGCTGTCACCAAAATCTGCATCTTTGTTGTATGAACAGAATACTCTTCAGATCATACCTCTCAAACTCTTAGTGCAAGAAGTCTGGACAAAGCCTGTCAAAATGGGGGGAGAATGGCCCAAAAATAGGGACATATTTTAAATATTGCTCTTATAAACTTAGAAAGTTGCTAGAGTAACAGGGTTTGTTTTAGCATATCTTTTCTGAAGTATATGAAGTCTGAAACTAAAATGTATATCATTATTTGCTGACATAAATCCTCAGAGCATCCCAGTGATTTACCAGAAAAATACAAATGTTATGAGGAACAGACCAAAAATCTGGACATTCTGCAAAAATCTGGGCAGTTGAGAGGTGTGCTTCAAATACTATACATTCTCTGAAGTAACGCCACCCATATGAAGTCTGAAACTGAAATGCCAGTCCTCATGCAGTGAACTCAGTCCTCATATTGCCATCATGAATAATAAAGCTCCTTCCAACCATGAAATGCACTACTCACCTGCATGGGAATGTTGTTACTCCACTGCTATGCTTTTCCCCACAAATGCGCTCTATCCCAAAAAAACCTTGTTCCCATAAGTGTCCATGATGTTCTGGAAATATCTAAATAGATACTTGCTTAATGTACCTCGATAGTCTGTTCCATGCATCAGCTACTGTGTTGGGAAACTAATTAGTACTCTTTTCCTACCTACAGAATCTTCTACGTAGGTTGCCTAATAACATATCACCCCCACCCCCATACAAACATCCAAGCAAAGGTGACCATGCCCTTGTTCAACAAAGGCCAGGGATGTTTTTTTTTTTTAATATATATTGCACCAACTTGAACAAGTAGGAAGCTTCACACATCCGCAACCACCCTCAAATCTCAGTCCTTAATGATTTGCCAGTAATTTGCCCACCAATCAGAACATCATGAAAATGAACCCAAACATGAGGCAAACACTGGAGCAAGGCTCCTGGCATCCTTTTTAAAAGCTGCAAATCCCATGGCTTTTATACACAAAATAATATGGAAATACCCACAACCCATCCGTGAATCGATTCAGATAACTGAAATCCTGATTCTGGCTACAATGAAGTACACTGATGTTAAAAAGAGCAGACTCTGTTTAACCGCACTACATGCCCGCCATTCATATAACGGTAAACATTAAGCCGAAAACATAATACAGCTGTGCTAGATTAATATTATATACACAATGAAGGTGTTTCACTACACAGCGCCCATCCACCAACCTTTACTTTACCACACACCAGGGACACAAACTAAAAGATCCAACTCATTTTGTATTAATCCTGTGGTACCAAGACATTATAAACCCACACCAGTACCCAGCATACTCCCACTGTAATCCACTCCCTAACAAAACCATTTCAGAATAAAGTTACATTGCTTCCTAGCTTCCTAGCTCTAGGCCCACCAGTTCGCATTCCAGGATGTTATAACAAAGAGGTCTGTTACTACAAGAGGCTGTCACCAAAATCTGCATCTTTGTTGCATGAACAGAATACTCTTCAGATCATACCTCTCAAACTCTTAGTGCAAGAAGTCTGGACAAAGCCTGTCAAAATGGGGGGGAAATGGCCCAAAAATAGGGACATATTTTAAATATTGCTCTTATAAACTTAGAAAGTTGCTAGAGTAACAGGGTTTGTTTTAGCATATCTTTTCTGAAGGATATGAAGTCTGAAACTGAAATGTATATCATTATTTGCTGACATAAATCCTCAGAGCATCCCAGTGATTTACCAGAAAAATACAAATTTTATGAGGAACAGACCAAAAATCTGAGCCAAAAATCCAGACATTCTGCAAAAATATGGGCAGTTGAGAGGTGTGCTTCAGATACTATATATTCTCTGAAGTAACACCACCCATATGAAGTCTGAAACTGAAATGCCAGTCCTCATGCAGTGAACTCAGTCCTCATATTGCCATCATGAATAATAAAGCTCCTTCCAACCATGAAATGCACTACTCACCTGCATGGGAATGTTGTTACTCCACTGCTATGCTTTTCCCCACAAATGCGCTCTATCCCAAAAAAACAGCAGCCCTGGCTAAAACAAAACAAACTGCAAACTCACCTACTCAAAATCTCCTTCTGCACCTAATAAATAGCAGCAACTGTCCCTTAAAACAAACAGTGTGGACAATCTGTCCAAGAACCCATCCCCATACGATGCTGTAATGCAGCTCACAACCTTAAGCCTCCCAGTCAAATGTCGCTGCAAGAAAAGTGGCGAAAGCCACCACCAAAACAGAGATAGATGGCTATAAATAAGGAAACTGTCAAATATTGCTCCAAGTACTAAGAAAGTTGATAAAGAAGCAAGATCAACAGTTGCTGAGCATTTCGTCCACTCTGTGTAGAAATCACAATTAAACCTGCTGTGAGAGAGCACAGCCATTACTGCGAGAGCCTGGGTGCCTGCAAAACTTCCTCTAAGCTACCCAGTGTGGAAAAAATATCCTTAGCAATTCAACTAGAAAATAGTCCAAACCCACACACATGCCCACGCCACTCAGTGCCATTCTCAGAAACTGCATCATAATACAAACTGAACTCATAAAGCCCCCCCCACACTTTTTTTTATTACCTTTCCCCCTTTCAGCACTGTCTGATGTGAAGAGATGCCCTCCACTCATACTTCCACGAAAACCAGTGCAATGACCGCCATAGTGTTAAATATAAACAGTGAATGAACCGATATCGACACACTCCTAAATGAAGCAGTGAAAGGGCTACCATGGAAAACCCAGCATGTTCTTTACTCTCTAATGTACCACATCGGCACTGTTCATGCTCTTACTAGGCTGTTCAGAAATCCAAAGTCAGCTCTTCGTTAGCCTCCATTTCCAATTTATTCTCAGACCACAAGGGAAGGGTGGGATGAGTGAAAGGGTGTCTGACTCAGACTTGCACCAAACCTTGTTGCCCTTAATACCCTTAAGTGTATCTTCCAAAAACAGATACCATCACACCCCTCACACTGTTAGACACGAAGCCTGGAAAAAGCGACAAGTAAAAATGGGGCAACGGTCTAGAACAGGGATGATCTTTACGTATTACTCCTACCACTTAGAATGCAAACTCCACAGTATCATGAATTTTCTGTAGGATATGTAGTCTCAAACTCAAAGGAACGTCATTATTCCTAATGTCGGACTACAATGACTTGTCACTGACTAGTCAGAAACCACAACTTTGTTAACCAACTAACCTTAAGGTCTCTGTAAGAAAAAAAAAAAAAAGGTGCTATTTTCCTTTTCAGCGTACATCCATACATGCAAGAGGCTACTCAACTGGTGAGATAAATGTCGAATTAAATCAAAACCGGTACCCTGCACTACAGAATTCCTCTGTGAAAACATCCAAGCAGTTTAACTTATCTGCCCCCTCCCCTACCAAACAACATAATTAACAGTGGGACAAAATAGGTCCATTTTACTATTGTCTGCCAGTCAGAAGGTTGGTTTGCACTAGCACAAGCTTTCACAGGACATAAACTTCACCTCAAGATCTGTCACTACTTCTAACTTCAGTCTTTGAAGATTTCCACTGCTTTTGGCAGAAAACATGGGTTTTTGAAGAACAGACCACAAAGGCATAATGTTGGCAAAAATCGGAACCATTTAAAGGCATAATGAGCAAATCTTCCAGAGGCGTAAAACACAGCAGCACCACAAGTACAGCCATCCACACATATCCCTTCACAACTTACTGCCAAGCGGTCATCTAGCCAGTAAATAATGACCCCCAATTGGCCCAACATTGACTTGTTTCACCCAAGCAAACCTCTGGTAGTTAGGAAAGATTTTTTTTATACTTTATACCAGCCATGACCACTCACTTACCTTGCAACCACATAGAACCAAAACTAATTTCACTCACCATATCCCACTCACACCCAAGGCCTACCTGGTGAAATACCCACAGGTCATCTAGGATGTGGTACCTGCCTTAGCAAGTTCACGCCAGCAATGTGACTCCTACCTCAGTTACACTTGACAAACCCTCTAAGCCCCTCCCTACCCTTACCTCATTTCTCCCTAAACATCCCTTCATCCCATTTAACCCTATCATCCCCTTATTCTCTAAATCCCTGCTAATCTATGTATCAAGCCCCACTTGAAGATGTCCCAGGACAAAATGGTCTGTTCCAAACCTCATTTATTTTTTATTTCATTTATTTGTTAACTTGTAAACCTACTAGGCACAATTGCATCTTCTTAGTGACAACCCAAGAGCACTCTCTGGTTAAGCCAAGTGATCAAAGTCACATAGAAAGCAAATAGAGACTGATGTAAATTGAGACTTAAGGAATCAAATGTAAGATTATGGGGTGAAGCTAACTAGCAACTATAATCCTCTGTGTTAATCTTCCAGACAATGTTTAGAAAACTTAGAAAGGACATGGCACCACTATGACAAAAGTGGTTCAGGAACTTATAGACAGATGTTTAAGGCTAATCAATGGTAAATGCAAGTTCAGCAAGCATTAACTAGAATTCTGTAGGTTTATTTTCTCAGAGAAATGCATCTCACCTGACCAAAGAAGGTTGACACTATAAATAATTCACCACCACTTAAGAGATCTAACTGCCAGCAGATTTCTTTTAGTCATGGCTTGTTGCACACCAAGATCTATTATGGCAATAACACACAGCTGAGTGTGGGCAAATCTAGCATTACCCACACCCAGCTGGGGGTTATTACTATTATACAAAGATATTATTTAGGAAAAATGTTACATACTTTTCTTAATGTCTTTGTATAACGGCGACATGGTATCATGGAGCTTTCCTGATGTACTGCACATGCGTTTGGGACTTATGTTCCCATGCTTACGTAGTACATCAGTGCTATGTAAAGGAAGCCTCGGAAAAAGGAAAATCTCCATTGCATTTTTTTGCTTTGTTTTTTAATTAAAGAAATGAAATCCAGAGATTTCAAATGAATGGGAAAGATGAGAGAGAAAAAAATATAAGAATAACCAGGTATGTTTGTCTAGTTTTGTATAACGTACCTAATTCTCCTTTTATTTGTCTCTCTCCCATCTCTCTTGCTCATTTGAAGTTTCCAGTTTTTGTAAATTTTTTTGGTTTATTTGAATAACACTAAAGTAAAATTTTCTTAACATATATTAATGGAAGAAAGTCCGGACTTTTTTCCTTTGGTATATGCTCGATTTACAATGGGCACACTAGTTGGGATGACCAATCAGCATACTTATTTTTGAATGTTAATGGCCAGCTATTGTATAATAAAACATTCCTACCGTCACTGAGCAACATAGAAAACCTGACAAAGAAAGATGTGTCATGAGTTTACAGTGAAAATCATAAGGAAGCTTTACAAAACTGTCTGACTTTAATGTCAAGTCTTGTCACATTTTGATCCTGTAAAGGAAACTCAAGTTTGTTGTTGATACAGTTTCAGTTGGATAAGGAGCTAATATGACTCAAAGGCAAAAAGTCTACTACACGCTTAAAATGTGTGAAAACAAGCCTGCCACTTATATCAAAATCATTTACTGTTACTCATCTCTAACTATATTTTAGAATTATGTACACTTTTATTTACGTTTTTATAGTTTGCGCTTATAACATATCATGAACCACTTTAAGTCATATACAGAATTGTCAGATTTAAACCAGCACTGAGAATATTTGCAATATATAAAAATAGGGTAGAAAATTATAGGTTGCTTGTCAAGACACTGTATGCCCCCCACACCCCCCAACTATATATATACTAACTCCAGGCTCACACTACAGTGGGGAAAAGGACATATAGGTTTTATTTGCCCAGCAGTACTTACATTCAGTGACATGTGATTCAGTGAAATGAGTTCTCAGTGATTTGAGCTTTCAGCGATTTTTTGAGGGTAAATTGAAATTCAGTGAAATGAGCTTTCAGTCAATCAAAGTAGACCCCCCACACACACACACACAAACACACACACACACACACACATATATATATATATATATATATATATATATATATATATATATATATATATATACATATAAAATTAAACATAAAGGTTGCACAAGGCTAGAAAGGTGTTCAGAATATAATAAACATGAAAACCAAAAAAAAACTGATTTTGCACCAAAACATCATACAATATATTGTTTTATTTAAGTAATATGACACTCTATACTCAAAAAACAGTGGATCACAGTTACTCTGCAAAAAGCGGCCTTGTCAGTGCATAGCAAAAATGGCAGTCTCTGTTCACATTTAAGGGAACAAAATCACATGACAATAAAAACTAGACATTATTTAAAGAAAGCTACTAAACACCTAAAAAGTAAGATTACCAAAAAGCATAAAAAACTCTTCACAGTGCATATACATTTTCATAATATAATCGAAAAAAAATGCACATTTTTTATATAAAGAACACCTTCTAAAGATGCTAATTCAATTCAGGTGACTAAATGCCCTTGGAAGCAGCGTATTTCTTTGTATTTGTGTGATGTTACATGCCACAGATATTGTACTGCTTTATATAAACATACACTGAAACATTCAAAAGTTCATTTTGGTTTCCTTGGTATTGATAGTGTGAATAAATTTAATACTAATTAGTCTTATTAGTGCGGTAGCTTGTTGCCTCACAGTAAGCCGCTGTCCGGTTCGATTCTCAGCTACAGCGTCTTCTGCGTTGAGACATGTGTGAATGGGCGTACCTTCGTTGAAGGTTGTGCGTCAGGGCTGGTAACTCGGCACGTAAAAATCAACTACCAATCATTAGCGGACCGGAGTTCCACTGTGGTGACCCCTAACCGGGAAAAGCCATAAGATACAACAACAACAACAACAACAACAAGTCTTATTAGTATAGGCTGGCAGATAAAAAAGAGGAGGATTGGCTCATTAAAGTGAATGCCATTAATTCTTATAATTTTTATTTACCTGTAGCAGTAGAACACACTGCCTTACTGGCAGTTTCCTCCCACCATCCCCCTTTGTTGGTGTATACAGTTTACTGTTGGAGTTGCCACTGAGTTTTGTTCATCAGTCTTGTTGTTGTGAATGTGCTTCTTTTGGTGCTAGATGACTGGTCCTTCACACACACAAACAGTAGGAGGAGTTTTAAACTTTGCAGGACTGTTAGAAGGAGGATAGCAGGACACTTTACCTATATGCCACTAAGGCAGTATGTTCTATGAACATCTATTGTTACAAGTAAGTAGAAATTGTACAACTGTACTTTCTACATGCCCAAAAATTTCATCTTCTAAATGTTTAAGATCTGATATAATTATCCAGTGTTGTAAGAACCTGAAACGATACTGCCAAAGGTTACATTCGCTAGGGTTGCCACCTTCCTTCATGGCTAAAACCGAAGTAAAGCCAAACCCCTCATGTCACCAGTAACCCCACCCATCCCCTCTCCCGCCCGCATTCCGCCCATTTTATACTGTCACGATGACATCACTTGACATGGAACGCCCTCTTTTTTCGTTCCTGCTGCCTGCTTTCGGCTGATTTACTATGCTTTTCTGTAAAAAAAGCATTGTAAATCAACCGATTTACAAACTCCGATAGTCTGTTTCATTTTTGAAACAGAATACCGGAGTTTGTACAGTGTTTTCCGGGCTACTGTAGAATCAGTTTGATTTCAGGATAGTCCGGAAAAAAAACGGAGGGGTGGCAACCCTAACATTTGCTGACTATTAAAATACGTAACAGAATCCTGCAACTGTGATGCAAACACAGTAAGAGCCAATACAAGTCACACTATATACTGAAACAGCATAAAGTACCACACTGTGAAATTCTACGGGGTGGGAGTGAGGTTGCTAAGTGAATATGTAAACAGACAAAAATGGAGTATGTAAGTGATTAGGAAGCATAGCTCTCCAGTATTGCTCAATGGAGAAAAGACTTCAGGGAGACAAGAAAACACCAAGGAGACAGAATCTGATAAATGCCTTTAGTACTGCAGAAGATGTGGTTGCAGAAAAAAGTGATTTAATACTTTAACAAGTCCAATTAGTATTTATTCATGATAAACGAGAAAGTTACTAATTTTGTGTAATTTATTAATTACTATTTATGGTATGGAATTATGAAGGCATGACCAGGTCATTAAGTATCCTTTTCATGCATTGCCTAAACTGGCATTACCATTATGAGTAAATTACATACTAAAATTAATGAAGATGTCTGTTTCCTTGCACTGATAAAGTGCAAAGCTATTCACTGGCTTACAGATGTTTCTATTATTTTAGATACATTTTCATTATCCGTGTGCATTTTTTATCTTAGTTTTTTTTCTTCTGTATCTTCACAGCCTACAAAAAAAATATTTCATTTTCCTGTCAGCATTTTCAGTTAAACAAATCGAGTTGATATCTGATTCATGAAATATTTTTGAGTTGAGTTAAAAATAGGAGGATGCCCACAATTAAATGTAATTATTGTGATGAAAGAAATACTTTTATTTTAAGTAACACATGCTATTTAAAATATTTTAAATGTTATATTTCATTAAGGAACTGTTCCTATTTAGTAGAATTGTATGCATGTTGTGTGCACTTAATGCCTTGCATTGTTTATTTCTTCCAGTGAGGCAACACTTTCAGTGCAAAGTATTGTGATTCAGTCTCTAGTCTGTTCTCAAAGTGTTTTCTAAGTGCTAGCCATTGTAGTGGAAAATTTTTAGGAGAAGAGCGACAATTTTTTCCTTACCTGAATTATTGACATCTGGTTGCATCAATGTCAAAATTATTGATAGTGCCCCTAGCTTGGAATTTGCCATGGTTACAGTCCATGGGGGCATTCTATAAATTGTGCAAAAGTCCTCTCTCACTACATTTCAAAGGACTGATTTTATTCTCAGGTTTGGATCCTCTCTAATGTTGGACATTCCTGCCTACTAAGAGGATTTCTAGGTCAAGTCTTTGGGGTTTGGAAACTTGGCACAATTTAGTTTACAAGTGTAGATCTTTCAGCATCTTTTGATAATATAATCTTCACAATGCCTTTCACACACCCGAAGATGCAGGTGTTGCAGTTGGCTAGAAGGTGATAGTCTCTGCAGAAGCACCACATGCTCACAGAACTTCATTCTGATGTCACAATCTTATTGCCAGATACAGAAATCATGGATGATCTCTAACAGTCGTAGTACAGGATGTATTGTTCAGCAGCTGAACATTATTTGATAGTGGATTAAAGAGCTCAGCTCAGTTTCTTCATGGCTCGAGGCAAACATTTTCCAGGAAAGAATAATCCCACCTAGAACTTAGAGAAGCGCTACTTGTCATGAAGTTTCTGGAAAGAAAAGTAAGACTAGAGTCCCTCCTGATTTGTTTGATAATCAGTCTGCTGCATACTTGTTTCTCTGTGTAGACAGATTTTGAATATCTGTCACTGGATCACAGATTGGGCATCACACTCTCAGCAATTCACAACTTGTGGTTGGAAAAAGTGCCATTGAACTGAAGAACCTACTCCTATATCTCCCTCCTTGAGATGAGTTTTGCATCTTATGTGAGTGAGTCAGCCTACTGATTAACCTGTCTAGCATATAGGAGAAATTAATATTCTCCATGTTTTGCTTAGTAGTGCAACATAAAGGTAATCTGGCACTGAATGCATTGTGGCAGGAGTGACTGATGTGCACCTTCTGATATTCATTATGATTTTACCTGAATCAAAAAGTTCAGATGGAAAGGATAGAGGTGATCCTGATTTTTTTTTTGGCATATAAGAAGGATATATCTTCAAGACAGTACAGGAACCTTTTCCTGTCCAAGACATGGAGTCCTCTTTAACTGGGATGATTGCTTGATCTACCTAGGGTGTAACTCCTTATTTAGATACATTGATCCATCTAGGCCTTCTGTCAGGGGAGAGGAACATCTCTTACTGTCTAATCTTAAAAAGTTGGTAAACACTAACCTAATATGATTTCTCATTGCAACATCTCCCTATACAATGTACATTTTATACTAGCCAAAACTTTTTAAAAGCTTGCTAATGTTTAATCATGGCATTTTAACTGGGTCTATATTATGTGATCGAAGAATCCCTTCTTCGAATACATAATAATCGACACAAATACAGTGAATGCTGTAAACCGCGAACGACCATGTCCTCAAATTTTTTCCTCGGGAAAAAATTCATATGGCCGTGAAATAAAAAACAAACTTTAAAATACTAATCAAGTGGGAGGCCTAGCCCACCCCCCTAACTAAATATACCAACTCCGAGATCTCTCTACATTGAAGTAAAGGGCAATCCCCGATAACGGCCAACTGATTTTTTTCCCCGAGGAAAAAATTTAAGGATGTGGCCATTCATGGTTTACAGCATTTGCTGTATATGTGTCGATTATTATGTGTTCAAAGAAGAGATTCTTGGATCACATAATATAGACCCTTCTTTTAACTTACTTTTATTGTACCAGTGCTTTGGATTACAAAACTTTAAAAAAGCTGTATTGAACTTTGAATTAGTAGCACCTGAAGCTGCTTAGAATTTCAACTCCCATTAGATTTAATTGTAATAATTGAAAATGTTCTTTATTTGTAAATAAAGGTATTGTCTGTCAACTAGTCAATAACATGGAGATTGGCCCAATCTGCCTCAGACACCTGTATGGTTAGGCCTCAATTATTTCATGGTCAAGGTATTTGTCAGCTTTTTTTTGCCAGTTATGAATCCCTCCCAACACAGAAATGTGAGCTATATGACTGACAGGCTTGTCTGTCCTCCATTCAGTTCTTTTGGTTCAGCAGATGTGAAATTAATTTCCTGTTTTGCTTATAGGGTCTTGGAATTTTTGTCCTATATTTATAGTGAACCATGTTTAGTTTAGCATAAGGATTAGATATTTGTAAGAGCTAAACCTATTTAATGACATATATTTTATCAGAATTAGCTTTAACAGTATGTCCATTCTCCTACTTACTTTCCAAGAGCAGATACTGGGGGGATTTCAAAAGACAGAACGGCTTCATTACTCTTCTGCTTTTGGAAGGATTGCTTGGCAGTTGTACAACTCCTAAGTGAATTGCCAGAATGATTGCCTTGTGCCACCAAAAGTGAACTTCCCCTTTATATATATGGTATTTTCAAAGTCTATTCCATGTTATTGCCATTTCTACTATGTACTTCAGAAATATCTCATTTGCAGACTTTTTTATCACTGTCACTTGGCTGATTGTTCGCATGCTCATGAAGCATTATTATTCAGACCATTTGTATTATTATTTTGGCATCAGTGGTTGTAAATTCTTTGGTTCTTCATTGCCAAAGGACCACATCTTCTGAGCCTTTATATTGTGACTGTCTTTTGGATTTTGCTTCCAGTGAGGTCATAATACTACATGCAATTCTTCTCACTCATAGGCCAACTGTGAAGGTCCACAATATCAGACATAAGAAGTGATATGCACTGACTATATTAGTTAATATTGGAGAAAATCTTCTTAATGGCCTAATTAGCTTTTTCCCTTCTCCTGGACTTGGACAGTCCTATATTCGATGGCTGCTTTTGAAATTACCTGTAAGCCTTTCAAGCATATATTTATATATTCTTAAACACTGTTGAGGCTGTGATGATATGAGGTATTGCTAGCTATGCCAGGAGAAGTAGGAAAGTGGATTTGCAACATATGTCCACATAGCTAGCTGGAGTGTTTATGTCATTTCTATATAAAAGTGTTTTGTGCATTTTTTAAGCTGCTTGTTTTTAAAAACAGTGGGTCCTGCTGGACAGAAAAAAGAAACACACCTGTATGTCAGACTCAGACTGTATTATACTTGTTGAAATTAATATTGTAACAGAGGATACTGAAAGAGAAGAGGTTAGTCTCAGTCCAGCTAACTTTGAATAATAGTCTGAAATAGGATTACCTGGTAGGCCATTAAGGTTGTATTTTACAGTTCTGATTGCAACCACAGACAAAATGTCTGTGAAAACAAGGACTATGAATCCTGCTGTATTGTCCTTAGCAGAAAATTAATTGTTACTCTGCAAGGGTGGAAGTGTTGAAATGGTTTTATGGCTTCCAGATGCTATAACATATCATAGCAATGCTGTGTGTGTGTGTGTGTGTGTGTGTGTGTGTGTGTGTGTGTGTGTGTGTGTGTGTGTGTGTGTGTGTGTGTGTGTGGTAACACATATGTGCAAGATTCTGGTTCAGCTTCTAGTACTGGAGGGGTAGAATGGGATCCAGAAGTCAGATGACCAGATGTATGTGCTGTCATTCAGTAGTTCAGCACTGAAATTATGTTTTATACTACATGAGATAGATATCTTAGAGTAGTCTGTTTTTGAAACATGACAAGAAAGACCCCTCACCTACTTCATCTTGCCTTGCATTAGTAAGCAACCAGGAAATAGTAATTCTTCCATATTTGTTATTTTTAATATTTCATGTGATTGATACTCTGGTCTTTATTGTAAATAGATATTTAGTATTTTCATGTTCTTTCATTATTTATTATTGCATATATTCAAACTTTTCATTGTGTCTGGTCTTTTAGAGACTATTTTAACATTTGAGAGTACTTACATTTATTGGTAACACCGTGGCTGCTCCTAAAAGCCTTACTGCATTGGTCAAACAGTACCATTTGTATTAGTATTCATTTTGCTCAGTATAATTGAGTACCCTTGTAGGACCCTTAGATTAGCTGGCTTTGGAGTTTCAGATGGCAGTAACTACTTTGGAGTGTGGGCAAAGGGTAGCAGAATGAGTAAATCTGTGCCAGCCTTTCCCAGGTGTATATGTGCGTGCGTGCGTGTGTGTGTGTGTGTGTGTGTGTGTGTGTGTGTGTGTGTCTGTGTGTGTGTGTGTGTGTGCATGTGTGTATGTGTGTGTGTGTGTGTGTGTGTGTGTGTGTGTGTGTGTGTGTGTGTGTGTGTGTGTGTGTGTGTGTGAGAGAGAGAGAAAGTCTGTGTGTGTGTGCAAATCAAATCTCAAAGAGTGTGTGTGTCAACACTGGTTTCACAGAGAGGGTGGTGGAGGACTTGTCTTGGACTCAGCTGAGGACGCAACCCTACAGTTGTGCCAGTGGGGAGTCTTATTGGGGTCCTGGAGAGAGAGAGAGAGAGAGAGAGAGGAGCCCAGCCCCCAGACTTAATGTGTTCCCTGTGTGCTCTTAAGGGAAATTGTGCTTGATGCAGAAAGCTGCATCTGGAAATACTTTATGTAACTATTTTTCTTCCAAGTGAACATCCCTCACTGGTATCAGTGTGAGGAATGAGGAACCTTGACTACTAGCCCAGAGGAGGGAAGTCACATATTGGTGAGCAGTGGCGTGGATATTAATTGACCTTCAGTAGCCTCTAGACAGTTGTCACTAAAGGTGTGTGTACTCTCAGCAACCACAAGGTAAACATGCAGAGTTTCATTTTCAAAACAGTTTTATTTTTGTGTTAGTTTTGTTTCATCAAGGAAACCAGGCAAAGATGTCAGCAGAGGATTATGGCAAACTGACAAAGAAACAGTTGGCCAAGGTGTGCGAAGCCAAAAGACTGGTGCATGCCAACCTAACTAAAAAGGAAATGATTTCAGCCTTAGTTGCAGCTCAGACCAGGAACCAGGAGGATAACCAGTTTGATGATGGGAATTTGCAGCTCTCAGAAACAGGACAGTTGACCTTTTCCTCAGAGGATTTAAAAATCCAGTTGGAGTTAAAGAAACTTGAACTAGAGGCCAGACATTTGGAAATAGAAGCAGCAGAAAGACGGGAGCATTTGGAGGCTGAAGAAAAGGAGAAACAGATAGAATTAGAATCAGCAGAGAGACTGCAATGTTTGGAGGCCAAAGAAAATGAGCAACAGTGCCAGCATGAGAGGGAGATGCTGACTCTTCCACAGGAACATGAATGTAATGGGAAGGGAATAACCAAACCCCAGAAGCAATAAATACATTTCTTCCACTGTTTACAGAAGGTGATCATTTTGATAGTTTTATTCATATATTTGAAAGAGTATATAAACAGTATAATGTTGACCAAGGGCTCTGGGTACAGTTCTTGACCCCTTTACTCCACAGTAAAACTTCAACTGCTGTTTCCAAATTGTCTGGTATCGATTGTTTACACTATGATAAAGTAAAGTAATGTTTACTGGAGTGTTTTAAGTTAACACCTGATGCTTACAGAAAAAAAAGTTTTATGAGCTTCAGAATCAGGAGATACAGGAAATGATGGAACTGGGAATAATCCAGGAATCCAGCAGTCCCTGGGCCTCCCCCGTGATGCTAGTACCAGAGAAAGATGGCAACACCAGGTTCTGTGTAGACTACAGAAAACTAAATATTCACACAGCGTTAGATGCTTACCACATGCCTAGGACAGATGAAGCCTTAGAGCACCTGGGTGAGGCTAAGTATCTAACCACTATTGATCTTACCAAGGGCTACTGGAATGTGCCCTTAACTCCTATCACTAGAGAGAGGTCAGCCTTTGTGACACCTTTCAGATTATATAAGTTCTTGAATATGCTCCTTGAGATGAAAAATGCCTCGGCAACTTTCCAGAGGCTGGTAGATCGTATCCCAGCAGGAGGAGAATATTTTGCCTTTGCTTACCTGGACGATATTGCTATCTACAGCCATTCCTGGCAAGAGCACCTTCAACATGTCAGGGAGGTCATGGGCAGACTCCAAATGGCAGGGCTGACCATTAAGACCAGTAAGTGTCTGGTGAGCATGGCAGAGGTCTCCTACCTGAGCCATAGAGTGTAGAGTGGTAAGATCAGGCCAGAACCTGCCAAAGTGGAAGCTATTCAGGAATGACCTGCCACTGTTACCAAAAAGCAGGTGAGGGCATTCCTGAGGACAGCAGCGTACTATAGGAAGTTTGTTTCCAATTATAGCACCACAGCTGCTCCCCTCACAGACCTGATGATGAAAAACAGGGCAGATAAGGTAGTATGGACCCCAGCCTGTTAGCAGTTATTCCAAAAGCTTAAAGGGGTTTTGGGAGGACCCCCTGTGTTAGCCAGTCCAGATTAGAGCAAATAATTTGTAGATGCTTCAAACCATGGAGTGAGGGCTGTACTCAGCCAGGTTTCCTCAGAGGGAGAAGAGCACCCAATGGTATATCTCAGCTGTAGACTCCAACCTAGGGATGAATGTTATGCCACAGTAGAAAAAGAATGTTTAGCCATAGTATGGGCACTGCAGAAAATTCAACCCTATCTTTATGGAAGGAAATTCACTATAATTGCAGACCACAGTCCCTTAACATGGATACATCAAGCTAGCCAGTAAAATGCCAAGTTACTAAGGTGGAGACTAGGGATGCAGGCATATGACATGACAGTGCAGCAGTGTAGTGGTACATACATACATAAAAAATATTTCAAGCATGGGCATTAATGCCCTTCTAGCTTGCCAATATACCAAAATACTTGTTTCCTTACTAAGTATCCAGGCTGTTCTTAAAAATATCTAAACTAATACTTGCTTTAATGTAATTTGGTAGTCTGTTCCATGCATCAGTTACTCTGTCAGAGAACCAATTAGTACACTTCTCATTCCTATAGAATCTTCTACATAGGTTGTCTTATGATTCTCTAGTACTTTTTGTTAACCCCAAACATTCCCAGAGGTAGTTGTCACTAAATGCCCTATATACCTGAATAAGATCTCATCTTAGGTATCTGTAAGAGACACTGTACAAGTTCAGATATTTTAGTCTTTCATAATAACTTAAATGTTCACGTCCATGGATACCCTTGGTATATTTCCATTTCACTCTTTCCAGTTTACTCATGCTTGTTTTCTTATAGGATTTCCATATTGTTATTCCATACTCAAGTTTGGGTCTAATGTAACTAACAGACAATGACTTCATTATTCTTGATTTACTAGACTTTATAAATCTTTTTATACAACCTATAGTTCTATAACTATCATTAGCCAATTGGTTGATATGATTAGAAAAACTCATAGCTAAATCTACCCATATACCTAAGTCCATAAATGAGTCTACGGTTTCAATCACTGTGATCTGTATTAAATATTCACCTTTCAAATTATCCTACCAAATCTCATATGCTTAGTTTTTCATGTATTTATCAGCATATTATTCTCCTGTGCCCAAATGGTTAATTTAGTCAAGTTATTTTGCAGACATGCCTTATCTGTAACACATGTAATCAGTTTACCCAATTTCAGGTCATCTGCATATAGACTGTAGATCACCTCAGATGAAAAAGTTTGGTCTGAAAGATACAATTTAAGCAAGTAAGGGCCTAGGACAGAGCCCTGTGGGGCACCCTGACTGTAACCAGGGATTCACCTGTCCAGTTAGTGGTGTCAGCAATGCCAATGCAAATGGACTCTCAAGACAGGGTATGGGTTAATGTGTTCCCAGAGAGGCTCATTTCTCTCAAGCAACATTTCTCCAGGGTCAATAGAGAAACTAGATTGAGTCTTCAAAGGGGAGAGATGTGATGATGTGAGGTATTGCAATCTATGCCAGAAGAAGTAGGGCAGTGGATGTGTAACATATGCCAGCATAGCTAGCTAGAGTTTTGTAAAGAATTATATCTCATTTGTTTATCAAACTGATTTGTACAGGTGCATGTGTTGAAAATGTATTTGTAAAGCTGCTTGTATTACACATGTAGAAATGCACTTTCACTCTATTGCTGCTTTTGGTTTTTGGATTGTATTAAAAATGTACCAACAGTAGGTCCTGATAGAAAGAAAAGAAATACACCTGTATGTCAGACTGTATTGTAACTGTTAAAATGAATATATTGTAACAGAGGATACTGGAAGAGAAGAGGTTAATCTCAGTCCAGCTAAATTTAAAAAGTAGTCTGAAATTAAATTACCTGGCTTAGAACATAAAGATTGTATCTTATAGTTCTGATTGCAGCCAGAGACAAATGTCTGTGAAAAGCAGGACTAGGAATCCTACTATATTGTCCTTAGGCATGAACTAATTGCTATCCTGGAAGGGTGGAAGTCTTCAAATGGTTTTATAGCTTCCAGATGCTATAACACATCTTAGCAAATCTCTCTGTGTGTGCATGGTAACACATATGTGCAAGATTCTGGCTTAGCTGCTAATAAAGAGGGTAGTGTGGGAGCCAGAAGTCAGATGATCAGATGTGTGTGATATCATTCTGTAAGTCAGCACTGAAATGATGCTTTAATACTAGATGAAACAGAAGTCTCATTGCAGTCTATTTGTGAAATGTGACAAGAAAGAAGGCCCACTCACTCACATCATCTTGCCTTGCTCTAGAACTAGGGGACTGTAATACTTTAGATCAATCAGGAAAATATAGTGAGATTAGTTAAGTATTGTTTTTCCTGCATCTATGTGAATCTTTCCATCTGTTTTATTTTTAATATTTCCTGTGGTTGAAACTCTGATGTTTGCTGTTAATAGATATTTAGTATTTTCATATTCCTTTATTATTTATTAATAAATATATTTAAACTTTTCATTGTGGCTCGTCTTTTAGAGAATATTTTAACCTTTGAGAGTACTTATATTTATTTGGTGACACTGTGGCCAATCCTGAAGCCCTTGCTGCATTGGTCAAACACTACCATTTGTATTAGTATTAATTGTACTCAGTATAATTGGGCACCCTGGTAAGAAACTTAAGAGTAGCTGGCTTTGGAGTGTTCTGGTGGCATTATCATCTTATAGTCTGGGCAAAGGGGGCATAGCTAGTAAATCTGTGCTAGCCTTTCCCAAGTGTGTGTGTGTGTGTGTGTGTGTGTGTGTGTGTGTGTGTGTGTGTGTGTGTGTGTGTGTGTGTGTGTGTGTGTGTGTGTGTGTGTGTGTGTGTGTGTGTGTGTGTGTGTGTGTGTGTGTGTGTGTGTGTGTGTGTGTGTGTGTGTGTGTGTGTGTGTGTGTGTGTGTGTTTGTGTGTGTCTGTGTGCATAAACCAAATCACAAAGCCTGTGTGTGTCAGCTACTTGGAGCAGGGACACACAGCACTGGTTTCACAAAGATGGTGGTGGAGGACTTGGCTTGGAACATGCGTCTGAGGACTCAACTGTACAGTTGTGTCAGTGGGGAGTCTTATGTGGGGTCTGGATAGATAGAGAGAGAGAAACCCAGCCCCAGGACTGAATGTGCTTCCTGTGTGCTCTTAATGGAAATTGTGCTTGGTGGTCTGTAAAATGACATTGGTGATCAAGAAGAGGAGGAGGAGTGTGAGGGCAGCACCAAGGATCAAATGGTGGAAATTGAAAAAGGGTGATTGTGAGGTGGAGTTCAGAGAAGAGTTAAGACAGGCACTGGGTGGCAGTAAAGAGTTAACGAACAGCTGGGTAACTACAGCAGAGCTAGTAAGGGAGACTGCTAGAAAGGTGCTTGGTGTGACATCTGGACAGAAGAAGGAGGACAAGGAGCCCTGGTGGTGGAGTGAGGAAGTACAGGAGAGTATACAGAGAAAGAGGTTGGCGAAGAAGAAGTGGGATTGTCAGAGAGATGAAGAAAGTAGACAGGACTATAAGAAGATGAGGTGCATGCCAAAGGGAGAGGTGGCAAAGTCTAAGGATAAGGTGTATGGAGAGTTGTATGAAAGGATGAACACTAAAGAGGGAGAAAAGGACCTGTACCAATTGGCTAGACAGAGGGACCGAGCTAGGACAGATGTGCAGCAGGTAAGGGTGATAAAGGATAATGAGGGAAATGTACTCACAAATGAGGAGAGTGTGTTGAACAGATGGAAAAAAGTACTTTGATGGGCTAATGAATGAAGAGCATGAGAGAGAGAGAAGGTTGGATGATGTGGGGATAGTGAATCAGGAAGTACAATGGATTAGCAAGGAGGACGTAATGATAGCTATGAAGAGAATGAAGAATGGAAAGGCTGTTGGTCCAGATGACATACCTGTGGAAGCTTGGAGCTGTTTAGGAGAAATGGCAGTGGAATTTTTAACCAGATTGTTTAATGAAATCTTGGAAAGTGAGAGGATGCCTGAGGAGTGGAGAAAAAAGGGTTTTGGTACCAATTTTTAAGAATAAAGGGGATGTGCAGAGCTGTAGTAACTACAGAGGGATAAAATTGATCAGTCACAGCATGAAATTATGGGAAAGAGTAGTAGAAGCTAAGTTAAGAAGGTAGGTGAGGATTAGTGATCAGCAGTATGGTTTCATGGCAGGAAAGAGGACTACAGATGCGATGTTTGCTCTGAGAGTGTTGATGGAGAAGTACAGAGAAGGTTAGATGGAGTTGCATTGTATCTTTGTGGACTTAGAAAAGGCATATGATAGGGTGCCTAGAGAGGAGTTGTGGTATTGTATGAAGAAGTCGGGAGTGGTAGAACAGTATGTAAGAGTGGTACAGGATATGTACAAGGGTAGTGTGACAGTGGTGAGATCTGCAGTGGGAGTGACAGATGCGTTTAAGGTGGAGGTGGGATTACATCAAGGATCAGCTCTAAGCCCTTTGTTATTTGCAGTAGTGATGGACAGGTTGACAGACGAGATCAGACAGGAGTCCCCATGGACTATGATGCTTGCAGATGACATTGTGATATATAGTGAGAGTATGGAACAGGCTGAGAAGACCCTGGAGAGGTGGAGATATGCTCTAGAGAGGAGAGGAATGAAGGTCAGCAGGACTAAGACAGTATATATGTGTGTGAATGAGAGGGAGGATAGAGGAATGGTGAGGATGCAGGGAGTAGAGTTGGCAAAGGTGGATGAGTTTAAATACTTGGGATCAACAGTTCAGAGTAATGGCGCGTGTAGAAGAGAGATGAAGAAGAGAGTACAGGCAGGGTGGAGTGGGTTGAGAAGTGTGTCAGGAGTGATTTGTGACAGATGAGTATCAGTAAGAGTGAAAGAGACAGTCTACAAGATGGTAGTGAGACCAGCTATGTTATATGGGTTGGAGACAGTGGCATTGACAAAAAGGCAGGAGTCAGAGCTGGAAGTGGCAGAGTTAAAGATGTTAAGATTTGCACTGGGTGTGACGAGGATGAACAGAATTAGGAATAAGTATATTAGAGGGTCAGCCCAAGTTGGATGGTTTGGAGACAAAGCCAGAGAGGCGAGATTGAGTTGGTTTGGACATTTGCTGAGGAGGAATGCTGGGTATATTGGGAAAAGGATGCTAAGGATGAAGCTGCCAGATAAGAGGAAAAGAGGAAGGCCTAAGATGAGGTTTGTGGATGTGGTGAGAGAGGACATGCAGGTGGTTGGTGTGACAGAGCAAGATGCAGAGGACTGGAAGAAATGGAAACTGATGATCCGCTGTGGCAACCCCTAATGGGAACAGCCAAAAGAAAAAGAAGTGCTTGTTGTAGAGAGCTGCATCTGAAAATACTGTGTGTATCTATCTTTGTTCCAAGTGAACCTCTCTCATCTGTGTCCATGGGGAGGATTGAGACTCCTTGATTAAAGGCCCAAAGGAGGGATGCCACACCAAAATTGCCTCTCCAATCAACATTTGTCAGTAAAGTTTAACAACAGTACATCAGCCACTGCCCACTTACTTAAATGAGTTCCTCTCATCTTCATGCTGGCTCCTCTTCTTCATTGTTTTAGATAAGCTTAGACTCACCCTTCTCCAACTTCCAATCTTACTATACAACAATGACATAGTTATATTCCTCTCCAACCACACAACCCACTCAATTCAACATGATCTGCAAAACAATTTTTTCTCTCTCACTAACTGACTCAATAGTAAATATATGCTCTTCAGAACCTCCAATAAAAGGCAAAAAAATGACTTCTTATTCTTTACCACGTTAATAATGCCATTGAGCAGGTTAACACCTTCAGATACCTAGGAGTCTGGCTTAACCCTTCACTTAGCTTCCACCATCATCTCAAAAGCATATGGAAAAAGAGAAACTCCCAAATTTTTTTGGGCTAACAAAATCTCCCCTTTCCTTTCCAGTCCAACAACAAATGGCAAAGAGATTCTTTTAGCCCAGTTTGAGTACTGCCTACCTCTTGTAGCATCTGCCTCCAAAAGAAACTCTACAACCATCCAAACAATCTGCAGCTACATTTGATGCTTCATTATCCTTTCCTCAAAATATGAACACCACTGTTTTACACTAACCAAAGTCTACTGGCTGATCGTACAGCAATGAGCCAGTCTACTCCTTGGCTCCTACGTTTTCTGTCTCCTGAAAGAAAACTCCCAACCTTCTCTTTCATCTAGCTTGCTTAGACAGCCTCTGTCATATAACCTTAGATTTATATCCACTCAGCGCCTGTCTTCCAAGCACCAAAAACCAGACTGCAGTGCTCTGACCACTCTCTTTTTACCATTGAACTGAAGCTATGGAGGGATCTTCCCTCAAATCTTAAAGATCCCTCTAACTACTCCTCCTTTCAGGCACAACTTAAAGAATATTTCACAGCACAAGCTGCTTGCAAGTTGTCTACTTCCAGTCATATAACCTAGTCTCCCTAATCTCCCAACACATATTGCCTATCATTTTTACTATAGCATCTCTTCTCTAACTCCTAAAATATCATTACTCTAACTGGTGTAAGTATTGTACACAGTGGTTTCTGGTGTTGGCCTTCTTAAATAACTGTTTATATTGTATATTAATTATACCTTTGCTTTTAGTGTTCTCTTTTATTGTACAAATTATTTTTACTTTTTCCACTTGATGTTGGGTCACATTCTGGGCTGGGACTGAAATTGGTCTAATGGGATCAGTGCTCTACCCAAGTAAGCAAATTGTATAAATAAATAAATAAAGGAAGGAAGATAAACTGAAATGCTCCTCTTGCCTTTTATTTGTTAATTATTTCTCACTGTTGGTGTTAACTTTATTTCATGTATTTGCAAATACCATTTTGCATACTGTTTAACAGGGAAGCAACACTGACCAATGTGATCTTGACTGGTTGGCAAGTACTATTCTGTGCTACACGACACTGAAAAGCTATGGTTAAATGTAGTCAAGAAGAACATTTTATTTTCTGTTATATGTTTACAAATATAAGTTGATGCATTAGTTAATAGGGACATAAAGGTTAGCATGGTCTTAATTTCCAAACATTCAAGACTATGTTGCTGTATGTACTGTGAATGATTGAAGTAATGCTACATTGGGTAAGGCACTTCAAATGAAGATGAACTAATATAGCCTTCAGAAGCTAAACAATTCTGTGCAGTTCAGCCATACACAGAAAAGTTTAGAATTTTGAAGGTTATATTAATTTGGCTGTACAAATATCTAGTTAGCTTTTGGATGCCAAATTTATTCTCCTACGCTGTTGTACTTGTAAAAAACATGATCACTTAGAATCAACATACAATATTATGGTTCTGATTCCTTGTGAAGCAACAGCCAGATATCATTAAAATGAATACTTCCATTTAGTTTTAATAATTGCAAATATCATTTAGTGCACTGTTGTTATGCAGATATTACAGGACTATGGCAAATCTTGGCAAAATATAAACTTTTAGTTCTGGCATGCAAATGTGGTTATGAGAAAAGATGATTCTGGGGGTGCAATATCCAGCTTTATGCTTTTGTTTTTTGTTTGTTTTTATACACACTGTTGTATGATATGTATGAATTAATGGCTAACTATAGTCAACACATGTTTTCCAATTCATTTACAGTGTTACAAATATCAATGGGTATATAAAATGCAACATATATATATGTGGTATATTCTAGAATGCTAGTGTGCATATAAACTTATAGGCTGATAATGGAAAAGCAACATACAGCAACATGGTATTAATTGTTTGATAAGTGTAAGTGATCCCATTTAAATGCACCTTGACCCATACATTTCAAAGATTTAATGTACTTTAAAACAAGATGATCATAGGGAAACAACACATAGCAATATGACTTTGATCGCTTGACAAGTACTCTTCTGTGAAATATACTAGTCACCAAATGTAAGCAAAATAAATTTATAGATGTCATTTGTTGCACTTTTCTAAATGAGGAACCAAAATGCAACATTGTCTTATTGTTTGTCAAGCAACCAGGACCAAGTTGCTTTATTTTACTGTGTATGGTTCAAATAATACAGTCTTGAGTAATAAATATGCCTTTTGCACAACTAAATTAATATATTCTCAAGAAGCTAACATGTGTTTCATGTTACAGAATGCATATAGTCTTCAGCTATTATACATTGTAAAATTAATACAGACAAGCTAACAAGAAACCTGATTTTAGTAAAATTGAGTTAAAATGGTTAGTTGCCACTACATGATCAAGGGGAGATAACATAAAACATTTTAAAATGATTGTAGGAAAGCAACAACAGCACTGGATTAAGACATAAAATATTATTTTGCCTTTCATTTGTCTTTTTTGAACAGGCCTCTATTGGCTTTCCATTCATAAGGTCATTAATATTACTGAAGCAACACTTCTATGAGTGGCACACAATTCTTATATATCATTTATTTGCATACCAGGTTGCTTTGATGTTTGCTGACTTGCTTAATTATATAGTGCCTGCAGAATCACCTCTTTTACTAATGGAATGTATTGTGCTTGTGCCTGTTGCAATCAACACAAAAGATGTTATAGGAACAAGTGCTCTGCTTGAGTGTATTAACGGAGGAAAATAAGCAAATGCAGATCAGTTTTGTATAACAGTTTTGGGATGCGTAAATGTGTGAAATTACTCAGAATCTAAATCTGGAAGCCTACTGAGCTAGTGTGTCTACTAGAGCACCTGGTCATATTATTTGTTATAGTTCTGAAAACAAAATACAGCCTGGAATGCTATGCTATCCACATTTGTGATAGAATATAGTAGAACTTGTGAAAAACCTAGTGCTCAGTGCACTGTGTAAAAATAACTGAAATTTTATCATCTGTTCACAGCATATAAATGCATTGTACAATAACTACAGAGGCATTCAGAGGCCATGAATATATTATAATCCTCAAGCCCTTTGTATATTTTGAGATGTTGTTGATCATGTAACCTTGCAATTTAGATTCATGTTTCATTCTGATGATTGAGTTTTAATTTTAGAATAGAGTACGAAGTCCAGTAGTATTTCTAATTCAAATTTCTAAGTTCATAGTTCTTGAAAACTGTAAGCTTTCTTAAGGATAACCTTTAGCTGTTTAATGAAAGGCCATTACAAGTTTGATGAATGGTCTTTTTTGCAAGATCATCAGAATTAATGAATGTCAGAGTGGGTGTTACACTGTTGCAGCTGAGGTATTGACTACAGATGTTTTTTTTTTTCATGGATGAATCTACCCAACATTAATTCGTAGAGGCATGGAGAATTAAGAAAGAATGTCATAGCAGGTTGCAGTTCTGAGAACAGTAACACATATCAAGTTAGTGTTGTAATTAATGTTATAGGGATTAATTAACAGAACCTGCTTATTGCTATTCAAACAAATCAAAACATGTAGTTAACTGATCAAGGTTCTTCTGGCATAATTGATTATTTGCAGAAAGCCATGATAATTTATTTTGTGCTGGCATACACATAGAATAGTTTATTATATATTATATTTACTGAACAGAGGTATCTGTACTAAGCTACATGAGTGGGAAGTGATGCAATCAAAGATATTATTTTTATATGAGGTGAACTATAATAAAACCATTTGATAAGTGCAAAGATAATATATACAAACACAAAGTTGATCAATATTGCTGTACAGGCAATATGACAGTTTCCATGATGTAGTAATACTTTTGACCTAGAAAAATTACAAAAAGTCACATGGCAGCCTTACAAATAAGTCTCTCCATGACATGCTTGTCTAGATAGGTGTCATGACAACTTGCAAGATAGTCAGTCCATCTATATCCAAGGCTGTTTCACATGCGTGCAGAATAATTGGCAGAGTGTTTATACAGTAAAAGCAGGAAATGTGAAATGTAACAATAAAACCATTCTTAGATGGATAAACTCAAGCATGGATCTTGAAATAGAGGTCTGATCTAAAGTTTTGAATACTGGGTTTATATTGGTTGGTTTTTATTAAACTACATGTAGCCATGTGGTTAATGTCTGTAGGGTAAATTCACATGAGAAATCATTCAGTGACCCTGTCTAGTGTATGGGTTCAGCTTTCTCTCTGTCTCTGTATAAGCAGTAGTCATACATAAAACAATGTTGAAATACATACAACATAACTTGTGTCACACACAAGGATATTCAAAATAACACAATCAGAAAGAATGAACATTTTCAGTGGATAGTATAAGGTAAGAGACAGTTTCAGGTAGGACTGTGCAGTCATGCAACTGTGATACATTAGGAATAATTGGGGTAGAACCTCAAATCAAGTTTCTATGTTTATCCACTCAAAATGCTAGCTGAATTGAGAGGAGCTCGGATCAAACTGGCCACAATACTAGTCAAATCAACTGTAATCAGATATCATCTTGGTTGTTCATACTTTTCTATAGACATAAGAAAATACTTTTGTATGATTATACAATGTGGTTAAGCATGACTCTGCACTGGAAGAGTTTTTAATATGCCTGATACCCTTTCATTTGACAATGACCCTCAACATTTGTCTCTTGTCATGTTCAGTTCTGTATTGTGGAACTCTATAGCTCCCTTGTGGACTACCACGGATGTAACCCTTGCCAGGCTGGCTTTCTGAATTCTCTGAGGTCACATCCTTAATGGCTGCCAAATCATAAGATCCCATGTAGTATGCACTATAGTTGCTAGGATGGGCAACTGCAGTGAGCCATCAGACTGCAGATGAATGTCAGAATTCCTAATCTGGGGAAGTGATATGAGATAAAATAAAGGCATGGGAGAAAGCCCTCTATATCATGTGCCAGCTATCCTGTCACATCTCTGTTCAACTCTTTATTTAGCCTGTGAGGTTTCATGTCTCCACTAGAGAGCACATAGACAACAACTAATTGTTTACCCTCTCCTAACTATAAAAGAGTTAACCACTGACCATTTTATCATATCCATATACCCAACCTCACTAGAACCCTGGACCCTTTCCTTAACTAGAGTAGGTGATAGCACAGATGATCCTCCTTCATCTCTAGTGTTGGACTAGCACTCTGCACTGGTTTCATAGATCATAGATTCATAGATTGTTACTAGGCTAATGACCTGGGAGGGGGTCTTTCTAAGCTGAGCTACATTTTCCTGAAGGAATAATGATGTTCATTGCAAGAAATAAAAAAAAAAATCAGCAGAAATGCCAGATGAACATGAAAAAGTACTAATATCTCTGTGATTCAATAATTCCAGCCAATAAAATGTATTAGTTTAGTTTTCTCATCCACTGAAATATCTGTTTGCACTTCTTTATAACTAATATCATAATTTGCAAACCACACATTTTATTCCTTAATTCCAAAATTAATAACGATGTCACGGACATTAGCAATTACCAACTAAAGCATCAAGCAAATCTGTATAAAATATGCTATGTAACCACAGTGAGGGTTATCACCAAAATTAGTGACAGACTCATGGCAATCAGACTCCAGTGTAAGGATAGCACAGTATTCATAATTTCAGCTTATGCCATACAGTAGGATTTTAATTGTGAAGAAAAGAGTTCATTCAGACAGCAGTTGCAGGACCTACTATATAAAGCAGGACAACATGAGGTGGTGTTGATAATGGGTACCTGAAAGCACATATTAGGGCAGACAGAACATGATATGAGGACAGACTGGGTCCACATGGGTGCAGCAATATAAATAAAGAAGGAAAGGCCAATCTAGACTTCTGTATGGCAAATGGCTTGATGGTGGCCAATACAAGGTTCAGCAAGACAATCACAAGATCACGTACAAGAAAAGCCTTGTTACAACTCAGATAGACTTCCTCCTAGTATGGAAAGGACAGTGGGGTAGAATTAGTGATTGCAAAATCACCTCTGGCGAAACAGTCTGCCCACAGCATAAACCACTGGTTGCCATAATCAGCTGCAAGTAATGGTCAAAGAAGGCACTAAGGACAACAGAGACTAAGCTGAAGACCTGGAAATTGACTATAGAAAAAGAACAAAAGTTCAGTGAAATACTCAATGCACTAGCACCTCAAGAAGAAGAGGACATAGGTGGTGCATGTTTTAGGACTATAGAACAGATATAGGGTCAAGCCAGGTTTGGAAATAAGGTATATAAAAAATCTGGAGGTGGAATGCAGAAGTCCAGGAAGTCATCAAAAGAAAGAAGGAGTGCAGGAAGAAGTGGGTGATAGTAAAGACAAACAAGGCTAAGAAGGAATACTGGTTGGCTAACAAAATAGCTATGAGAGCAGTTGCAATACCAAAGAACAAGGCATCAGAGGCACTCCACTGGCTTTTGAAAAGTGACTCATTAGAGGACAGAAAGAAACTCAATCAGGCTGCAAGGAAAAGAAAGATAAAGAAAATAGTCAAACAACCTCCATAAGGGGTGCAAGCAGCAGGAATACAGTACGAATGAGAATCTTTATGAGCTATTTGCTTTCCACAAGTAATACAATTATTAACTTTTACAGACACCGGTAAGGAGCAAGAAAAAGTTTCCCTGATGTGGTACTTAGCTTTAGTTGAAGACTTTGGTTCTGAAACTCGAAAACGAAAATTTCAGGAGTCAGCCGACTGGCACTTGCGAACTGTTTCTGCTTCGGGTACCGCACGGCAAGAAAGACTGATGTAATGGCGTCTGCTGCATGTTTTATACCCCTGACAACTTGACGTCATGGAAGAAGGGACAGCAACCAACGCAGGATCCAAGACTTTGTTAATCAGGCCGACTAAAGGCTACCTGCAAACAGATAACCCAAATGTAATGACTGCAACAGTGAAACACGAAGAACATCAACCTGCTCACCAGCCACAGGACATCAAAGGCAGATGGAAGGTGTACTTCCAGTAGCTTCTGAATGAAGAAGAGGAGGAGGAGCCAACCTAGAAGAAGTAAGAACAGCACTAAGGAAAATTAAGTTAGGTAAAGCAGCAGGCTCTGATAAGATTGCAAAAGATATGATCAAGATGTTCACAGTAATTACTAGGCTCGCTGTTTCTGTGGGCCATTTTAAGCTTAGCCAGTTTCCCTTCCAAAGGTGACAATCAAACATTGTACTTTGTATTCATGAGGTAAACACCTTAACTTTTATAATAACCCCCTATCCCAGGAGAACTGGCCCTTGAGGGTAAGAAGTATGGAAGAAAGTGTATCCCAGATGTCTGAAGAATAAGCATACTAGTGCCAGTATATTAGAACAAAGAGAACATTCACTTTATCCTAGAATTATCTTCTTAAACTCAAACAAGTATCTATTAATACTTTATACATGCTTACACTCCTTTCTTCACTCACTTCCTTACTTCAGTCTCTGTCCCCAATTCTCTGTCTAAATATGCCATAACCTTGTTTTCTCACTTCATATTGCAATTCCTGTTTGTATTATATTAACTTACCTTTAATGTCTCTATAAACTAACTAAAATTTCTATAAATATTAAGTCATTTTCATATAATTTGTATCTATTTTTAACCAATGTTTTCTACATTATGTCTAACTTGGAATTAATTATTTAAACTGTAAAAGTTTTTGTATTTTTTTTGAAGATTGGAAAATTATTGTTCTTAAAATGTTTTTTGTGATGCTTTCTCCCAAGGCTTCCACTGAAAATAGATGCCTACTCAGTCAGATTTTCCCAGTAATCAAATTTCAGTAATTAAATAAATAAGTAAACTCATAACTGTGACACACTGCATGAGTATGCAGAATAGTCAAAAGTAAGATGAGAGATGAGCAGATGAGGGTGCAGCACAACCGACCTGATGTTTTTAGTGAGGCAGATAGTTGAGAAGATGCTAAAGATGAGGAAAAAGTCTAACTGGACATTCCTAGACTTGTAGAAAACATATGAAAGTTGATTTGGGCAGACCTGAAGTGGTTTGAAGTTCCAAATACATTTGTAGAATTAGTCAGACTATGTAGAAGGACACAATGACACAAGTATGAACAGTGTTTGGACTCACAGTTTCCAGCGGGAATGGTGTTCAACAGGGCTCAGCTATGAGCCCACTGCTGTTCATACTGGTGATGAATGACATTACCGAGCAGATTGGAGAGGATAGATCAACAAAGTTGCTGTATGCAGATAATGTGCATTATAAGCAGACTCTGAACAAGAACGTCAGTAAAGGCTAGGGGAATTGAAAAGAAAACTGAACGCAAACTGAGTATGAATAGGGCAACTGTAATGGAAGCAGACTGGGGAAATCAGAGTAAGGTGAGAGTGGAGATAGATGGAAAATAAAGGAACAGATTAACAACTTCAAGTATCTGAGAGGGGTGGTTGAGAAGAAGAAAGTCTGAATGAGGAGGTCAAAACTAGAAACAGAGTGGCTGCACCCTTTGTCGCAGAGTGTCATGGGTAGTGTGTGACAGAAGATTGTAAAAAAGCTGAAAATTAAGGTGTATAAAATAGTGGTGTAACCACTTCTACCGCATGGTACAGAAACCTGGCCAGTTAAGGCAAATGCTGAAGTAATGCAGAAATGAAAGGTTTGTTTCCTTCATTTGCCGCCATTGATAAAGGATACTGAGCCAACATGCTTAGGTGTTTATAAGGTTTGAAAACAATTCATATGTGTTTGGCATTTTTATGAGTCATACCTTGTTATTGTGGGTAGTCCACCATTACAGAAGAACAGTTTCTAGTCCCTCCAAATTATCTATATTAGGGGTCTGTTCTGATATAAGCACTACGAAGAGTGTATTTTTGTCTGCACAAACATCAGCTGAATACAGACTCAAAGGGGCAGGTTTATTTGAAATATCTAAAAAATACTCTGTCTGGATTACACCATGCAATACATCACACTAAATCTCTACCTAATGGATTTACAGGGGAAGTGTTTCCTAAAATAAAAACATGTTGCTCTTTCAATGGGCCTATCTGAATATGAATAGTTTTGTCTCTGCATAATCAAAAGGAGCCCCAGGAACCCCCACACCCCAAACATATTTTGTTAAAAGTGGGAGGTGTTCTGCATTTGACGAGGTGATCAGAGAAGTAGTCACTCCTGTGTCAACAAGAAAGAGAAGAGCACAATTACATACTAAAACATTAACAAGAAGACTTTCTTGATCCACTGGTACCAAAGGAAATAGCTGTGTCTCCTGTTCATGGCTGTCCTAATGCTCTTGCTGCTATGTAGGTGGCTGCCAAGCAGTACTCCAAGTGGGAGGGTGTCTTTCTGTTTGCTGTGGCACTTGGACATTTGGCAGAATGGTTAATTAAAAGTATAGATCTCTTTGCTGAGAAAAAGGACATTCATTGTGCTAATGTCTTCCCTGACCATAATTAAAGTAGTGGCTAATGCGTGGCCCACACTGCTGAGTCTATGGTTAAGTAGGAGGGTAAAAATGTTGCTGATATTGTCCTAGTGCTTGCTGTGGGAATAATTTAAATCTACCTTCACCTCAGTGATTTCTTCTTCTTCACCCTTCCCCATTAATCAGTATTAAATTGTTGAAGTTGAACATATACTAATTCCTTTTGTTGTTCTTTTTTCCTTTCTGACTATGTTGTCTGACACACATTGTGCTTGTTTAACAATGTTATGAATACCTAGACTGGGCCAATTTAGACAAACTTTCTTAATCTGTTCCTGTATTGGTAGTAATAAGGCTTCAACAAATGCTGCTGATAGACCCCTGGCTGCTGCTGCTTCAGTAGGTTCTGGGTGCCCAGAAATTACTTTGAATGCATTCATCATTCACTAGACTGGAGATATGCATTCATAGATTCATTCTACAAGTGCCTTAATTCTTGCAGAGTTAGGTGTTGGAGGCATGGTGTAGTGATTGCTTTCAAGAAATTATTTCTTGCAGTTAGGAACCCATCATCAATGTGTTTTGGAATATCATCTTCTATAGTTGATTTTTCCCATGTTTACCTGAAAATATCTGCAGGTGTGAAGGCTTTTAAAACTGTTCATAAGTCTTCAATATAGGGTTTTGTAACTGCATGTGTACTTCTAAAATTTTAGCATGTGTAGCTAATGTGTTCAAATAGAAGGGAGAGAACCTACAATAGTGTGACATTTTTTTTTTTAGTTTTTCCTTTCTTGTCTTATATTCAGTACATTTTCAAGATTATCTCTACTAAACACTGTATGAACAACAATCATATGTTATTACCTGCTATATGTTTAATTCTATATCTAAACTTCTATAATTATGTAAATATCTTAGGCAATCATATGTTATGATCTGCTATATTTTATAACTGCATGTGTAAACCACAATGCTCATGTAAATATCTTATGTATAGTATGTTAGCAATTGTTCTGGAGATTTTCTCCCTGGGCCTCCTCAGAAAATGGACAGCTCTGTCCAGTCGAACCTCCCCGGTAAAGACATATAAAATAAATAAATAAATAAATAAATAAATAATCTACTGCAGTTTATGGGAACACTACCCTTATAGAAAGTTGAGCGTCACCATGCCAGGTTGGTGCAGGATTAAGTACCTGTGTTAAGAAGTGAATCTGAGTATCAGCTGGTGTGTTAGTGGTGGAGCTATCATTATCGGAGGATGAATCAGAATTTGATGCATCCTCAAAACTTTGTTTAGGAGGTAGGTTCCACCTACATTCTTCTCCATAAATGATTATTAGAAACTGCATAGCTAACTTTTTAAACTTCTTAGGAGTATTGTCTTAGAAAAGGTGTTTTTTGTTGCCAATCTATTTTAATTTACCTGTATGTTTTGTCCCAGATGCATGCTTCTATTTTTGATATAGCTGTATACCTTTATTCATTATTCTGATTAGCATGCTGCTGCAACCAAAATCTACTGTTATAAACTGATCCTTGGGAATGGGCAAAGTACTGGAGTAGGTGGGCTATCTGGAAATTATTACTCTGCCTGTTTTACCAGAGAGGGAGGGCTGTTAGCTTCATTGGAAAGGGGCAGCTGAAGGAATCAGATGACAGTCATCAACAGACAAATCAGGTTGAGTTACTTTTAACTTTTGTAGTTGTTTTAAGAATAAAGTTCCCAGGTACCAAGAGATTTATCTTCAGCACATTTCTGTCATGCATTTACTGCTCTATTAGCTGCCTGCAGCTGTGCTTTTAATCTAGCTGAATTATATTTTAGACTTCTAACTACAGATTTCTTTTCCTTGCTTTTAGATTCTTCTTGTCAGTCATTAAAAGCTGACCTATAAGAGGCAGGAACTTTATTCCCTTTTTGTTTCAGTTTCTTTTTAAGATTCTCTCAAATAACCTTGTCAAAATTTCTACACTCTGGGAACTGCAGTGCACTATCATTTTTGATAAGCTCAGATCACTTTACCAAATAATTGCAACCGTGTCAACCATATTTATCAAACACATGTCTGACTGGTGTCACAAACTCTTTTAATGCACCCACATTCACACTCATTGTGATTTTAATACAATAATATTACCCAGATCACATACACTAAAACTTAATAATGTGCAACTATGATTAAAAATCCACTCTCATTTTTGTTTGTATATCTGATTAGACCCACTCTCATCACAAAGAAGGGTATTTTTTCCTTTTTTGTGATATACAACCCACTGTCATACAAAACATGTATTGTGATCCGCTCTCACACAATTTAACCCACTCTCATAAAATTTTAACCAATTCTCATACAATTTAATATTCTGTTGTAAAGATTGTTTAACAAAAGCTTACCAATACACATTTCAGACTCTGCTAAAGGGGTATGATATAGATGTGTGCTGGCACACCAGAAATGTACCAGACAGAAAGCCTGTCAAGAATGGACCCAGATGTGATTTCTGCTGCAGCAACTTACAAATGGCTTAAAATATCAGAGATTTCATGGCACTAAATTTTTAAGTTCGAAAATAATTTCATGCAGCACATTTCAGCAGAACAGAAAAATCTCCTTTATTGCAAAGAATACTTGTTATGTGGGAGACTGGCAATCAAGGCATTGTCTCCTCCAACCCCAAAAAAACTTCATTTTTTACATTGCAAATTCTAGAAAACTAGGCAGAATATTTTGTATCTGTTAAACTATAGCTACTGACAAATTTAAAATAAACACTTTTGAATTATTCTACTTACTTGGAATCTGCAGGCCCCTTATCTGTGCCTTTCCATATTCAGCACAAGTTCCAGTCTTCCATGTTGGAACCTTCTAACACTGGCAATATTCATGTTGCCAGGAAACAGATCATCAAGGAGTGACCTAAACTATCAGAATCCATTTTGAAACAAGATGGGTTCCAAAACAAAAAAAACATCATGTGCACACTGAACATTTTTCCCATCTCTACAGTTCTCCTTTCACACTCCATAACTTATTAACTGCAAAGCTGAAAATAAATGATCTGTGTAAGCATTTTTACAATGATAAAGTCATTCCACTGTATCTACAGAGGGGTAAGGTATGGTGTTACTCATTCGATATTACTATACGTAGTAGTCTAAATTGTGGTAATCAAAAATCAAAACAAATGATGGAATCTGCCTAAATAATCTATAAATAACACGTTGAATTATACTGAATGCTGAAATTTTCATTATGACATAGTGCAGGGGTGCTGGTTGGATGTTTTTTTCTAAAAAACATAGATCAAGAAACTAACAGCATACAAGAAAATAAAATTGCTATAATATAATTTACTAATAAAATACTTTAATACAGAAGTAATGAAAAAAAACACTAATATGAAAAAGAGTACTGACTGGTCAGCCCTACAACAGACAGTCCTTGTTAAAAGAACCTTAATTTTGATTTCTGAAGGGTAAAACGTTCACCAAGATTTGAATGCATGAGGAATAATGCATTAGCCCTAAAGCTATATTTGCATATCTAGTAAGATGAAGTTATTGTAAGATCTAAGTGATATTAATATAGTGCATTAGGAGTTCAATATTAAGAAAACCAGAGCTATGGTAAAACATTTAAGTCTTAGATAGTCCAGGTGAAGAAAATATGGAAATGTAAGTGCAAGCATTAAATGTACTGATAGGTTATAAGCATGAACATGCAGGCATACCTCTCAGCTGCTAAGATTTTCACAGAATCTCCAGATTTTTTTCTCACAATTTTGGTCTGCTCCTCATAAATTTTGTGGGTTTCTGGCAAATCACTGTGTACTGAAGTCACTAAATAATTCTATACATTTGAATTTCAGACTTCATATCCTTCAAAAACAATGCATGCCAACACAAATCCTGTTACCCCAGAAACGTTCTAGGTTTATGAGTGATATTTAAACTCTGTCCCTATTTTTTGGGCTTTTGTCACCCATTTAATTTTAAGCTGAGCTCTGTTCTATTTCTAGGTTAAAAATAAGTAATAAAAAGTAACAGGGAAAACACCAGGCACAGGATTCCCAAGCACTTCAAAAGCCACAGCAGTCCACTCAATGTATATCAAAAAATGAACAGCCTTTTATTCACATCAAGAACTCCATAAGATTTAGCGTGTTCAAAATGTTCAAGATCCTGCTGTCTTATTTCATAGTAAAATCAGGAAAACAGTAATGATGTAATACAGGCTACTGGACAGTAGCTTAAAAAATTGAATGAGGTTGGAGCTTACATTGGACTGATTTCATTATTTAAGTCAAGATGAAACTGCTTATATAGGTAGATGAGTTCTTGGCATTTTTTGTACAGGTATAAGGATGAATCATCAACTGTTATTTGCAACTGGGCAGCACCTGTTAGAACTTGTAAAATACAAGTTGGAAGTTAGAGCCACTAGTCAAAGTTGTACATTGGTTCAGTGGGGTCCAAATATTGTGAAGCTAAACATCTGCACCCATGTCTCCAGACCTACACGCAGCAGAGGGGTAATAGGTGCTGAAACCTTACAATGCAGGGAGTGATACCTACTGCTGTCTGCTATCATGTTCCATCCTCCCCCTCCAAATTTAAAAAAATATTTTTGCAAAATCTACTTGCATTACCACTTATTTACTAATCATTTATTTGCATTCTCAAAATAACACAGATAAATCTAAAAACAAATAGTTCTATAGTCATTTGTGTGAACTACCACTAAACTTTGTTAGAATGTAGTCACCCTTTCTAAACCTTGTTAAAATGTCGCTGATGTCCTTTCATAGCCATAAAATCCAGCTCCTTTGACCCCTAATACCATATTAACTGTTGAATGCAGGGACTCAGTATTAAACAGTTAAGTGATTACTAGAGGTTATAATTTTCTAGTCTCAGCAATACCATGTTATAATAAATTGCATAATCATGCACTTAAACCTGAGATATTTTTTAAATACCATTTCTAAAGTCATACATATTGTGTGGTTAACTGAAATTGCTATCATTTCATTTTCAAACAGCTCTTCACCTCCTTTCCAGACAAAACTTTTGAAAAGTAGAATGAAACTGATATGTTATGTGCAAAAAATGGCTTAAATGATTATAAGACAGAAAGCTCCTATAAAATGCTAATGACTCATACATTACATCAGGATATTTGTAATTGCATAGAAGTGTAGTAAGTCAGAATACTTAACATTTATGGCTTCTGTTAAGATCCCATTAACCCAGGATCTGGCTGTGTAAAGTATTCAGCTGGCTACAGAAGGTCAAACAGAAAAAGAGTTGTTGAAAGGAGCAAAGACAGATAACAGTGAATAGGTAGGAACTGGAAGGATATCCGTTCCGTCTGCTTTTTTCCCTTCATTGCAAACTGCTGTCTTTGTTTGACTCATCGTTTGCTTTATCTGCTCCACCCAGAGTATGCCAGTTTAATTCTCCCAAGAATCCCTATACTTCTCCTCTGTCTTTATTGTGCACTTCATCTCATAATATTCTCATATTTATTTAATTAACCCTAGCAAGTTAATGAAGGATTAGAGAAAAATTTGTGTTTCACCATATTAGAGTAACATTTTTCTTTCTTCATGGAAAAAAGTGACTGTACACAACACAACTGACTAGTTATTCCAAGCAAAATATAAGTGTTTTACAGCCATTATACCTTTAAATAGTGATAACCCAGGATTCATGAAGCACGGCGCAAGGCCGGCGTTAGGCTTGCGCCGACTGTGCAGTGAGCAGATGATGCAGTAGCGCCATATGCATATTAATGAAGGCACTCTGCCGCCACATCCACGTGCATAGGAAACGTACGTGAGTTCATGGGGCGTGTCGAAGCACCGCACAGAGGCGTGGACATGTCGGCTGTTTATGTACAACCTAAAATGCTGAATATTACAGCCTGCCTGCAATAGTAATCACACCTGTCAGTGTCCGTGGATACTGAAACGTATGCAAAGCATGCAAGACAGTTCTTGTGAACACAAAAATAAGAAGCAAACACAAATGCACGTAGCCGAATATTGAGTCCCCATCCCTCGAACAAATTACATTTAAAACCCCGTGCCCATATTCTAATGCAGTGTTGATAGTTATACCAAGTGGAAGTGAAACACATCGTGTTAGCGTGCCGCCAATAGCTAAGTCTAGCCCAATGGTCAGGGTTACCACCTGTCCCACATTGTGAGGGACAGTACCCATCTGGGCAGTTGTGTCCATACCAAAACCATTATAAATGTAAAATATCCTGCGACCGTATGACATAATTATGTCCCACATCTCATGTAATAGTCACATACAATAGTTATTTCCATATGTAACATACCTACATGTTACAAGAAATAGAATAAGCAAGTAAATGAAACAGAAGAAGCATCTAAACTGCTACAACAATAAGCTTACATTTAGGCATAAAACAAAAGTACTATCCGTTGTACTGACCGTGGGTATGTGTTGGCGTGTAAAATCTGATGTGTGTCCGGAATATTTCCCATCCTGGCCATATGAAAAGGTGGCAACCCTACCAATGGTCAGAGCATTCGGCCAAAATCTGCCCATTTGCGGTCCAAGCCGTTCTTGTCAGGATGGGTCAAAGATGAACGGGTATTACCCAGGTCTACCTACTATGTCATGAAAGATAAGTATTTGCGTGTACCTATGTGCATGATGTACAGCATGTGGAAGGTGAAAAATGCTAGGGTCGTCCTCACAACCCTACAGGTACCTGAGATATGTAGTGTATGCAATGTGTTCCCTTGACCGTGCCATGGGCCATCAACCAGAGAAGGGATGGATGGAGTGTGTGGAATATGGGTGTGAGGGGGATGGGCAATGCAATAATCCGCAAAAGGGGAGACTGTGTTGGATGCACAATAGGTGAACTGGAGGTGTATGAGGGAGCAGTGGGTAAATCAGAAAGAAACACAAAGAACAAACATACACATCCACAATACAACCTGACAGGCCATACTGTAGAGCACAATCACACAAACATATGAATATTAAAATGTGTGATGCACATGTACAAAAATGTTACCGGCACATACCCACATAATGGTCTGGACGGAACTGAGCCATCCAACTACAACACACCTGGATGCATAATTGAATACCCATCATCCCCTCTACATCACACAACCCCCCCTCCATTCCTGAACATCCACCAAATCCAGCCATACTCGGGCTGCTAGCTTGGCGCAGCCATATCTGCACATAGTGACCACTACTCATATCTAGTAGGCAGTCTCACCCTAGGCAGTGTCAGGATTGCAAACTATGTATCCCTTGCATGTAAAACCCTATCACATTTTTGTAAATCCAAAAAAATCAAAGGTTATTGGCTTGTTCAATTTTTGGATATCCCTCATGGGAAAAGTATCCTGTGTAAACATCAGACTTGGAATCATGACACGATGTCCAGTCCTGTAGACATCTGGACACAAGTTGTATGTGCAGTAGTGGTTCACGAGACTGCTCAGCCTCCAGCTGGTCATGCAGAACCTACTACCCAGGATTAAACACCTGACCATGATGCACGGCTCCCCACATGAATTATCGAGAAAATATACTTTACACATTCGCATAGTGGCAGTTGGATATAGGGTGATTAAGGCGCTGACGTAAGCAGGGTACCTCCTGTCCCACTTTGTGAGGGACAGTCCCTGTTTGGGTAGGTGTGTCCTGAGCAAGAATGATACATTGGCAAATGTCCTGTGATTGTAGGAAATAACTATGTACCATATTTCATGTAACAGTTGTCTAAAACAGTTATTTCTGTATGTAAAATATGTAAATCTCACAAGAAACAGAATACGCAACTAAACTGCTACAAGAATAAGCTCTCATCTGGGAAAATAATTAAAGTTCTAAACCATGTACTGACCGTGGGTATGTGTTGGCCTGAAAAATCTGGTGTGTGCCGAACGTATCCCATTGTGGCCATATGAAAATGTGGCAACCCTACCAATGGTCAGAGCATTCGCACAATAACTGGCCAGCCTCTTAATCCCCCCTAAAACCAGTGAGCTTCGGAGGAAAGGTGTTGAATGACACTTGAATGAATCATGACAATAATTAAGAGTAAAAGACGTTTTTAACTTCAGAAAATAAGTATTAATACATATGCTCTGAATCTGTCAACACGTTTCAAGTTAATAGTACTAATATTGTAAAAGTGTCCGTGATGGTCCTTGATTTGTCCTTACCTTGTCCCTGTCACCGATGAAATTAGTCCCTGAGTGGTTGAGAGGTCTGTACACATATGTACACCAACCAATTGTCACATTTGTTGCCAGTACTGTTGAATACCTGTAGTGAAGTCATATGTTCTAACTGCGGAATGCACCATGGATGGTGTAGTGGTCAAACCGGTGACTAATGTGTGTCTGTTTCTGGGTGCAAGCCATGCAAGGGCTGCTAATTTTATGTGATGGCCAGAATAATATCCTTCAGATATAGGGAGGTAAAGGCAGCAGGGATGCGCGGTGGACATTCAACTGTATGGGAAATGTCAATAGGTATGTAGGTGTATATGTATGTGTATGTATAGACAGAGATATATATATATATATATATATATATATATATATATATATATATATATAATGAACATGGTCACAATAAAGCATTCATAATGAATGTGAAGGGAAACACCAGTGGAACCCCCTCCACCCCGTATTATGTAGTGCCGACATAATAATCTGGTCAGAGGTGTCCAAACCCCTGCGTCTGTAAACACAGGTAGAATGTTAATATTGGGACTAACTCTGTCCACGTGCTAATTCTGACTTTTAAATGGGTACAGGGCAGTTCCGATCTCCGGTCAGACAAGTCTAAACCCAAATAACCACATGGAAACCCTGACAATCAAACACACGTATGTGCCAGGACTATAAGCTTTGGAGTTCTGAATATCCTTGGAGTGAGTAAACATGCAGCACGGGTCCAGAGCAGTAGGGAATAGGGAATGGCGCATGTGTATTACTGCGGTTTTCCCAGCAGGAGAATGGATGCCTGCCATGTAAGTGAAGCATTGAGGCATATGTTAGGGTAGCTATGAACCATGGGTATACATGTAAATGAAGCAGAACACCAATAGCATAGTGGTTAGAGCATTTACCTAACGTAAAGGCATTCCTGGTTCAAGTACGACTATAGTGCATATCATTTTCTTGTGGAATGAATGTCTCTGTGCTGTAAAGCTAACATTTAAACATGTAAAGGTGAACGTGTATTTCACATGGAGCCATTAACCAGATTCCTTCAATCAAAGTGGTACTGTCATAATGAATAAGGCACACGTAAGCACAAAGAAGTGGCAGTAAACATATGCAACTCACAGTAAGCATATGCGAGTGGGCCTGCACATGTGTAAGCAGCTCCCAGCATAGAAATATATGTTTTGTATGTACAGATGTAACCTATATATATATATATATATATATATATATATATATATATATATATATATATATATACACACACACACACACACACACACACACACACACACACATATATATATATATATATATATATATATATATATATATATATGTGTGTGTATAGATATATATCCACAGACATGAAATATATATATATATATATATATATATATATATATATATATATATATATATATAGTGGAAGAATGAACGCCATAAGACTAAAGCATACACAAGGGTTGTGAAGGGAATCTAGAGCAGCTAAGGTATTATATAGTGCTTGCAGCGTATGTCAGATAAAGCTGCCCAAGAGTGAGCAGAGCACCACTATTCACACCAGAGGCAGGGTTCTACCAGTGGGCATAATATTGTTGAACTGCTACATCTACATTACACACAGACGAAATGTAGTTCATGTTGTGACCACCTACACTTGTAACCCGCAAATGGCCATAATCTATAACACCAGGAAAGGCACATATGTGCAAATATAAATGGATGGAGACTCTGTGAATACACGATGTGTGTAGGGTGCCAAACGCTCTGGAAAGGGCAATATGTAAAGGTGTGTCATGGCTGTGATATCAGGTGGATAATGGCTGTTACGTGTGGAAACTCAACACGGGTGGGGTGGAGAAACTATGGCTATGCGATTATGGATCCAAGAGTGCCAGGTTTGGTTGCGCTGGTTCCAATGGACCGGCCCGTGTAGGTCAGCTAGTACGTAATATGCATACGCCCATGCAGACAACAATATGTTGAAGTACAGTCTCTGTAACACATGCACTCCATTTATTGACATAAATAATATGAATGTGCATAGACAAACAAATACAGTAGCTGGAATAATAGGCTGTGCAGATGAGGAACAGGTCAAATGACACTTTATCACATCCCATTTACCATCGGTACTCCGTACATGAACATATTGAGACATCTGTCCGCTGTATAATGTGCTAAATACCGATTACAAGTTAACCGAAGTGAAGTGTCGGTGTCATAATGACTAAGGCAATAGTATGCTGTTGAAGCAGATATAAAACCCAATACGCATGTGTAAGTGCGTATGGCCGGGAAATGTATTGGTCAACGGACACACAGATGTGTATATATATCTATATATATGTATGTATATATATATATATATATATATATATATATATATATATATATATATATATATATATATATATATATATATATATATATATATATATATATATATATTACTGTAGATATACACATGTACATAACTAGGTTACGTTACAGCAATTACGGGTAACATATGGTTCTGACCGGGCATATGTTAGTGGGAGGTCCAATAAACAAACGTTTACCTCCCCAGCTAGGCCGGTGAGACATACAGACAGGCAATAAAGGTAAATACACCGCTGCTTTCCAGACCACCGGTAGGAAAGTACCAGTGGGAGAGATCTGCAAGGTCTACACTTTAAACATGGATCACGGGGTCCCTTGTGGGAAACCAAAAATTTCCCTTATAGGCAACCCAACAATGATTGATGTGACCAGGATGTAGCCGTACACGGAACAGTAGGTTGTGCAAGTCTGATAACACATGGTTTGACAAAATGTATGACATGTGTCCCGAGATGGGGAGAGTGTGCAGTATGTAGGGGTGTGTTCATACCCCAGCTGTGATCACAGTAAGTATGAGTCATGAGTGCTGTAGTCATGAGTATGCAATATCGGGCCTAAGTGTGCAGGTGTTGGTTGGTAGAGATGTATTAGGCCCGCCCTGTGGAAGTAATTAATATTCCTATGTGGGCATAGCAGACGCCCATACCTCCAAAACCTGAAGAGCACATCTACTGGATAGTCCGTAAATCATTGGGGGAACACATAGGGACTCTATCAGTGCCCTGTACCCGCATGGACGTCCGTGATTACAAATCAGAATCTAAGACAGTCCTAAGTAAACCCTTCCAGAACTAGTGATATTAGGTGGACAGGTGGCGGAATACAGGTAATGACTAATGACAACATGTATGAGTCATAAACAGCATGTACCTCAACAAACAGGAATGAATACATATGCCCTGTGACTGTCAATGTGTCAGGTTAATAGTACCAATCATCTAAATGTGTCCCTGAGGGTGTTATGCAGTATCCCTGATACAGTGTTCATTCTCCCCCATTCATATGTGAGGTCTGCTAGTGACGGAAAGCGCATATTTCACTGAATTCCTTAGGTAGATGATAGCATAATAGGTTGGGGTTACCACCTGTTCACCTTTGTGAGGAACACTCCCCTCTGGGCAGTTGTGTCCTGCAAAATAAATGTTATTATGGCACATGACCTGTGATTTCAGGCAAATAATCCATATATTGTCGGTAGTGGTTGCATAAAACGATTATGTTGCATCTGAAACACCTAGATGTTATAGGAAACAGTATTAGCAACTATAATGCTACAAGAATAACCTTTACTTATGCAAACCGGTGAAGTAGTCAGTTTTCTACTGGCTGTGGGTATGTGTTGCCTTGCCAAATCTGACATCTCTACATATAGTTCCTATAGGGCTGCCACCTTTCCAAATGGACAAAGTGGGACCTGCTCCGTAGAAATGTCAGACGTACCAGGTCAGAACATACCTACAGCCATGCATAGTACAGAAATATATGTATTAGCACAAATCAAAGCTTAGTCTAGCAGCAAAGTTGCTTATGCTACTTCACATAACATATAGAAGTGTCAATAACTGTTACATGCAACTATTAGAGAAACGTAGAATATAATATTGTCCTGTAATCAGGACATCTGCTATGCCTAGATTATAATTGCATGACAGATACGCCTAAGGAGGGACTGTCCCATGCAAAGTGGGACAGGTGTTAATCCTAAAGTCTCACTTCGGCCAATTTAAAAGGTGGAAAACCTACAATAGGTATGCGGTAGCATGACCCGGCAGATGGATGTGGTTCCCAAAACACATTTACTTGTTTGCATTGCAGAGTATTGGTTCCCATGTATCAGCCAGATGGGAGCAGATTGTATGAGGAACACGCATATAATATGATTAACTCACTGGACAGGCCACCGATTCCGTACAGTCGAACACCATGCCGTTGACTAATGGTCAGCCGAACCCGATACTGTAATCATGTAGTCCGATGTAATAGGCATCACAAGGGATCGCACAGACCCAGTGTGAGTGACAAATGCAAGCACCAATGCCGGTGCATGTGCAAGTGAGAGAGCGAATGGGTGTAAGCATGTTTGGCTACCAGTATGTGAGTATTGCACTGTTAAACAAATGTGGAGTCTAAACAGGTATAAGAAGCTGTAACCAGAGGTCAGCAGTGCTTAACACCATGAAAAACTATGCACAGCCACTCCCAACTGTGGCAATGTGCCTTACTCACTCCGTATCCAATGTCCTTGTTCTGGCCGCAAACAAAGAACTGTCCTTTGCAAGTGTTGGTAGCAACACCTTGCGCACACAGCTAATGTGAATTACCAATACACCATGGCAACTATACAGACAATAGACAGTTCCACACATATACCATACAGCACAGTCATCCAACAGTATAGCAATGTACCGGCAGATATGTTCATAGGTTCATAGGTTCATACTAGGCTGTCTGCCCTAGGGCATTTATAAGCCTAGCCAGAGTGAGTTTGGCTTTCGCCACCCATTTTAAATTAATTTTCTATGCCCTTTTTCAAGGTTAGTATACTGTGCCTCCATCTAACAGTGACACAGAAGTGATACCTGGGGTAAACCTACGATCTCCCATCCACTCATCAAGATACCTCTTGAAGAGAGTCAATGAGGGACTCTGCCTAACCTGGACTGGGATTTTATTCCAGAGTGAAGGGAGCCTCTGGGTTATGAATCTGTCCCTCCAGCATGTCCTATTTATTTCAGTGCTGAGGTTCAAGTCTCTCGAGCGCATAGCTCGATGGGATTTGGATTTTCTGAGGTGCAGCATGTCCATTAATTCCGGGTTGGACAAGGCTTTATAGTTCAGGCACAGATTGCCTCTGAGCAGGCGGTATGCCACTGAGTAGAGCTGGAGATTCTTTAACTGGGCAGCATATGGCATCTGTTTGAGCCCTTTGATCCTCTTGGTGAGGTACTTTTGGGGTCTTTCCAGTTGCTGCAGGTGTCTAGTAAGGTACATCCCAAAAGGGGCATTGTACTCAATTATGGGCCTGATGAGGGATGAGTAAAGTGGCACGATGACCTCCCCTGATTTAGATGTGAATCCCTTCATGATTAGGTGGGCTATATAAAATGTTTTTCTAACCACTTTGGCCACGTGGTTGTCAAATGAGAGATTGCTATCAACTTGGGTCCCCAGGTCCCTAATTACTTCTTCTGTACTTAATGGATTACCAGCTATGTGGTAATTTGTGGGCACTTTGTTTTTGCCAAAGGGGATGACTATACACTTTTTGGCATTTAGCTTGAGGCCATGGCTCTGGCACCAGCTGTTTGTTTCTATGAGGCCCTTTTGGAGGATGCTTGTGTCAGCTGGAGAGTCAATTATGGTGCCCAGTTTGCAGTCATCTGCAAACTTGGTCAGCCATAGTCCTTCCGTGTTTGCCTGTACCTCCGAGAAATATATACCGAACAAGAGAGGTCCCAGGACTGAGCCTTGTGGGATGCCACTTGTAACTGGTTTGGAGTCTGACATGGCTCCAGCAATTTTAACCATGTGGGTTCTGTCCTTGAGCCAGTTTGCAACCCATCTAGTGACATAGGGGTTTATATTTAAGCTGGTGAGCTTATCTATAATGCCCGAGTGGGGTATTGTATCGGAGGCTTTTGCAAGGTCCAGGTAGGCTGTGTGGACCACCTTCCCCTCGTCAATGGCCTTGGTGACTGTTTCAAAGAAATTGACCAGGTTTAAGAGGCAGGATCTGCCCTTAACAAAGCCAAACCGGGTAGGATCCAGTGTCTTTAGGTCCCCAATATCTTTATTTATGAGGTCCATGATGATCCTTTCCATAGCTTTGCAGACCAAGCTAGTCAGGCTTATGGGGCGATAGTTTCCAGGATCCGTTGAGGCACCACCTTTGTGGAGAGGGACCACTGTTGCTGTATGCCACTCTTTGGGTACATATCCTGTAGTAAGGTTGAGATTGAACAGTAGTTTTATGTTTGGGTTTAGCTCTTCTTGGAGTTCATGTAGGACGCAGCCGGGGACACTGTGTGGTCCCATTGATGCTGTGTTTTTTGCTTTCGAGAGGGCACCTCTTACCTGAGCATCTGAGATGTCAGGGGGGCAGCACTCTGCTGGGATAGATATTCGCCATTTTGGTGGAGGGGGGGGGAGTTTGTGCTGAACCTGTCAGCTAGGATGTTGGCAATGTCTGTGGGTTTGGTGCATTTTTTGTCATTTTGGACTAATTCTGAGCATATCTGGGAATTCCCACCCAGGTTCCTAACATAACTAAAGAAAGCCTTGTGATTATCCTTAGTGTCCTGTGCAATTTTTCTCTCGAAGCTGGCCTTAGACGATTTTATGAGTGCCCGTAGTTTTTTGCTAATACTGATCAGAGATGCCTTCCCTTTTTGGGACTTTGCTCTGTCTTGTAGTAGCTTCCTCCTTCTATTGTATAGTTTGTTTATGGCTGGGGTCCACCAGACAGGACGTCTGCCTTTGGAGGATTGGGTCTTGGTTTTATTTGGGATAGCATGATCCATGCATTCCTGAAGGTGTTCATAGAATGCGTTTATAAAGGATTCTGCGGTCTGGGCCATATTTTCCACAGGCTGGGGGCTTTGGAGGATTCCACCTCGGTTTTGAGGAGTGTGAAATTTGCTTTAGAGAAGTTTTTCACTGTGGTTTTCTGGGCAGGGGGTGGGGTCGGAATGTGAATATCCAGTGAGATTAGTTTATGGTCTGATCTTACCAGTGAGGGATACACTTCTGGTCTGGAGCAGAGTCCCCATGTTGGTGATGATCAGGTCCAGTATGTTTTCCCCTCTTGTGGGAGTGGTAACAAGTTGTTCCATAGCATTTGAGTTTATAAATTCTAGGAACCTTTGGGCTAGGGTGTTGGAGCTAGAGTAATGCTCCCAGTCTATGTTTGGGTAGTTGAAGTAGCCCAATATAATGGTGTTTGGAGAGACCTTCATATTTTCCAGTGTTCTCAGGAAGGCTGAGTGGGGTTCCTGGGTTTGGGAGGGTGGTCTGTAGCAGGCTATAAACTGGAAGGCAGTTTTACCCACTGTTAGTTGCACATGGATAGTCTCTGATGCTTCATGCTGTGCCACCAACCTGGAGGTGTGGGTATCTTTGTGAATATTGATACTCCCCTCCTTTTGTGGTTCAGTCCAAGTTTTGGGGCTGAAAAGCATGGTATGAGGTATAACCTGGTAGTGCTGGGGTGCTCTCAGGAGCCTTGAACCAGGTTTCTGTTACTGCACAGATATCGATGTTCTCCATGCTAAGGAGAGTTTCGAGTGCATGCATCTTGAGGTTTAGACTTCTGGCGTTGAGTAGCATTACTCTTAGTTTCTTATCCCTTGTGATACCTATGGAAGTGGGTTTGTCTTTTGAGCCTTGCCTAAAAAAGGCACTATGGGGGTAGCAAGAGCCTTTGCCAATATCCGAAAGCCCAGGGTTGACAGGTGCAAGCCGTCCCTAACGAAGCATCGTGGCTTGTTGAGCATGTCATCCCAGGCTGACAGGCATTGGATCCCCTTTGAATGACACCAATTCTTAAGCCAATTGTTGAAATTGATCATCTTGTCTTCATATTGTGGCATCATTCTTGGTGAGGGTAAGATGCTACTCAAGGTCAGGGTCATACCGGTCTGGGCTACATGCTCAGAGAGCTCCTCTATGTCTCTTTTCATGTATTCCAGGGAGGTATGTCTCAGGTCATTCACACCAGCATGGACAATGACTGAATCACATTTGTACTTGCCTTGGAGTGACCTGAGTGCTTGTGTTATGTGGTGGATCCTAGCGCGCGACAGGCAGCTCACCGTGACCTTCTCCTTGTTCAGCCTGGTGAGCGGTACGTCAGTGTGCCTGACGATAGAGTCACCTATTACAAGTTTATCAGGTGTGTTGTTTAGCCTTAAGGGCTGTGACTGTTTGGCACACTGGCTTTGTGAGCTATGTGTTGCACGTGTTTTGTTTTGGAGTAGCGGTTGCTTGGGTGTCTGCTTTGGAGGTCTCTGCTGCTTAGGCAGATTTTTATTTAAAGCCTCCGAGTATGTTTTTGTGTGTTTATGTGTTTGGTTTGCTGTCATGGTAGGTCTATGTGAGACTGGAATTGTAGTGAGTGTGGTTTCCTTCTTCTCCTGACTGGTTACGCCAGTACTGAGTTGAGAGAGCTTAGCCTCCAGTTTGGCTATATGGTTGCATCTCTCACATGTGTTGGAATTTGTTGGGAGGAGGAGAGGGTTGTCTGTGTACATGAGGCAGTTGTAACGTTGCCTCAAGATTCCCAGATTCACCAGCTGGACCAGAGAGGAGATTGACAACTGACCTTTGGACATGCTAGAATAGTATTGGGAATTCCTTTATAATTGAAAAAAGGGCCAATGGGGAACAAGGTACTCAAGGGGAGTTTGTGAGGGTGTAGTGCTTTTAATTTTTTAGTGCTGACTTAGTGAGCAAGTGACAGGTACCTTAAATGCAATGTGTTACAGGTAACGTAAATGCAAAAATGACAAACAGTAACTTTCTTTCAAGTGAAACAAGGGAATAAGTACAGTAAGCAATGCAGATATCACTAGGGATCCACAGAAGGGCTGAAAAGCCACGTTTTAGGTGGAATTAGCATTTCAGGGAAATAACAAGCAAACAAACAACATGCATACAAACAAAGCTAGATTCAGCAGGCCTGGATCTAGTCTATGCTACAGCAAATAAGGTGTACCAATTTCAGTAAGAAACAGTTCAAATATGCAAGCACTATAAGCCTTTAACCAGAAATTCCCAGCTCAGAAGGGCAGAGTCCAGCCTCTCCTCCCACAAGAGTGCAGACCACGAACCTTCTTAATGTAAAATAACTGGCCTGAAGCCCAAGTGCTTAAATCAGAACTAATACACTTTTAGAATAACAGACACTGAGCCCTCAATCAGCAGTTCCCAACTTAGAAGGATGTAAGCTACCTGTCCTGCCACCAGAGTGCAGACCACAAACCTTCGTAATGTAAAACAACTGGTCTGAAGCCCAAGTGCTTAATCCAAAAGACTTAGAATGATAGCTGCACTTTAATCAAGTTACTACCAAGCAGTAATAAATACAATTGAATACTTTAAAGAATGCCTGGAATAGTGCCCAAGTTATACAAAAGAAGCTAGATTCAGCAGGCCTGGATCTAGTCTATGCTACACCAAACAAGGTGTACTAATTTCAGTAAGAAGCAGTTCAAATATGCAGGCACTATAAGCCTTTAACCAGAAATTCCCAGCTCAGAAGGGCAGAGTCCAGCCTCTTCTCCCACAAGAGTGTAGACCACGAACCCTCTTAATGTAAAATAACTGGCCTGAAGCCCAAGTGCTTAAACCAGAATTAATACACTTTTAGAATAACAGACACTGAGCCCTCAATCAGCAGTTCCCAAATTAGAAGGATGTAAACTGCCTGTTCTGCCACTACAGTGCAGACCACAGACCTTCTTAATGTAAAACAACTGGTCTGAAGCTCAAGTGCTTAAACTAAAAGGCTTAGAATGAGTTACACCAAGCAGTAATAAATACAATTGAGTACTTTTAAGATGACGCAAAAGCAAATTAAAGTAGGAAGAAACACAAATACAGTAAAAGCAGATAATTTTTTTTAAGTGGAAAGAGAGAAAGGAAAGAGAGAAAGGAGTAGCAGAAACTAAGCTGATTGGCCTTCTCAAATGTTCTCCCTGTACTGGGTAGAATGAAGTAATGACACTAGACTGGGAGGAGGGTCCCATATCAAATTTACACTAGGGGCAGGCAACTGCAAAGCCACCAACTATAAAAACACTATACCAACAGGGAGAGAGGGTGGAAAACAAACTGCAGAAATGTTTCTCACAGCTGAAAAGCAGCAGTGAGCCTTTTTTTTTTAAGAAAGAAATCTCAAAAGAACCACTGAGGTGCTTAGTCTAAGCTGCAGTCCAGGTAACCTCAGTCAGCCAATGACCTCAAACAATTCTCTCTCACTGAAATACCTGATGGCTATGGCTAAACCAAGATGTCCCTGAATATGTGCTCAGACACACAGCCTCCACAAACACTAGGCCCAAATACAAGCCTGAATATTGAAATGCTACAAATATCCCCACTACTTAGAACAAACTGCAGAAATGTTTCTCACAGCTGAAAAGCAGCAGTGAGCCTTTAAATGAAAGTTTTAAACAGCTAAAGGAGCATCTAGAAAAAAGAGTTTAACTGCAACAAGTTATCAGAAACAAACAACCCAAAAGATGCTTAATAAAAGTGCACAATTTCCAGTTAATACCTCACACACAGTGAAACTAGCTAGAAAAATACACAGTACACAAAGTGCTATAAATAACAAAGAAATAAAGAACAAAATAAACAAAAAACAGGCTACTTAATGTTATATATTATAGCTCTGAGTTTCCTCAGTGTCCTTCCTTCGATAAGTTCAGTGTGAAATGTCCAGACCACTGGTGTTTGCAGATCTGGCCATCTTGTGTTTGTGTGTGAGCATGCCCAGTATGACCATTACACATGTTGTCAACTGACATTACCGTCATACCTTCATGTGTTTGAGCATGCCCAGTATGGTCAACTGGATCGCATGTGTTACATGTCCAGGTAGTCAGTACTGTGGTGCCGACCTCTGTGTTGTAAACTGACAGGTGTCATGCTGTATTTGCAGGGTATCCATCTGTCATGTGGCATTGACTGTTGCTACATTTCTGCACAGCGTGGGGGGATATCCAACTGTATCCACATTCCTACACAGCACTGGGGGGGGGGGCACACATGACTGTTACATGTGTACGTTGGAAGGGGGGCACAGCTGTCAGTTGTACACTTTTGCTACTACTGTACTGGTATGTCAGGTACTCCATTTCAGTGCGTGGACCTACCTAATGTGCTGGCTAGAGGCATACCAGTGTACTCCAGATCTTAGGTTTAGTTACCAACATATTAGTTTCAGATGTCCTAGCCTTCACAACTTACATCCAACTGCCTGGCTTGCTGTAGTCTGTCTGTGTGTGTCTGTGGGGAGGGGGGGTCATCCATTGGGCATATTCAGAGGCCATTGTACAGCATTTGTCTGTGTTGGTCTACATCTGTCCAGCATGTTGAGACTTGTGTTGGTTGTATGGACACACATGATGTTCAGCCCATTACCCGCAGTGGGTTAGGACACCCTGTGTACTACTGGCTACTATTGTGATCCTGGTATGTGCTACAGATGTCATGGGGCCACTATAGACGTGTACATAGCTGGACACAGGTAGAGTCATGTTTGGCATCCCTTTTACTGTCTGTGCGAGTCAGAGAGGGTGACATTCCCTGGGTACCTACTGTGTCAGTGCATATGCTAATCATTGCCTCTTTGCCAAGGCCAGGTCATACTGGGCACACCTCCTTCCGCATACTGGGTCTGGCTCAGGTAGTTCCTCCACTGAGTCACTTTGTGCCTGTACAGGCCGTGGCATTGGTGGTTGGCTGTGAGGCCCTGCCCCATGCTGTTCCTGCTGCAGCTTTTTCCGCAGGATCATATTGTGAAGCATAGCACGTACCATAACAATTTGGGTGCATGTAGCTGGTGAATACTGCAAGGCTCCACCGGATGTATCCAGACACTGGAACTGTGACCTGAGCATCCCAAACACATGCTCAATTATATGTCTTCCCTGTGGATGTGTCTCATTATGCCATAGTTGTTCAGGTGTGTGAGTATTTCTGATGGGTGTCATCAGCCACGGCTCCAGTCGGTACCCAGCATCCCCCACTAGGTGACCGTAGGGGATTTCCTTATTGGCAAAGGTGTGGTACAGCTGCGTCAGATGCCATATATCAGAATCGTCATAGCTTCCAGGGCAGCCAGCACACACATTCAGTATAATGCCCTGGGCATCGCATACGACCTGGCAGTTGATGGAGGGGATGCCCCTGTGGTTAATGTAGACCCTACCCCACACACTGGGTGGTGCTTTGATGCATACATGCATGCAGGCTATAGCACCCACTACCCCAGGGTAGTCTCCCATTTGGTGGAAGAGACGCATATTGCTGGTCAACACCTCACGTGTGTTGAGGAAATGTATGTGCTCACTGGCATGTGGTGACATGGCATCCAGTAACTGGTGGAATACTCTGGATGCAGATGCCTGTGAGATCCCCATGATATCCCCAGTTGTACTTTGGGAGGTACCTGTGGCTAGTATACCGAGGCCTACAAATACATTGGTATCCACTGGGATGGGTTTCTCTCAGCCTGTTCGATGTGTCAGGTGTGGCCGGCACAGCTCAACAATCTGCTGTAGGAGGTCTCTGTCCACCCCATAGTGCTCCACTATCTCCAGCTCATGTAGCCCCTGGTAGGTTACCCTGGGTCTGTACAATCTTTTCTGTCTCCTCACTGAGGGTTGTTCGGCAGCATTCACATCCTCACCGCCCTCAGCCTCCTGCACATGTTGGTCTATGTTGTCTGCTGCAGCCCTTCTCATTTCATTGGATTGTTTTGTAAAATTTTCTTGCATGTATACATCGGTGGTGTAGAGTGTGGAAAAAAACCTGTGTGTATGGTGCTTGCTCACTTTATCGTAGTGTTCTTGGCCGGGCTGGGCCTGTAATCTGCTGATTGTGATAATTATCACCTGTTTGCTCAGCTTGTTCACCTTGACTACTTTCCTGCTGCTGTTGTCCCTCCCAATTGCACTAGGCAGGTATAGACACACCCTTAGCTTAGGTGTGATAAGGCAGGAGCAATCCAGAGACACAGGGCTCCAGTGTACGTACAGTATGCCTGACACCCCCCCCCATGCTTTCACCTATATTCGAGTCCTGCACCCGGCTATCTATACAAATACACTCTTGGGATCTGCATCACACTGTGGGGATAAATGGGATTCACTATTTTCAACCTCGTTTGCATAGTATTGTCTTCTAATGCATAGTTACATGAGCCATACTGAGCCTCCAAAATAATAACCACTGCTTACTGTCACGCAGATCCACACACAACTGGTTAAAAGTGCCTTTCTATCACCATATTTGATGTCTCTTGTTCTTCCCAGCAACCAAATAACCGATCTCTACACGCCTCGAACTTGGGACCCTGCACACCACAGATAATGTGCTTTACCACTAAGCCATAGCAGACATACATACATCTGAGGTGATCACGTACAGATCATCCAGCACAGGCATTCAACAGTATAGGACATGTATTCCATCATGTAGATTTATGTGTGCTAATGTCCACATATATATAGATATATATATATATATATATATATATATATATATATATATATATATATATATATATATATATAAACATATATATATATATATATATATATATATACACACACACACACACACACACACACACACACACACACACACACACACACACACACACACACACACACACACACACACACACACACACACACACACACACACATATGTAGATATAGAATATATAACACAACAGCGGACCACGTGATACCAAAGCATTAGACAAGAATGAAAAGGAAACCACATGCACCTCCAGCATTATTTACTGGTGTTACTATCAAGGCAAGTGTGTTTTGTTGTGTCTCATGGGTCAGACTGTATTAAGGGTAAGATTAGGGCTGCTGACATTTACTAACCAGACCTATTGGTGAATGTATGTGTATGTCTTGCCAACCCAGTCTCTTGGGCGATTGTGACATTTATGGACACTATATAGGAAAACAATGGAGTGGCCATGGTGGTGCAGTGGTTAGCATTGCCGCCTCACAGCAAGAGGTTCTCTGGTTCGATTCTCAGCTCGGGTGCCTTCTGTGCGGAGTCTGCATGTCCTCCCTGTGGTCTCGTGGGTTTCCTCAGGGTGCTCCGGTTTCTTCCCACATCCCAAAGACATGCTGTAGGTGGACTGGACACTCTAAATTGGCCCTAGGTGTGAGTGTGTGCATGTGTGTGCCTTCTGTGGAAGGTTGGTCAGCGGGCTGGCAACTCGACACCATAAAACTCCACTGCCAATCATAAGTGGACAGATGATCTGCTGTGGTGACTCCTAACCGGGAAAAAGTCGAAAAAGACGAAGATATAGGAAAACAACAAAACATACTTAACACATCCTGGAGCTAGCCACTTACAGATACCCACACATGGGATGTGACTGCCAAACACACACACCTGTCATGCCTTAGAGTAGAACATCTACCTGTCTATTCTATCACACAACAGCATTACGCAGTTAAAGAACGTGCTACCGAGATTACTGGGACACAGCACTCCCAGAGGCATACTTCTAGGTGGGTGACATCATCAGCAATGGAAAAAATGCTGATAGGGATTGTATGGAGTGTTAGCAGTCTAATAAGCATAATTCTGTCCCCAGGCAGATGGAAACACACACACAGTTGGCATGGCTGAGATTAGAACATAGACCAAACTACCATATCATACTACAGCATTACGCAGTTACAGAACACACTACTGAGATTACTGGGACACAATACTCCCAGAGGCATACTTTTAGATGGGTGACATTATCAGCAATGGAAAAGATGACAATAAGGATTGTATGGAGTGTGAGCAGTCTAAAGGCATTATTTTGTCCTCAGGGAGACGGAAACACACACACACACACACACACACACACACACACACACACACACACACACACACACACACACACACACACACACACACACCCACACACGCAGTTGGCATGGCTGGGAATAGAACACAGACCTAACTATCATATCAAACTACAGCATTACACAGTTACAGAACACACTACCGAGATTACTGGGACACAGCACTCCCAGAGGCATACTTCTAGGTGGGTGACATCATCAGTAATGGGAAAGACACCGATAGGCATTGTATGGAGTGTGAGCAGTCTAAAAGCATATTACTATGCCCAGGCAGACAGAGACAAACACACGCCAGTGGTGTGATCAGGACAACTGCCTATCTATGGACCACTATTACAATACTACATAGATACGAGCCGCACCACAGACACTACACCTTTCAAGACTGTCAATATGACCTTGAGATGTTGGGAGGGTGGCATAATGGTTAAGGTGTTTGCCTTACAAACACAAGGTGCAGGGTTCGAGTCTCACAAGGGATAATTGGCTAGGGTTAAAATGGCATCCACGGGCAGTTAGCTTAGTACTAATCTATGAACCTATGAACCTTCTAGGAATGCAGACATCAACATGGATGCTGGTAGTTACGATGTACATACCTGTGAACCAGTGTGTCCAATGTAGGAATCCATCCTGAAGTGGAGTATGGCAATCTGTTGCCTGGACGACCACTATCGCTATACAGGGTTACAATGGACATGCCCATACACACAGAGGCACATAACTGACACAAGGTGTCACTGGGCATGCTCACACACAGTAGCAAGGGGCTGTTTCGTATGCACTCTGATTCTAAACATGGAAGGGCACAGTGTGTCGATAGTTGTCATTGTTAGCATGAACGCTGCACTACATATATCTGACACCAGTCTTCTACACAATGTCTGCTGCTGTCTGTCATCTTAGATGCACCAATCTAAACCTGGCACACTAATACCACCCATGGTGATGCCCTGCCAGGAGTGGCTACTTCACCCATTTAGTGCCATTCATAGATGAATGTCTTGAGACCAGGTTAACATCCTGACACCTAGAGGACAACTGCATTGTATGTGTATGCTAAACAGTGCTAGATGTGTAGCATTTGTAATCACAGTTGCCAATGTAGATCCAACAATGGCGAATACTGACATCTGTGCAGTGAGGAATACCTAGATGAAGGCTCAGTTGTGCACAATAGCACTACCACCGTATACCTCAGATACAGACATGTGACCCATGACCAGTGGACTGTACCTAGCTCTACAGCAACTGTGCAGACTACCTATGTATTGACACAATTGCATCATGTGTTATGCAATGCAAGGATACCACTGTTCATAACTAGGTTGGCTGTATACATAACAGGGGCCCTGGATCATATACAGCTGTAACAGATGACTGTTGCTGTACACCAGTAAACACCCTCATGTTTGGATATGACATACATGTACCTGCCATGGATATGTACATGCCCCACACACACACAACACATATGTACATAGCATAGCTGTTGCTGTCCTTCATGCAGACAGGTGACTACAGCAATTACACACATGCATATGGAAGGTAGGTCCATGGCTGTTGAATGCTAAAAGTACATAAGGTGTGATAGCAATGTTGACTGAGTTAACATTTCCTCTGTACTGGTTACCCATGACAACTATTATATCACACAACAGTTCATATGTCATGTCATCACACATGTCCACCAATTGCAATGCCTACAAACATGGCTAAATGACAGGAATGTAGGACCTACACACATGTACATGTAGTGGTGTGCATTCAGCTATCATGCATGTGCAGTAGCTGATGTTTACAGGTGATCTTTGTCTTACTACAACATGCAGTTGCAATGCAGCCACATCATTGCCAACTGTATATGGTGAAATACTGACAGTACGGTAAGATGTACATCATGTCTGGATGGACGTGTGGGCATAAAGTGGTGGGCCATCTTTGCAGATGGATGTTCGCTGAAGACATCTCACAGGTGTGTCACAAGCCATCCTACCATAACATGTGCAAACACTAAGCTATGTTTCTGTTAATTGAAGGGGAAGACCTACAACCTACACAGCGGTCAGGGTGTCACTGACTGTAAATCACTTGACACCTGTAACACTTAAGACATCCCGTATGCATATATCAGCACAATTTCCAAAGGTAGCTTCGGTACACCTTGTAATGCGGACAATACTGCTGCATGTCTGTCATACGTATCATAAGATAGCAGGCGTTTTATTCACAGTACTGCCATGTGTATTTGCTTGTGTGTCCATATATGCCACGTATGGTGGGGAATACATCCCAGTTGTTACTCACACCCCTGTACACTGTTGTAGAGATCTGTACATACTGCAATGTAGAAAGCAAGACAAAGGCAGGGGTGAGGTGTGTATCATACACATGTGAGCTATCGGTATGTGCATGACATAGGTGCATTCAGTTGTAGACTCCACAGTGTGTGTGTGTGTATGTATGGATGACTGTCTGGTCCATGGAGTGAGGATGTATTTTACCATAGTGAACATATAGGACCCCTAACCCCTCCAGGTGATGCAATCTACTGCCCTATTGATGTCATTGATCTTAGGCATTACTGACTACCTGTACATGTTCATTCTCTGTGTCGCGTCATGTGGGTGCACAGTACTGTAATGGTGATTACCACATAGGCAGGGGTCCTCCCCTCAACACTATCAAGTGTGTGTGCATGTTAAAGTGTCGTTAACCCCGTGAGTGTGGGCGTGTTAATGTGTCTGAATACATGTGTGCGAATACGTGTGTGTGTGTGTGTGAGTGTGTGTGTGTGTGTGTGTGTGTGTGTGTGTGTGTGTGTGTGTGTGTGTGTGTGTAGTTGTGTGTTCTCATCCTGTAATGTGAATTTATATTACTGCTACACAGTGAGGCCTCAAGCTATCAACTGGCCTCTACCCTTGTCATCAGCTAGACCGCTATGTAAACTCCCCACCCCATGTAACTGTACCTGTGATGTCACCTGGTATGGATGTCACATCTCTAGCCACTGTAGCTTAGTACACAGCTCCCATGCTCCTGGATCAGTAGATATGTAGACATCTTTGAAATGTCAGCCTTTCTAACAGTGAGTTTGAAGCTACGTATAGCATGCTAGTATTACCATACATGCCTGTGAGTAGCCCACATTTACACATGGGAAACTGCAAACACTGGTACTCAATGGCACATGAAATTAGACCTGAAGGAGGGAAGCAGGACATCATTACCAACATGCTGTTACTGTTGTTACCAAGACACATACTGTGAACAGAAAACAATGCATTCTAAACCTATACTACATGGTATGTCTGCTGCATGTCAACAGTACACAACAATTGTAATATACACTTATCTCCCTATTCTGTTCACCCTGTGCATCAGACCATATGAGCATGTCCCTGTACCGATGGTGTGGATGACAGGGATGTGGCACAGGCATCATCATATGCACAGGGTCATATTGTTTGCCAGGGGGTTAGGGCCTGTAATCTAATTGGCCATGTGTGGTTGTTATGCATGTGAATATTGCGGTGCCCTACAGATGTTTCTGGTGTGTGCGTGTATGTGTACACACAATTCTGCCATGTGTCTGGCTTACACAGTGGTATTATTGACAGCTCCAGACTGTACAGACCAGGTTTTAAAGCTCACGGTGTCTGGCCACGGCCACGTGACCTGTGCCTGCTAGGGGTTGCACGGGCACTACCAGGCAGAGGTGCAGATTGGGTACTGTCTGATGACACATGTCCACTGGAACCGTGTCCCCATTGGCACCATCCAGGGCCACGTCCTCGTAGCCTGCTGTGTCCTGGTGCGGACAACGCAGTACCAGCTACACGGCTGCTGCTACCGCCAATATGGGAGCGGGCATGTGAGGTAGCTCGTTCACGTAGACCTGCACCAGGTGATGTAGCTGGCCTACATCCATGTGCCCTATGCCTCACTCCTACCAGATGTTCCCGCACAGACAGCTCACGCTCGAGGATTGTCATGCCATGGTCAAGGATTCCAATCATGTCACCCAATTGTCAGTCCAAAACATCAACAATCTTCTGTTGAGCATTTTCCAATGCCTGGATGTTGTCATTTAAAGAATGGATAGCAGCCCTCTGAAGCCTCTGCCCTTCTCTGTTCTGCCATTCATCATGTGCCTGTGCCACCATTACAGTCTGAAACATGCGTCTGGTGACACTAGTTGCTGCTCTGTGTCCTGCAGGGACATGTCAGTGAGAGGTCCTCCTACGAGCAGCACTAGCCACATGCCTGTGTGGCACATCTCCAGTCATTTGACTGATACCATGGTGTCAGTCATTTGACTGACACCATGGTGTGAATACACACCTTCCGTAGCTACCACACATTCCTGTTCCAAGTTACCACATGCTAACTGTTTTTCCTCTATGGCCACTGGTGATGGGATATGTGTTGGCATGAGATCTGTGTGCGGGGATGAGCGGGATATAGGTGGAATGGCAACCAATGGCACAGATTCAGCCCCTGACAACCCTGCCTGTGCCTCAAGCATATGTTCATCATCACTGCTAGAGTATGTGGGGACACTAACATCAGATGGACCGCAGGAGGGTAACGCACCTACATCACCTGTGAAGGCAAACAAAGACTCTACATTACAATACAGACACACACACACACACCCACACACACACATACACAGAGACACACACACACACACACACATACACATACACACGCACACACACGCACACACCATGCATGTGAATTGACAGAAGACATGCGACATGCATGTGATACAGCAGATGGCATGCAGCTCAGACAATAATAGTGGTAGTTATCATACATCCCTGGGATGCACACAACAGCAAGCATGTGTCATAGCAGAAGCCATGCATTTCACACAATCATGGTAATAAGCATGCGTCCCTGTGTTACATCATGTGGACCAGCACAGGTTAACAGTACACACGGCTGATGTGTGACATATGACCTTGACATTAACATATAGTATGACATGTAATCTGCTGACGTGTGCATTGACATGCATACATGTTTGACACAATGGTGTCCTGTCACATGTACAGTGGTGTAATGGTGTCACATTGCAGTGTTGCCTGTATGCCCTACAGATAAAATGCATTTTTTTGCAGATGTGCATGACCATTAAAGGGTATTATGAGACATCTATATTGCTATACAGTGTGAAGTACAGACACAGTGCCATTGCATGGAATCATGAGGCAACCCTATTGCTATACAGTGTTTATTACACACACAGTGCATAGCCATGACTGTGTGCATGCACAATACATATATACTTTGGATTGTGACCCACGTCGCTGAGGTGTATACACACTAAACCATGATGTGTAATGTGTGACACAGGTCACCAAAGGACATATAGATGACACTCCTGCACATTTGCAAACATATTTTTAGCTGCCTGGCAACCATGTCCACACATGGCAGACTTGTCAATACATCATGTCCCACATGACATTTGTGTACCACACACACGAGGTGCATGACTGACAGTGATGTCCAACAGCAGCAAGGGAAATGTACTGCATCTGTGGCCTGATGTGGTTGTCTGTGTAGGTATGTGGATGCTGTACAGGTCATGTTGTGACACAGTCATGATGTTCAACACATCTTATGTGGTCGAATGAAGTTACGCCTCCACAAGCTGTGCACAGGCTTGTAGGATGTCCAGTGTTCCACATCTGAAATATAACCATTCAACAAAGGCTATAGCTGGACCATGTGTAGCCAATGTACAACAGGGTGTGCACACAAACACATCACATCTGCTGTGTGTTGCTACATGTCTCTGGCCATCCTCCATGGCCATGTGTGAACATGTGCTGGCCAAATGGTTGTGATGGCCGTCTATCTCACATGTCTGTGTTGTCCCACATGACATACACCCATAGATGTTGGATACTCCACTGTCCACAGGGTTATGCAGACAAAGGGTTGTATGTTTGATATGTGGGGTATGTTTTATGGGATAGTGAGACAATGTTGCAGCCGGACCACTACATGTCATGGACATGTCAGATGGCACATCACAATGTGTGCACTCATTGCAGGGGCATATTCCACAATGGTGAATCCTGTGGGCTGCCCATACTCCATCTCACTGTGAAGTACAGTTTGTGCACCCCACATGTGTAGTTCTGATGTATAGTACATATTTCTACATTGAACAACACCTCCACCATTGTATGCACAGCTGTCCACACATCTAGCAATGACAGTTTCTGAGGTTTCATGCTGGTGTTTCACTTAGTTTGTAAGTATTCCACATGGATAGCCAGTGTGATGGATTAAAGATGTGACCTGTATATTGTGACCAGACCACACATTATGTGTACGTGTGTTAACTGGCCACATGGTGAATAGATCTGTGCATTAACATGCCTGATACTTATAACTGTCTCATCTGCAGTGGCCTGCTGTCTCTGCGGAATGCCAGAGGTACCTATATAGGGATGACACAGCAGTATGATCATTATCCATGACTGTATGACAGCTACAGGGTGCAATGTGCATGTTAACACATTCACCAGTACAATAGGATATACTATGGAGTATGCACATGTGTGCATACACAGAGTAGCATACTATAGTATGCAGCATGTGTGTAAACATGCCTTGCATATGATGTTACATTACATATTGTACAGTGACACATGCAACTATATGGGATATAATAGTTATATGTGCAGTAGTGACTTACCAGGCAACTCCAGGCTCGGTGGTTGAGAGACACCCACCCCCACAATGGTAGCTAGGGTTTGTGGATGCTGTTCTGATGGTGCCCCCAGGTTGGCCAGTAGCTCCTTGGTACATGTGAGTGGAGGCTGGTGGCCCACCACCTGTTGCACCTTGTTCCCTGGCGATTGCATTCACACGCTGTTTCGCATGTCTGATCAGGTCTGTGCAGTGTCTGCACACCTGCTGGTATGTGGGGTTATGGCCACCCACATCATTAACCTTCCTGCGAAATTCCTGCCAGAGGTCATCATGGTGCTGTGCATGCTGTGGCACATGGCTAAACAAGACATCATAGTTGTCTTGGAGGTAAGGTATGGGGGCCTCATCCTCCAAGCGGGTATAGGCTGGGAACCTTGCTTGCGGCATATCTGGAATACATAATGATGGAGACAGGTCACAGTATCTCAGAGATGCACAGAGATACAGCTGCACATACATGTGTATCACATTTAATACATATGAACAGTTGTCTTTGTAAATCTTCATGACACTGACATCGCTGACATGTTTCTGTCACACACATGTGACACCCAATGGGGATTGGATATTATCACCATGTATATGTGTCACCTGATTACATTGCTCATACTCCATGTGGATGCTGTCTTGATGTGGGCATGTCTGTTTGCCTGTACTGGTGTTCTTACCTATCAGCACATGCCTGGTTGTGTCCACATTAATGCTGTTGACCTTGATGCTGTGTATATGTCACATATCAACATATACACTGCCTTAACGGACATGACCTGTGACAATGCAAACATGCACACTGAAGCCTTTACATGCATGTGTTTTGCCATATACATCTACATGGCGCTGTACAGTAGTTCAACATCCAGCCACGTATTGCCTGTGTTGCACATGTGATACATATGGGACAATGGCTAGCTGGATGGCATTTGCAGGGATGGTTATCAACTATAGCATGTACGGCCAAGGTCATGTAGTAGTCTGTATGCCCTGGGCCATGTATGAGCTTAGGATGTAAGGTTTTCTAGCTGTAGCTGACAGACATGTTTCCGGCGCCAGGTGAAGCAGTGCCACATAACTGATCCAGATGGTTAATGATACATCTACCATGAGGTCATCACACCATGTCTGACCGAGGTGAAATATGCAGCTTTGCTGGACAGGGTTGCATAGTATGGCAGGAGTATGTAACGTGTATGGCACAAGGATCTGTCCAGCAATGTGGCTATCCTTGTACTAGGAAGGTGGATGTCCATGACGTATGTATTTCAGATCAGGATATGTACATTTAGCATGTCCAACATCGCAGTGTTGGACATGTCTTTATGCAGGGTAGGCATCATGCTACATAGCGGAGGTGAGGATTGTGAAGGCTGGTGTCGCCCATCCAAACATGGGCAATACCCCTTAAAAGTGATATGTGATCCGATATTGGTCACTTGAGTGATGAGTATGGCTGTACAATGATCTCCATGTTCATGGATGGCACCCTGTCATGACTAGGGTTGCCTCTTATGACTACCTAATAGGCTTGGTGACTTCACTAGCTCAGGGAGGTAAACTGCACAGCACCATCCCTTACACAGAGTGTCCATTATGTCGACTGCTGCCTAGGTGGTAGTTCATGGGTACAGGGTTATTAACCTAGCGGTGATAATGCAATATGCAGCTGTCAGATTGTGCACATATGTCAGACACCTCACCCACAAATCCCATTCTGTATGTTGTCCACAACACTGAGTCAGCTATTGCTCCTAGGTCATAGCCATTCACATACTTACATACACAGATGCCTCTCATTTGTCTGTGTGGTATGGGCTACAATGAGGGGGTGTACAATGAATTAACCCTGTTTTACTGTAACTGCCACTGGTGTGATATCCATATATTACTCAGACACCTTTTGTAGTGTTGGTTCTGTCAACAGTCCACTGGCAGAACACTCCTGTGACATACAAAGGTACATCTAGTATACTGAGTGTAGGTGGAACACAGTATGGGTGATGATGTCCTATGACCTGTCACAGGTATGATATGCAGTGTGAAATCATCCGTACTGTCATCTACATCTGTACTGCTAACAACATATATGTTGATTAAGTTTCATGGACTTTCATACCAGACTCAGCAGGGTAATAATGCAGTGTCTCCCATTATGAGTGGTGTCTCCACTTTGTGGGTTATGATAACTGTTGGTGTGCACCATTCAGTGTTTTCACAGACTGACATGAAGCTATGTTTTATATGATGTGTATGTGTAGAGCAAACTGTTTTGCCATATGTGTATGATACGACCAGGGATGTGGACAGGTCCCATGCAGCCTGAGTACACCTTGTACCATCATAGTTATGGTTACAGGGGCTCTGTAGTGTTCATGGATATGTGATTGTGTATTTGTTGGGGGGGCAGTGTGTTTATGTTATCTGACACCCTATCTGTATTGCTTATTCATGCTCAGCACTTGTTCAGAACATGTAAGCATTTCATGAGCTAGTAATTACTATAGCACTCAATCCTCCTCATTACCTACAGGTAAACACTGTTTGTACTTACATTTCCCACTTGCTTAGAGTAAAACAGCTGTTGTACACACTTTCCTCAGAAATCTAGTGGGAAATAGTTAAATATTCAGGCATGTTCAAGTGTCAATTCCCAGTGTTATCGCCTGTCTATATGATGAATATGGGCATCATGAGGCAATATAGAAATTGTCTCATGTTCACAGTCAACACTCCCCTCCTAACAAACAACACTACAACCTGTGGGAGATGCACATATCTAGCCATGCTGGAGGTAAATCTCTCTCCAACCCAGACTGAACCTGACAATCATGTGGGGATGTTAAACGTTTACACCACACCACACTAATCACATAGACTCACTAGATCTCCACCACCACAGGCCACACATAGTAAGACTACAACATTTGCAGAGCCTCTCAATACTACTCTGTCTAGGCAACAGAGAACTCCAAATCAGAAATGCAGGCAGCCCCCATCACCCAACACAACACCAATTACTTATAGCCCACAGACTCAGTGTACCCATCAACCACAGCCAATAGGGTGATATAACGTACCCAACACACTAGTCATAGGTGACTCTATAGGCAGTCACACTGATGTCCCACTCAGCTGGCTATACAAGGTGATAGTCACTTTCAGCTGGCTGCCGGGTAACAAGATCCGCAACATAACCTATGCACTCAGGTCACTCCTCAACAGGTACAATATGACTGTGTCATTCTCCATGTTAGTGTGAATGCCCTGAGATGTAACTTCCTGGACTACATGTACAGAGACATGGAATAACTCTCTGATCTTGTAGCCCAGGCAGGTATCGCCCTAGCCCTGAGAAGCATTCAGCATTCGTCCAGACTGATAACGCAGTACAAGGACTGAATTATTTACTTCAACAATTGGCTATGCTTCTGGTGTCATTCCAAGGGTATCCAGTATCTGTCTGCTTTGAATTACATGGTCGACAGAGCACGATGCTTTGGCACAGATGGCATGCACCTGTCGGCCCTGGGATTACGGATAATGTCTAAGGCTCTTGCTGTTCCTATAGTGCCTGTTTTAGGTATGGTTCAAATAACATATTCACCACCATAACAGGAACAGGCAAGCAAAACCTGAGGGTGATGCTACTCAATGCTTGACATCTTCATCTCAAACGCATTCACCCGAGGCATTCCTTGTAATGGACCACTTTGATATCTCTGCAGTGACTGGGACCTGCTTCTGGGCTCCTGAGAGCACCCCTGCACTAACAGGCTATTACTCATACCACACCTTTCAGTCATGTAACCAGGACCGGAACACCCACGGTGGAGGTGTGTCCATATTTCCCAAGGATATACACACCTCCAGGCTGGTTGCTTAGCGCAATGCATCAGAGGTAATCCAAGTGCAACTAACTCTGGCCATAACTGCTATACAAATTGTAGCTTGCTACAGATTCCACACCATACCCCACAGTTAACGTTCCTCATTTCTTGGTGTACTGGAAAGTAGGGTTCAAACAGAAACTACTGATGTGCGACTGACACTACCCCACCATTAACTGGGATACCTTCGCATGTACCGACACATTAGGCCAACACTTTCTGGGATTCATAACCTCCAATCAGCTGGATAAACCTATTCATACCACCACCAGGCCAACAATATCCTAGACCTGGTCATTACCAACATGTGTGACTGGTGTTCCACACCTGGGGTTATCTCCTCATTGGTCAGATCCGAATGCACGGTAATCACCCTTGTTATCCACATCCCGGCACCACACCCTTTATGGAAAATACAGTACAATATTTCTACAAAGCCAATTTCAGGCTTCTTATGACAGCAGTAGTAAACATCATGACACCCGTGCAGATGGACAATACAGTTACAACCGCTGAATCATACACAACTTTACTTAATTAGCACTTACACGCCTGCATGGATCATGCTATCCCAAACAGAGCCATGATGGTACAGTGGTATTTCCTAGCAGGTTTATCACACCTCAACTCTGGTAAGACTAAACACGATTATTGTATCCCGCTATTTGCTTTTGTACACTCTATCCATTCAAACTAGTGTTTGTCTTCTGACTTCTTGTGTGACCAAAGTAAATACAGCATCTTAGTTATAATTTCCATTATTATTTCAAACTATTATGATACCGAGCTCTTTTTTACATCAAGCTTTTGTTCCTATTGGATACAGAATATAAAATTCCTACTCATGTAAGATATCATAAAAGTTTTGTAATATACCAATGTCTACTTGAAATACATGTCTTGTCCTATTTTGCTAATGTTATTGTATTGTGGAGCTTTTCTACCCGGGCCTCCACTGAAAATGGACATATATCCAGCTGGACTAGCCCGGTCAACAAATGTAAAATAAAAAATAAAATAAAAATAAAATAAATGGTACCCGCCAGAAAACGGACACCACTCTGGTGGTTCACTGCAATGTATTTAATGTACAACAGAAGGAGACTGTTGCAAAGTAGAGTACAATCCCATGAGTGGGGGAGCTCCCTGGTCAGCCTCAGTAGGAATCTGAGATCCCTTATCTCATCCTCCAAAGCTAGCTACGTAAACATTACTGCGACTCATTCCAAGGACTACCACAAAGCATTCTACAGGTATGTCACTACTCTCGATGGCGATACCCACATCTGCTCTGACATACAGCAGATAGGCATGAACATTACAGAACCGACTGATATTGGCAACATCATAGCAGATAGGTTCAGTGCTAACTTTACACACCTCTCACACCCTAAAGGGCCCAAATCTATACAGGAACAATGCAGAGTCCCTGCAATCATAACTACGCAGTTCAAAGCTGCACTCTCTAAAGCCAGGAACACAGAATCCATGTGACCGTACAACATCCCAGGCTGCAATCTCCACGAACTTCAAAATGAAATGGCTCCCCACTTGGGCACCAAATTCACTAATAGCCTTGCATCAGGTATGGTGGCCCCTGAATGGCTCACAGCAACAGTTATCACACTCCACAAAGGTGGCGCCACAATGGACCAGGGGAACTATTGCCCTAGATGCCTGACTAGACTGTTCTGCAAAGCTATGGAGCACATCATCATGGATCTCATTCACAGAGACATTGGTGGCTTCCAAATCTTTGATCCCACCCAGTTTGGATGTGTTAGGGCCAGACCATGCCTCCTAAACCTGGTAGAGTCCTTTGAGACAGTTACCAAGGCAGTAGATGAGGGTAAGGAGGTCCACACAGCCTACCTTGTCCTCTCAAAGGCTTTCAACACCATTCCCCATTCTGGTATTGTCAACATACACATCCACCTGCACATCAACCCTATGTCACGAGATGTTATGCAAAGTGGCTCACAGACAGAACCCACACAGTGAGGGTAGCATACCCTAGTTCCTACTGTAAATCAGTTACAATTGGCGTCCCCCAGTTCTCAGTCATAGGGCCCAACATGTTCGATATATGCTTCTCTGAGGTACAGGCTAGCACAGAAGGACTTACCCTGAATAGGTTTGCAGACAACTGCAAACTAGGGGCCATGACTGATTCACCAGCTGATGCAGATACCCTTCATAAGGGTGTCACTGGGATGGATATCTGCTGTCAATAACATGGCCTCAAGCTGCATGCCACAAGGTGCATAGACATCCCCTTTGATTACACCAATCACCCGCAGACTATCACATAGGTGGTAGTCCCCTACATACATAAGACATAATAAGGGATCTTAGAACCCAAGTAGATAGCATCCACTCCTTTGATAACCATATTGCCAAGGTGGTGTGGATATCCTTCTACGTGACCACCCTAATCTCTAATGGGTTTGTAGCCAGAACAAAGGCAGCCGTTATGCCTCTCTACTCATGACGTATGGAACACATTAAAGGGTACAACACCCCATTTGGGATGTACCTTATGAGACAACAGCAACAGCTTTAAATACCACAACATTACCATACCAAGAGGATTACTGACCACCGAAGTTGACATACGCAGTCCAACTACAGAAACCCCAACTGTCCTCATTTCCATTCCGTATACTCAGAGGTGATCTCTGCTGAAAATACAAGGCCCATGTCCAAAACAATATTGATGGATATGCATCATCAGAGCTGTGAGCAAAAGCAATGGAGAAAGCAAGATCTCCGTTGCTTTTTACAAAGTGTCTCGCTATGTTAAAGGAGTTTAACATAGCGAGACAGCTTTAAAAAAGCAACGGAGATCTTGCTTTCTCCATTGCTTTTGCCCACAGCTCTGATGTACTGTGTAAGCATACGCATGCACAGTAAACCATTGCTTTTTTAAAGCTGTATCTCTATGTTAAACTCCTTTAACATAGCGAGACACTTTGTAAAAAGCAACGGAGATCTTGCTTTCTCCATTGCTTTTGCCCACAGCTCTGATGTACTGCGTAAGCATACGCATGCACAGTACATCAGAACTGCCGCAGAATACCAGACAGCTGTGGAAGGGCAGCAAGGAGGCATTATACAATGCCATTATTTAAGAATAATATTTTTTTTTTCTTACATAAATAACACACTTCTGGGTGTGGGTAATGCTGGATTTACCCACAGTTGTCTTTGTTTGGCCACTCGGGCTTCACCCTCATGACAAAACCACACCAACTGTGGGTAAATCCACCATTAACCACACAAAGGCATGGGTTATTGCTTTAATATAGTTTCCATATCCTTTGTTCAGAACGTTCGGTCGTAGCGGAATGTGTGAGCGCTATGGTCCATGTTATGCACATATTTGAAGACTTCAACTGCTGTATACAACATACCCATGGATTCAGGAATGCACACACTTCCAACAACCACATTACCGTTCACAGACACCCAAACCCCACAATACCGAACACTCAAACTCGCAACAGTCAAACTCCTGGAACTAACACAAACACAGAACACACACACGCACACACAGACACACTGCTACTCATCACATCCAAACAAACCATCCTACACTATGTATGGCCAGGTGGCCATGCCCCATACACACCCCATGTGGGTGGCTGCACCCCCCCCCCACACTTACTACCTCTGAGAGAGCACGAATAGACACACACACACACACACACACACACACACACACACACACACACACACACACACACACACATTACAGTCCCATGGAAACACACACCGCACTCAGAACACACACTTACACACACTACAGCAATCAGAAACACACTTAAACACAGTACCTACTTGGACTGCAGCACCAGAAGCACTAACTAAATGTCCCTTAACATCATGATAATAGTACTCGCAGTTCTAGTGTTCCGGTACTGTGGACTTTTGGTCTTTAAGCCTCGTGATTATGCGTGTCGGTATGTAAAGCATTCAGTATTTGGTAGTATCCTATTTATATGTAAATCCATGGTTGTGTACTTGTTGTTGACCTATTTATATATTTGCATATATATGTATATCTGTATATATCTGTATATATCGACATATATCTCTCTATCACCCTTTCTATCTCTATATTATATATATATCTATATCTATATCTATATATATATATATATATATATATATATATATATATATATATATATATATATATATATAGAGAGAGAGAGAGCGAAGGAGAGAACACACCTTGCAGGTCGTGGAACCGGGAACATGCATGAGACAGTCAGTGGCTTTACCACTGGGGCATCTGGGATATGTACAAGTGTTATGGTGTTTAGTATGTGGACTGTACTATGGCTGTTCCTCCATACTGCAAACAAATGTGTAACTCAGATAATTTACATATGGATTATACCTATTAATGGTATGTCCAAGTGATGCTTAATGGATGTGCTCCATCTATGGGAATCCATGTCGCAGTGAGCCACACACTGTAATGTGCTTCACCTTGCCACAGCCATAACTGGAGAATGCTGGGGTGACAGATACCTGTCATGGGTACTCCCCATGCTTTGGAACTACATCCCTGATTACATTATATGGATCCCCTCATTAACACACCAGGGAATCCTTGCAGAGTGCGGGGAGAACAGTGGTTACACCCCAGGGATCCCGCAATTGGCTCTGCTCCACAGAGGGACAGTTAGTTAATCAATGGGGTGGCGACAGCAGACACATTTTGGCTAGGCTGATGAATGGCCCCTGACAATTAGGCATGTACCTACCAAAGTACCTAGCAACCTATACATACAGTATCAACACATGCTGTTAGCTTAATTTACTGTTCAGGTGTTGACTTACCTTGTACCAATAGCTGTTGTGTGTACAATAGTTGAGGGCTGCCTATGTAGGATGCACAGAGTAGACCACCTATACATGACAATTTACAGGCTGTCATGTGTGTGTGTGCCATCCGTTTTACTATGTGTGCAGGTGAAGTGTGTCAGTCCATAGGGGCCTACACTGTCAGTGTATGTGCTATACGTTCCCTCTTTGCCACGGCATGGGCATATTGGGCATGCCTCCATCTGCCTACTGGGGCTGACACAGGGTGTTTGTGGTCTTAATCCCTCTGTGCCTGTGATGCCCTTGGCAAATGCAGTGGGCTGTGAGGGCCTTCACCATTATGTCCCTGCTGCAGCTGTTTCCGCAAGATCATATTATGTAGCATGGCACATACAATGAAGATGTGGGCACACATGCCTGGAGAGTACTGCAAGGCTCCACTAGATATATCCAAGCAACAGAACCATGATTTCAGCATCCAAAACACTCGCTCTATGATGATTCTGGTTTGTGGATGTGCCTCATTATGGCGTTCTTGCATGGGTGTGTGTGCATTTCTGATGGGAGTCATCATCCATGGCTCCAGTGCATAGCCAACATCCCCCATAAGGTGGCCATATGGGATGTTCCCCCTGAAGGCATGCCAGATGTGGGAGTCATGGTAGCTTCCAGGGCTGCCAGCACACACATCCGTGATAATGCCTTGGGCATTGCACACGACCTGGCAGTTGATGGAGTGGTATCCTTTGCGGTTTATGTAGTGACTACCATGCTAACCGGGTGGTGACTTGATATGTATGTGCGTGCAGTCTATTGCACCCAGTACCTTTGGGTAGTCTGCCATATGGTGGAAGAGGCGCATATTGCTCGCCAACTCCTCTTGAGTTCAGGGGAAGTATATATGCTCATTGGCATGTGGTAACATGGCATCCAGGAACTGGTGGAGTACCCTAGATGCTGATACCTGTGAGATCTCCATGATATCTCCAGCTGGCCTTTGAAAGGTACCTGTGGCTAATATTCTCAAGCTTACACATACCTTCGTGTCCACTGGGATGGGTTCCCCTCTGTTGTTTCTGGCTCTGAGGCATGGCCGGCACAGCTCAACGATTTGCTGTATGATGTCCCTGTACACCCTGTAACACTCTACTATCTCCAGATCATCTAGCTCCTGGTAGGTTTCCCTTGGTCTGAACACTCTTCTCCTCCTCCAGGGCCTGAGGTGGTTGTCAGCATCATCCTCCACACCACCTTCAGTCTCCAACACATGGTGATGAATCACAGCTATGGCAGCTCCCAACAAGTACATTGTAAAAGTTCCCTGTCTGTTTACACCGGTGGAAGCTGATGATGTCATAGGGTGTGTTTGTACAATCAGAGCTGCAGGGTATCTTACTTATGTGTTTTACCGCAGGTACTGTTATTGTGGTGCCTTTGGTGTTGAATTACATTTAGATGCCATGGATCACCTCTTGCCCTTGCCTTCATTTTTCATAACGATTCCCCTCCCATTGTCAGGCATGCATCCAGCAGCCTGCTTTCTTGTTTTGTACTTTCCCAACCCAGGATTGTCTTGCAAAATGTGTTTTATAGCCGATCTACTGCAGGGTTGCTTTGCTCTGCGGTGACAGGTCTCTTTTCTTTGCAATCCGGCACCTCCCCTATCCTGTTCTGCAGGTTGCTACTAGCAGCCTTGTTAGCTACCGTCAATGGCCCACTGTGAGTTAATAGGTGTTAATTACGCAGCTGTACTCCAATTACCCTACTGCGGCATTTCCTTATTGTCTTCCTTTAACCTTCCTGTTTCAGCTGTGGTGAGTGCCGTGCGCAGCCATTTACTGTGTTTCAAACATGTTGTCATCCACATACACATGTGCTTTCATTCACCATGTGTGCTCTCAGCTAAGCAAAGCTATGGCTACATCCACACCCCTATCCTGTGGTTTTGCTTAGCAATGGGCAACCCAGATTAGCAATGTTCCAATGTGCTTACAGCTACAGTGGCACACCCCACTGCTTATGTCATGTATACCTCCAGGCCACTCCTCGGTGTGGTACCGCTGCACCGTATGGTACATCCTTAGGCTGGCAGGATGTTTTCGATTCAGTATTACTTGCCTCATTTGCATGGCATTGACTACTAATTCATAGTTACCATGCCGAACACTGTCAGAGACCCTTAGCAACTCTTGCACCTTGGTTGTGGTGTAGCATGCATACCATTGACTATTATGGCGAAATCTTGATTTGTGTTACATTGCAATTTTATGACATCTGTATATATTTCCCCTGTGTTCCCATATGCGCACACATACCCTACGGTTGTACTTTGCATTAGTGTAGCCATGACATTAAATGTTATTTTTTATGTGTTGTGTGTGTTTTTTTATGCCATTGGCTGTATATTTAGCCATTGGCATATGTTAACTTTGGAATACATACGTTTGGTCTGCTTTCATGACTCCGATGTTCTGTTTGGAAAAATGTAAACCATTTTTTTTTTGGTTTACATTTCTGTATGCTTACACTATGCCTGCACCACTTCATGAATCGCTATGTACCTTCATTTGCATGCTGCACTACTGCGCATGGGGTGATTAGCATACATGAGCCAAGAGCTGCGCAGATCTGGTGTACGCTGGTAGTGCATGTGGAAATGGATCGTACCTGAATCGCTTGGTGGCCATATTTGGCGCAAGCTTCATGAATCCCAGGGATAGTCTTTTTAGATATTTTTTACATTACAATGCCTTCACTGAACATGTTTCTGTGCCATATGGCCACATCGTTGTTTTGTACACCTTACTTTTTAGCTTCTTTAGCATTCTTCTGTTGCAATGCCAGCTGGTTGCCTCAAATATACTGGTTTTATACTGGAAAGCTGTAATGTCCACAAAAACAATGTAGGGATGTTATATCATTCTTGATAAAGCTAATTATTTCTTTTCGGTAAGTATTGCTTGATTAGCAGCTAACTTTACTTCAGAATATCTCCCTAAATACTTTATCCATAAATTATCAGGCTCTATTTATTAGGTTCTCTCAAGTATTTAGCAGTGCCCTGTATAAATGCAGACTCTTTGAGTTGACATTTTTCCTGTAAAAGCACCCTTGAAATTTCACCAATACCCAGTTGCACACAAGGCAACTAGTTTGTAGTGACAAGCACTGTCGCCAGAGTTGCAAACCAAATACTCCTGACATTACTTTATATTCTGACTGCAACTGCCTAATCAATAAAAAAGGGCCTGTTATCATTGATATGAACGTTCCCATCATCTCTATTACTAGCTTGGTGGACATGTGCATCCTGAGACATTACAAAGTGCCTCATGTTTACTGACAACCAGTTAATTCTCAAAGTAATATGGTAAGCGAGAGATGTATTTACACAATGGCACTGGAGGCAAAGCTGTCACACAAAACATTCCTAATGTCAATTAGGTTGTCCATAGTATACACGCTACATCCATTACACACAGTTCAAAGCAGTCACATAGACCCATATAAGGTGAGACACTTAAATGTAACCCAGCTAAACTCCATTGATCAACTAGATGAAGTACACATAACAAATAACGTCAACTATCCCAAGTGCACTCTTTCAAAACAACACCCACATCAGTGCATACAACCACTCAATCTCATGGAGTTTCTACTTCAAATCCCATAAGGCAAGCTACCACACAATCCAACATTCTTGTCAGTTGATTATCAGGGGCCAGGATCTGCCACATTGTACACAAACTCAGGTCATTGAACCACAAGTACCAATATGACTTAGCCATAGTCCATGTGGGTGTAAATGACCTGAGATGTACCTCCCTAGACTATATGAAGAGAGACATCATGGAGCTATCACATTTTTTTTGTCCCAGGCTGGTATGAGCCTAGCACTGAGCAGCATTTTACCTTCTCCAAGGATGACACCAAAGTAAGGACAAAATATGACTGACTTTAATAATTGGCTTAGTTTCTGGTGTCATTCTAAGGGGTTGCAATATGTGTCAACATGGAAGGAGATGGTTAACAGACCACAATGCTTTACCAAGGATTGTCTGCACCTCTACCCCCTAGACTTTGGAATATTAACTAAAGCATTGTCCTCCCCATAGTGTCTTTTTATGCAATGCCAAACTAAAGTACTTACAATATAGCAAATCAAAACCAAGAAAAACAAAAGATGTTACTGCCAGGAATCTAAGGAAGAAACTTCACTTGCTGCAAGCTTTCCTTACCCTAAAGAATGCTGACATCTGTGTGGTCACTGAGTCATGGTTTAAAGCCACAGAGAGCACACTGGCAGTATAAGACTATAATGCCTTCCACACATTTAGACTAGCTACTACACAGACAGGGTTCAAAGGTTGAAGTGTCTCATTTTACATTAAAAGTATTTATACTTCAAGGCTGGTCAAACATGACAATGCATTTGAGCTTCTCCATGTTCAAATCACTACAGGCAAAATCCCATACCACTTCCTTGCAAATTATTGGCCCTCCTCTATGACACAGGAAATCAATAATTTTAAAATTATTGGAAACACTCACTAACCAACCCAATACCATATTTATGGTTGACTTTAATTAACTCACTATTAACTGGGAATCATATACAACACCAAATGTGCAGGTACATAGATTCCTGTATTTTGTAAACACAATTTCTCTGGACAAGATTGTCAATACACCAACCAAGGATGTAAACATATTGAATCTGAGTCTCACTAATATGGGGAAGTGCTGCACCCCTCCCCCCAGCATAATGTCTTCTCTGGCAAGGTCAGACCACAAAATTGTTTCCTTTAAAGTAAAAATTAACCCCAGAACCACAGCTAAACCTGGAATGTTCAGGAATTACACTAAGGTTAACCTCCTACAATTAAGTGTTAACCTGGCAAAATGTCAATCCCATATAAACCCTGAAAACACTGCTGCCTACACAGAACTGTTTACATGAACCCTATACAAGTATATTAGCAGCTGCAGAAAGGCAGCTGTACCCACCAGGAAGAAGTTCAGAATTAACTAAAAAAAAAAACAAATCATCCTGGTGGAATCACAACATCAGTAGGATGTATAACAGAAGGAAGAAAATCATGGCAAAAATTAGGAGGAGTAGCACCCATCAGGTTAAAAGCATTCTCATCATACTAAACAAACAACTCAGAAGATATGTAAAGTCTACCAAAGCCAAATTTGAAGTAACTTTGGCCTCACAGGTCATGGACAACCAAAAGTCATTTTTTACCTATTTCTGCAATCTCAAAGGCAATACACAATTGTGTGCAGAGCTCATTGTTAATCGAGACACCTATACTGAGCCAGAAGATGTAGTAAACCTACAGCCAGACAGACTGAGCTCTAACATTCCCCCTCAAACCCCCCTCAGGAAATACCATCAAATATAACTCCCCCTACTATCACTATTTAACAAGTCCTCAATACTCTCTCCAAGGCCAGAAACACTGCATTCAATGGGTCCAGAAAATATCCCAGGATACTTTCTAAATAGCATGAAACATGACCTCTCAGCCCCTCTGGAATTGCTATTTAACTGTAACTTCCAAACAAGCTACATGCCTGACAAATGGAGAGCAGCAACAGTCATCCGTCTGCACAAAGGTGGTCCATCTACAGACCATGGAAACTACAGACCAATAAGTCTCACTAGTCTCATAGTTAAAGCAATGAAAATAATTTTTCATGGAAATGATCAATAATGACACAGGAATCCTCCAGACACCGGACCCAACCCGATTTGGTTTCATCAAGGGCAGATCATGCCTACTCATCCTGGTGGACTTCTTTGAGAAGGTCACCAAAGCAATGGATGAGGGTAAAAGAGTTCACACTGCACATTGACCTGGCCAAGCCATTTACAAACTCAAGAGCTTTGTTATGAACCATTATGTCACCCAGTGGATAGCCAGCTGGCTCACAGCCAGGACCCAGGAAGATAAAATTGGGGAATCTACCTCTACAAAAAGGACAGTCATAAGTGGAGTCTCTCAGGGATTGGTCCTGGAACTGTTCCTTTTTGGCATTTACTTCTCTGAAGTGATGGTCAATGTCAGGGGTCTCTGGCTGACTAAATCTGCATGGTTACAAATTAGGAGCAGCCATAGAAACCCCATTAATACAAATGTTCTCCAGGAAGGGCTGACACAAGCAAATAACTTGTGCCAGAGCCATGGACTAAAACTAAATGTCAAGAAATACTTAACAATATATTTTGGGAAGTCAACAATCCCTGGTAACTATCATATTGACAAGACATCCTTAAGAGTTAACCCAGTAGTCAGGGACTTGGGGACACACATAGACAGTAATCTAGCCTTTGACCCTCACCTGTCTACAATAGTGAGGAAATTATTTTATGTTGTGCAACTTACAAAGGCATGACATCTAGGTCCTAGGAGGTCATTGCTCCACTGTATTCAGCATTCATCTGACCTATCAATGAGTACAATGCCTCTTTTGGTATGTACCTAACCAGGGACATCCAACAACTGGAATGTTCACAGAGCTTCCTCACTTAAAGAATACAGGGTATAAGTAACATGCCCTGTGCAGTCTGCCTCAAAGCCCTATCCCTGTATTCTGTCTCCTACAGGCTGTTGAGAGGAGATCTGTGCCTGGCATACATGGCATTGTCAGACACCACCCTGATAGACCTCCAGCATATCCACAAAACAAACAGCACCAGAATTACCCATTCTAAAGACATAAACCTTGCCTGTGAGATAATTAGGAATGACTGGAGAGACAGATATGTATCCCAGAGACTACTCCTTCTCTGGAACAGGCTCCTGATCCAAGTGAAGCAGAATTCCTTCCTTACCCAATTCATTTGGACATTTGGATGGGGATGGAGAACAAGAAATTAATCTCTAGTTTGGCACCTATATCTCTAATGTACACAGGCAGCTTGTAAATGGTTCATCACCCAAGCCCCTGCTTATAAATGTTTCATCTTCCAAGCCCTTGGTATTACTTATCATGGGCAACAGAACTTGTCAGAGATTTCAGATGAATGGTTAGGCTAAAAAGGCCCTTGTGATGATTAGCCTGATACACACCTATAAACCTACGAACCTATGAATAAATAGAGTTTGGTAATACAGCAGTGAAGTGAGTACACATGGGCATGTCTACATGAAATATCCAGTACAAAATTGCCAAGAAAGTAATTTTCTGGAGTGTATCCTATTAGAGTTTAATTTTTTGCTTCCCGGGATAATGGCCTTGTCATGGGATAATGGCATGTCTGGACTTGGGACCTTTAGATCCATATTGTCTGAGGCTTTGTACTCTTGAATGAATTATCCTTGAAGATTTATTAAAAATGCAGAAGCCGATGATTTTTCAAAATGTGATCCTTTTTATGATTAATTTAAATAAATAGAAACCCTTACTGGAACAAGTCAAAATGGGCATATATCTGGAGCCATATATGGACTGGCCTTGCTAGTGAGCATTTAATTACTGAGTGTCCCATGTAGCTGAGTTGTGCTGACCACACAAATTGTACGAGGAGCTAGTTTGAAGGCTCTGTGCCTGCAAAGCAAAATCTGATTGGTTCAATGGCAGACAAGTGGCAAGAAGCAGCAGGACAGATGTTGTTTGACTAGACCCTGTTGGTGGAAACTGGCTCTGTGGAAGTGGACTGTAATTTCCCTGCTGAGAATGAAGCCAGGTCTTATGTGGGAGGTGGAAAAGTAGCAATCAAATATTATTTCATCATAGCTCTAAACACAGTATAAATTCTGGAACTAAACGTGCCACTCAGGGGTTGGGTTCTTACCTACTACCATTCAAAGTATGCCTTGGGTGAGTGTGTGGATACTCACAATCTCTATCCACATTTGATGTGTGTGCCTAGGGTTGATGGAATTACCACAATAGGAATATCAGCTGCAGAAAGCAATACTTTGTTTGTTGTTTGTGAATATTTACTTGACAGCTATTTGGAGAATTTAGCTTCCATGAGCACCTTTGGTGCAGTACTTCATAGAGTATCACATACTTAGTGTATAATCTAACTGGGAAGCTTCATCACTTACATGGAGAATATTAGAGACATGTGGAAGGTCATGACTGGGAGGAATCTCTCACATGATCTAAAACTGAATGAGGTATTGCTATTCATCTTCTGTACTAGTCATGAATTGACCATAATAAATACCTTGTCTAGTACTGGTGCAGTACTTGATAGAGTATCACACACTTAGTGTATAATCTAACTGGGAAGCTTCATCACTTACATGGAGAATACTAGAGACATGTGGAAGGTCATGACTGGGAGGAATCTCTCACCTGATCTAAAACTGAATGATGTATTGCTATTCATCTTCTGTACTAGTCATGAATTGACCATAATAAATACCTTGTCTAAACAGAAGGCTGCACATAAGCGTACTTGGTTCTACAGCACTTTGGGTCAACAGATGATGACATGACCACATAGACTTTAGGATGTATGTTCTGAATAATGTGAACAGGATATATACTAAGGTGTCAACTGATGACTGCTTAATGGTAAGCTGAGTCACATGGCTGTGATGGTCACTGGACAGATTAAAAAATCCAAACTTATATTGAGGGTGTACTGGAAAAGCCTGAGAGATACTACTGTGTGAGATAAGTCAAACTCACACCTATGGAATAGCTTTTCCTGTATATTAGGGTAGAAGTGAGATGTAGAATTTAAATGAGCCTTGTCATAGACCTCCACTGCGGTAGAGGCAAGGAGCTGTTTGTTAATGGTCACTGGTGTTTGTCATAGCAGTATCCAGGGAAAGTTTTGGATTCCAGAGATGAGAATAAAGCTAAAGAAGCAGGCCTTTCCTGCAGTGCTAACAGGATGGCCCCATATGTATCTGATATACACATACAGGTCAGGAAGGCAGCTGATATGACAGCCACTGAAGCAAAGACCTTGGTGTTGGAGGAGTTTGGTGAGGCACAGAGAATGACTTTCAGATTGCCTCAAAGAGGTAATATCCCAAAGAGGTTCTAGCAAACCACATTATGATGAGGTATATCATAAAATTACCAAGGAGCTTCTCAGAAATAGTGGAGAAATGCTTATCTCAAGTGGTGATATCAGCAGATGGAATGAACATACTTTGAGAAACCCCTGAACTCAAAAAGCATGTCCTACGCTGAGTATAGAGTGCTAGAAGAATGGTTTCATATCAGTAGATGAGATTTCTCTGGGAGATGAGCAGTTGCACATTTACAAGGCTACATGAGTGCATGGGATATAACTATATGTTGAAAGCACTGGTTACTGTTTTGATGTCATGGGTAGTATATCTTTTCAATGCTGTGTAGAAGATGGGGAGAGCACCTCTGGACTAACTAACTCAGACAGGAATCTACATTTTCATAAAGGAGGACAGAACTGTGCGCTCCATTTATGAAGGGATCACAGTCCTTAGTCAGCATGAGAAATCAGTCAGGGTTCTGGAAAGTATGTAAAGGAGACTTTCTCTGGCAAATGAGCCTTTGACTTAAGAGCAGCATTTTGGATACCACCCCTGCCATGGAACACTCTATCATCTTAGCCAGGGAATTGTTATGGCAAGGCTTATAGAGGCCCTAGGGCCGATAGCCTAGTACCAGCCTATGAACCTATAATTCACCCCAGGGATCACATCAATCACCCTGGTAGACAGGGGCTAGGGAACTAGTAGCCAGGGAATTGTTAGGGTTAGGCTTGTATAGGCCCTAGGGACGATAGCCTAGTACCAACCTATGAACCTATACACAGAAAACTGATGTGTTGTGACAGCTTGACAGTATTGACTTCATGTGTTTCATGGGCCTGGAAGAGGCACGTGACCATGCATTATAGAATGTTTTCTGGGAAATATTACATTATGTGGTCTTGATGCTGCTGCTGCTCTGTGCCATTTTGTCCTTATGTTTGCAGAGTGAGAACTGCATTCTCAGCATTAAGTCAAATATATTTAGGATGGGTCTATGACTTCACTAAGGGTTTATCTTGTCTCCCTTCTAATTTATGGTTTTCTAGATTAGGATAGTAATGTACCACCAAGGTTTGGAGAGTGTCTAGCTTGGGAGGTGAAGGTTGCGTTTTTTAAGACATTGTTGATCTTTTGTCCTTTAGTGACTGTGATCTCTGGTCTGCAGTGAGAGTGGGCATACTGCTGAGCATGATATGGTTGAGAAGAAAATCCAGACCTTCAGATCAGAGGTCATGCTTTTCTCCAAGAAGACAGTTGATTAATCTCTGTAGATGGCAAAAACTCAAGTGGAAGAGTTGAAGTATCTTGAGGACTACTCACATCATATTAGGAGACTGACCAGCAGATAGGTACAGCTGTAGCAGGTGCATATGTTGGATCTGACTGCTGTGTTGAAACACGAGCAGATTAAAGGATAAAGCTCTTGGTTTATATCAGTTAGTTCCCAATTTCAACCTATGGCCATGAACCTTGGATAATAAATGAAAGGATGGAATCACAAATAAATTAACATAAATGAAGCACCTTCGTGGAGTTACTTGGTTCATTCTCTTTAAAGATCTTGGCAATCTGGCATTACCTTTGAGTAAAATTACTGGTACACTGGGCTGAGAAGAGCCAATTAAGCTAATTACTGTACCTCCCATGCAAGATATGTCAGACCGAGTACACTGGGAGGAATCTCCAGTGCCGACCCAGGATATCTTGGCTGTCAGTTTGCCTGGAAATTCCTGCAGATCCCAGTCTCTTACTGGGGATAAGGAACTCTGTTATGCCTGGAAAGCTTATCTGTCCTGCTGAACTTTCTAGAACTGTCCCTCGCCAGGAACATTGTTTAGAAAGTGGATGATGGACTGAAGGTATGTTTACAGTTTTGGAACTTCTTACAGTATTATATGGACATTTATCTCCAGTATCACCTGTTGTTCGTCCAATCAGGATAAAACAGACAAAGAGTTGTGGGTTTGGTTCAAGCAGCTTTATTACATATAAACATATCAGGAATGAGACTTAGTAACTTTAACTTAAATAAACTTATAAAAAGACTGACTACCACACTCATACATGTTAACACTCTGGCTGTTCTCTCAAAGTGGCACTGCTGCCTGCACATATTCACTATTTATATGCATGTGCCTACATCTGAAAATGCTTCTTAAAGTTACATACACATGCTCTGTACTACACCCCCTTTGAGAAATAGATCATATACCAAATGACAGTATTCAATGACATGCAGTTACACAGAAATGATCTTTTGACATGCAGTCATACAAAACTAATTACTAGACATGCAATCATGCAAAATTAGACGCACATAAAACAATCATACATACATACATACATACATACAAATATTTCAAAAGCAGGCATTAATGCTCTTCTAGCTTGCCAATATACCAAAACACTTGTACCAATGATTAAGTGTCCAGGCTGTTCTTAAAAATATCTAAACTAGTAGTTGCTTTAATGTAATTTGGTAGTCTGTTCCATGCATTGCCTACTCTGTCAGAGAACCAATTAGTACACTTCTCCTTCCTATAGAATCTCTTATATAGGTTGTCTGATGATTCTCTAGTACTTTTTGTTAACTCCAAACATTCCCAGGGGCAGTTGTCACTAAATGCCCTATATACCTGAATAAGATCTCCTCTTAGATATCTGTAAGAGAAGTACTGGACAAGTTCAGATATTTTAGTCTTTCATAATAACTTAAATTTTCACATCCATGGATACCCTTCATATATTTCCATTGTACTCTTTCCAGTTTACTCATGCTTGTTTTCTTACAGGGTTTCCATATTGTTATTCCATACCCAAGTTTAGGTATAATGTAACTAACAAACGATGTCTTCATTATTTTTGATTTCCTAGACTTTATAAATCTTTTTATACAACATATATTTCTATAACTATCATTAACTAATTGGTTGATATGATTAGAAAAACGCATCGCTGAATCTACCCATATATCTAGGTCCTTAAATGAGTCTACAGTTTCAATCACTGTGTGCTGCATTAAATATTCACCTTTCCGTTTATGCCTACAAAATCTCATATGCTTCATTTTTGATGTATTTATCAGCGTATTATTCTCCTGTGCCTACATGGTTAATTTAGTCAAGTTATTTTGCAGACATGCCTTATCTGTAACACAAGTAATCAGTTTACCCAATTTCAGGTAGTCTGCATATAAACTGTAGAACACCTCAGATGAAAAAGTTAGGTCTGAAAGATACAATCTAAACAAGTAAGGGCCTAGGACAGAGCCCTGTGGGACACCTTGACTGTAACCAAGGATTTTGCCTGTCCAGTTGCTGTATGATACTTGCCATGTCCTATTTGTAAGCCATGCAGCTATCCATCTTATCAAGAGTACATCAATACCTAGTCATACTAATTTATTGATCAGTGTTAAGTGCATGACCCTGTCAAATGCTGAAGTTAAATATATATAAATTACATTACAGCACAATTTTTCATTCATAGCTGTAATTATATTGTTTTAGAACATCATGTTACAGGTGGTAATAGATCTGTTTTCAACATATACATGCTGATATATGGTTTCAAGTCCCAACCTATCCATTTTTGACAATAACTTATCCAATATTACCTTCTCCATTATTTTTCCACAACATGAAAGAAGACTTAAGGGTCCATATGACTCTAGGTTTGTCCTACTCCCCTTTCCCGAAAAAAAGGATTTAATAAGCACGTCTCCAATCTTGAGGAATATCCCCATATTTATATGACCTAGTGAATAATAGATGTAATGGTATTGTGAGTTCTTACTGAAGTGTTCTCAGGTGATTGTTAGTAATTCCATCTCCTCCCTGTGCTTTGTTTGGATCCAGTGTGTGCAGTTCTTTTTCAATATAATCTAATTTGATTGCAGTATCTGAGGTTACCTGGATTTCACTAAGACAACTTACCACTCATTTTGTCCAGGTTACTGTGTATTTTACACTAGGTCTAGAAATATGACCTGATCATGTAATATAAATGTTAGAATTGGATCTAGCAACGGGGACTGTCTTCAACAAATGTTTTCTCTGGAGACATCTGGGACATCATCTGGAACAGGAATGGATACTAAGACATGTTTTTTGGTATGAACATTGTTTGGGTTGCTCTGAGATCTAGAGTCTGTATCACAGGTACAATACTGTGATATTGTTTCTGACACAGGAAGAAGATGTCTGTGGTTTCTCCTACATTCTATACCCAAGGATTCCACTAAGTAGGATCTCGGCTCGGCACATGTGCCTCTCACTTGACCAGTTCGATCAAAGCCTTTCACCGTCTGCATCCACACTGTGTCTCCTTCTTTTAACAGACAAAGAAATCTGCTCATTTTATCATAGCTGGACTTTTGAAAGGAGCGTTTCTTAAAATGTTGGGCTTTGATTGCTCTGTTTTTTTTAGCATTAGGCACCAACAAACTACAACTGATAGGCAAGGTTGTTCTGGTTTGCCTAGAAAGAAGTTGCTGAGCAGGTGAGCCAAGCAGGTTGTCATGGGTTATACTTCTGAGATTAAGTAAATTGAAGAAGATATCAGTATTTTCACACATTGACTTCTCTAATAATTGCTTTGCACTCTGTACTGCACATTCAGCAAGGCTGTTTTACTATGGATATTCCAGACTACTAGTAATATGGATAAAGTTCCACTGTTTTGCAACTCTCTGAAACAATTGACTGGCATACTGAGTACTGTTGTCAGAATTAACTTGATTGGACTACCATGGACTGAAAAGTGATATTTCATCTTAGTAAATCGATCTCAAACCAGTTCGAATAAGAGTCTACCAACACTAAGTAATGCTGATTGTACCACTCAAATATGTCAGTGGCTACTGTTGACCAAGCTAGTTTGGGAATCTGGCTTAGCTGAAGTTGCTCTTTTTGGAAATGTGGTTTAGTAATGTTGCATACTGAACAAGATGAAAGCACTTTATCAATGTCCTTTGACAGATAAGGCCAAAATACTAGTCCACTTGGCCTTTTGTTAGAATCCGAACCTGGGTGGCTACGATGCAAAATCTCAACATATTCATGTTGTAAGAAAGTAGGAAGAATAACTTTTAGAGCTTTGAAAATGATACTATCTTCCATCAGCATCTCATCTCTGTATGGAAAATAAGGTTGTACTTCTGGTGGTACACAATATTGCTTTGCCGGCCATCCAATATTGTTGAAGTAGTTGAGCTTCTGCAAAATTGGATTGGTCGTTGTATGATCTCTTAGCTCATCAAGTCTCATAGCAGAAAAATTATGCACTTCCATGACATAAAAGTCAAAATTCTCTGCATCAAGTTGTTTCATGGTATTTCTGTGTGATCTGGATAAGGTATCAGCCAGATAAAGAAGTTTATCTTTTGTGTAGAACATTTTGAAATTATACTTTTGTAATCTTAGCATCATTCCTTGTAGTCTTGTTGGAGTGGTAGGTATAGGCTTCTTTAAAATAGTATAAACCAAAAAATAAAGAACCAGCAAAGGAATGAGCATTCCTGTGAACACAACAAAAATAGATAATACGCCAGAGCAAACACAGGAACACAAACGGCAGATATTCTCCAAAATAAACTGTTGAAAAGTACAAATCCAGGTGCATAGATCAGAAACACACGATATATCCAAAAGTTCGTATAAACCTATTTATTGCACAAAAAGTAAGCGCTTTCACCCATAGGCTTCTTCAGACTGTTACACTTCATATAAAAACAGTTCATTTATATAATAGATAATCATAGCTGATAGGTCAAGAACTTCCTGACAGCAATTCAAAAAATCCCAACATATTTAAAGCTGAATATTCCCAATGAATCACTAAAATAAAATGCACAGTTGATAAAAAACTAACTAAATGACCATGCATCTCTTAAAATCATAAAATTACATATATCTATAAATACATTCATATATTTACAAACAACAATATATGATACAAAGTACAAAAAACAATAATAGAATGTAAAACAGTATGATGAACTGATAATGAGTGCTTGCAGGCATTTAGGAACGTTTTAACTTAGGCAACTTTCTCTTACGCAAAATGGGCTGTAGTGGAACTTTGTCATTAAGACCAGGGGGACCTATCCGCTCTACAGCGGATGATCCATTTCAGTTCACATTCCTGTGTGTAATTGTCTATGTCTCCCCCTCTAACATTAGGAGTGGTCCTTTGTATGACACAGAACTTAAAGGAGTGGGAGGCTCCCATACACCTGACATGTTTAGCTAATCCATTGTGTTCTGAACCTAGACGTATATGATAAACATGTTCTCTGATGCGCTCCCTTAATTGTCTACAAGTCTTCCCAATGTAAAATGCTGTGCAAGAAATGCATCTAGCAAGATAGACAACATTTGAACTCAAACAGGTAGTCTTAGTATGAAATGAGTACTCATGCCCAGTTACAGGATGTATAAAACTCTCATCCATGTCAATGTACTTGCACTGATTGCAATTATGACAAGGGGAGGTATTGTAACCACATACATCGGAAATACACTGATCGACCATGGGGGGATGACACAACATATGTTTCAGGTTACGCTTATTCTTATAAACAAACTTGGGTGCAGGTCCTACAATGTCAAAGACATCATTATTGAGTAGGAGGGTGTCCCAATGTTTTCCTATAATCTCTCTAACCTGTTTCACATGCTTGGTGAAATATAACGATATTCTCATTTCATTTGTTTTTATAGTTGGAGTATCATCTTCAAATTCACCCCAATCAGAAAAATAAGGACGTGCCCTTGAATTTCTGAGTTTATTCACTTCAACCACAGTCCTATCAATGTCACTTTCATTGTAACATCTCTCAGTTAACCTGTACTTAAGCTCAGATATCTCCTGTGGGAAACCTTCATGTGTAGGATTGAGTCTAGATACTCTCATCATCTGGCCTTTTACAACATTATCAAAGACATATCTAGGGTGCATACTATGTCTGTGTAACAAGGTGTTTCTATAGCAAACTTTTCTATGAACTGAGGTATTTAGAAGTCCACTATCAAGTCTGGTAATATTAACATCCAGAAAAGATATATCTGTTAGAGAAAAACTAAAAGTAAACCTGAGAAACCTCGTTAAGCCATTTATAGTATGTACAAATTCCAACAAACTTGTTTCATCTCTCCTCCAAATTAGGAAGAGGTCATCTACAAATCTTCTATAAAATCCAACATATTGTTGAAAACTTTGTAAAGGAAATAACAATTCCTCCTCCCAATCCGCCATTACAATGTTGGCGTAGCTATTGGCACAGGGAGTGCCCATAGCTATGCCGTCTTTTTGTAAATACACATTATCATCAAAAACAAACAAGTTGTTATGAAGCACTGTCTCCAAAAATAACGCCAAAAGATCTATGGTTTTGTCATCCAGATCTGACTTATTTTTTAAGTAGTGTTGTACTCTAACCACACCTAAATCATTAGGTATAACTGCAAACAGACTGGTAACGTCTAATGTAACAAGGATATAATTCTCATGATCATTCAAGATCCGAGTGTAGTCATATAGGTCCAAAAGAAAATGTTTACTATCCTTCAAGATGAAGTGATTCACGTCAACTAAGGGCCTGAGAAAGTGTTCTAAAAATATAGAAAAGGGTTCAGTGAGCCACCCCTGTCCAGCAACTATAGGTCACATGGGTGTTTTTTCCATAGACTTATGGACCTTAGGTAGATCTTGTATCACTGGTATTAACGGATTACTGATCTTCAAATACTTAAATAAGGTCCAAGTAATATTATGACTCTTAACCAGGTCATCTAACATGTCATACACTAGAAAGACTTTACTACTGACTTCATCCATGCTAATCTTCTCATAGAACAATTCTTCAGATAGCATATTCTTCATACTTTCAAAATAGTCTACACGCTCCATCATTACTACTAGACCACCCTTGTCAGCAGGTCTGATAATAATGGAATGATCCTTCCTTAAGTCAGAGAGTGCTCTCCTCTGTTGATACGTCAAATTATGCCCCCGACCTCTAATTTTCTGGCATCTTCCCTCATTATAGTATTTGTATAGATCATTCTCTACTAACTTGGAGAATGTGTGTAATAAAGGATGTAACAACGGTGTATAAACACTATTGGGACGGAACATGTGTGCCTGTGCCCCTGTATTATCTCTCTCATCATTTCCAAATTCCAATTTCAGTTGAATATTACGTACAAACATTCTGACATCTAAAATAGAATCAGTTATATCACTGTTGCAAGTTGGTATAAAACTAAGTCCCTTATTAAGAACCTGTTCTTCATACATACTTAACAATCTCTGTGAGAGATTTATCACTAATGATTCTCTAATCTCTCCCACATTTTCTTCAGAGTGGGGCCTGAATGATCTCCCCCTGAAACCTTCCGTTTGTGTCTCCCTCTGCTCAGGGACCTCTGTCTCCCTGTGCGTTGGGGGACCGCTATCGGGAAAGGGGTTTGAATAGTAACTCTACCACCACCTACCAGTGTATTTATGGACCTGTCAATGTTAGCTTTCCTTCTCACTGCAGTTTCATGACTCAAACCATTCGACTTCACATTATTACCAGGTAACTCGGAACCATGGGACATGTTGGTATTAATTTCTGTATTTTCAACATGTACAGTATCTATAATGGATGCCCCTTCATCATTCATAACTAGATGATTCCCACCATTAACATTGTTCCCTACATTCACATTCTCATTAATAACATTCAACTTCATAGTTACATTATTATCCTCATTCATAATATTCAAACCAACATTAGAAACCGTATCATTACTGGTCACATCTGGACTATTAAACCTTGGCCAAGTAAAGACATGGCCGAGTTTAAAATCTCTGACATTTCTCAGTAGCTTGTTCCTTTTTTGTTCTAAAAGGCGTTTTTCAAATAAGAGAACATTGTCTAATAACCTAGCCAAGCCCGACTCGGCTTTGGAGAGGGAATATTTGCAGTTAATTAAGTTATACTGTTCATTAACTTTGTTACGTAAAATATCCTCTTCTGAGCGGTGAAACTCATTAAGTAACTTCATGTAATTGAAGCTAAGTTCAAGATTAAGCTGTTGCCATTTAAGCAAAATCTCCGGATAAGAGTTACCTGTGGTCGGCATCTTCAATACACGTAAACCATGCGGAACCACACGCTTCTGGATGCAGGCTTCAAAATGTTGCCGTTGCAACTGAAGTCTCTTCAATTTCAAAAAGTCCACTTCTAACCTGTTCAGGTCTGCGCCAAGCTCAACGATATTACAGTCACTATCTGGTTCAAATTCTTGTCCCAAGTCGGGTTCGTAGCACAATAGTAAGTTCTCCATTCCAGCTAAACAGTCCTGGAAACGGACTGACTTCCGGTTAAGCATAACAGGCTCATCCAACGTATATGGTAATTCCACATTGCTATTTGCACTAACTGCCATTCTCCCTTTGCGGAAGACCAAAGTCAATGTATAAACCAAAAAATAAAGAACCAGCAAAGGAATGAGCGTTCCTGTGAACACAACAAAAATAGATAAATAATGAGCCAGAGCAAACACAGGAACACAAACGGCAGATATTCTCCAAAATAAACTGTTGAAAAGTACAAATCCAGGTGCATAGATCAGAAACACACGATATATCCAAAAGTTTGTATAAACCTATTTATTGCACAAAAAGTAAGCGCTTTCACCCGTAGACTTCTTCAGACTGTTACACTTCATATAAAAACAGTTCATTTATATAATAGATAATCATAGCTGATAGGTCAAGAACTTCCTGACAGCAATTCAAAAAATCCCAATATATTTAAAGCTGAATATGCCCAATGAATCACTAAAATAAAACGCACAGTTGATAAAAAACTAACTAAATGACCATGCATCTCTTAAAATCATAAAATTACATATATCTATAAATACATTCATATATTTACAAACAACAATATATGATACAAAGTACAAAAAACAATAATAGAATGTAAAACAGTATGATGAACTGATAATGAGTGCTTGCAGGCATTTAGGAACGTTTTAACTTAGGCAACTTTCTCTTACACAAAATGGGCTGTAGTGGAACTTTGTCATTAAGACCAGGGGACCTATCCACTCTACAGTGGATGATCCATTTCAGTTCACATTCCTGTGGGTAATTGTCTATGTCCCCCCCTCTAACATTAGGAGTGGTCCTTTGTATGACACAGAACTTAAAGGAGTGGGAGGCTCCCATACACCTGACATGTTTAGCTAATGCATTGTGTTCTGAACCTAGACGTATATGATAAACATGTTCTCTGGTGCGCTCCCTTAATTGTCTACAAGTCTTCCTAATGTAAAATGCTGTGCAAGAAATGCATCTAGCAAGATAGACAACATTTGAACTCAAACAGGTAGTCTTAGTATGAAATGAGTACTCATGCCCAGTTACAGGATGTATAAAACTCTCATCCATGTCAATGTACTTGCACTGATTGCAATTATGACAAGGGGAGGTATTGTAACCACATACATCAGAAATACACTGATCGACCATGGGGGGATGACACAACATACGTTTCAGGTTACGCTTATTCTTATAAACAAACTTGGGTGCAGGTCCTACAATGTCAAAGACATCATTATTGAGTAGGAGGGTGTCCCAATGTTTTCCTATAATCTCTCTAACCTGTTTCACATCCTTGGAGAAATATAATGATATTCTCATTTCATTTGTTTTTATAGTTGGAGTATCATCTTCAAATTCCCCCCAATCAGAAAAATAAGGATGTGCCCTTGAATTTCTGAGTTTATTCACTTCAACCACAGTCCTATCAATGTCACTTTCATTGTAACACCTCTCAGTTAACCTGTACTTAAGCTCAGATATCTCCTGTGAGAAACCTTCATGTGTAGGATTGAGTCTAGATACTCTCATCATCTGGCCTTTTACAACGTTATCAAAGACATATCTAGGGTGCATACTATGTCTGTGTAACAAGGTGTTTCTATAGCAAACTTTTCTATGAACTGAGGTATTTAGAAGTCCACTATCAAGTCTGGTAATATTAACATCCAGAAAAGATATATCTGTTAGAGAAAAACTAAAAGTAAACCTGAGAAACCTTGTTAAGCCATTTATAGTATGTACAAATTCCAACAAACTTGTTTCATCTCCCCTCCAAATTAGGAAGAGGTCATCTACAAATCTATAAAATCCAACATATTGTTGAAAACTTTGTAAAGGAAATAACAATTCCTCCTCTCTTTTCTATATTTTTAGAACACTTTCTCAGGCCCTTAGTTGACGTGAATCACTTCATCTTGAAGGATAGTAAACATTTTCTTTTGGACCTATATGACTACACTCGGACCTTGAATGATCATGAGAATTATATCCTTGTTACATTAGACGTTACCAGTCTGTTTACAGTTATACCTAATGATTTAGGTGTGGTTAGAGTACAACACTACTTAAAAAATAAGTCAGATCTGGATGACAAAACCATAGATCTTTTGGTGTTGTTTATGGAAACAGTGCTTCATAACAACTTGTTTGTTTTTGATGATAATGTGTATTTACAAAAAGACGGTGTAGCTATGGGCACTCCCTGTGCCAATAGCTACGCCAACATTGTAATGGCGGATTGGGAGGAGGAATTGTTATTTCCTTTACAAAGTTTTCAACACTATGTTGGATTTTATAGATTTGTAGATGACCTCTTCCTAATTTGGAGGGGAGATGAAACAAGTTTGTTGGAATTTGTACATACTATAAATGGCTTAACGAGGTTTCTCAGGTTTACTTTTAGTTTTTCTCTAACAGATATATCTTTTCTGGATGTTAATATTACCAGACTTGATAGTGGACTTCTAAATACCTAAGTTCATAGAAAAGTTTGCTATAGAAACACCTTGTTACACAGACATAGTATGCACCCTAGATATGTCTTTGATAACGTTGTAAAAGGCCAGATGATGAGAGTATCTAGACTCAATCCTACACATGAAGGTTTCCCACAGGAGATATCTGAGCTTAAGTACAGGTTAACTGAGAGGTGTTACAATGAAAGTGACATTGATAGGACTGTGGTTGAAGTGAATAAACTCAGAAATTCAAGGGTGCGTCCTTATTTTTCTGATTGGGGTGAATTTGAAGATGATACTCCAACTATAAAAACAAATGAAATGAGAATATCGTTATATTTCACCAAGGATGTGAAACAGGTTAGAGAGATTATAGGAAAAGATTGGGACACCCTCCTACTCAATAATGATGTCTTTGACATTGTAGGACCTGCGCCCAAGTTTGTTTATAAGAATAAGCGTAACCTGAAACGTATGTTGTGTCATCCCCCCATGGTCGATCAGTGTATTTCCGATGTATGTGGTTACAATACCTCCCCTTGTCATAATTGCAATCAGTGCAAGTACATTGACATGGATGAGAGTTTTGTACATCCTGTAACTGGGCATGAGTATTCATTTCATACCAAGACTACCTGTTTGAGTTCAAATGTTGTCTATCTTGCTAGATGCATTTCTTGCACAGCATTTTACATTGGGAAGACTTGTAGACAATTAAGGGAGTGCATCAGAGAACATGTTTATCATATACGTCTAGGTTCAGAACACAATGCATTAGCTAAACATGTCAGGTGTATGGGAGCCTCCCACTCATTTAAGTTCTGTGTCATACAAAGGACCACTCCTAATGTTAGAGGGGGGGACATAGACAATTACACACAGGAATGTGAACTGAAATGGATCATCCGCTGTAGAGCGGATTGGTCCCCTGGTCTTAATGACAAAGTTCCACTACAGCCCATTTTGCGTAAGAGAAAGTTGCCTAAGTTAAAACGTTCCTAAATGCCTGCAAGCACTCATTATCAGTTCATCATACTGTTTTACATTCTATTATTGTTTTTTGTACTTTGTATCATATATTGTTGTTTGTAAATATATGAATGTATTTATAGATATATGTAATTTTATGATTTTAAGAGATGCATGGTCATTTAGTTAGTTTTTTATCAACTGTGCGTTTTATTTTAGTGATTCATTGGGAATATTCAGCTTTAAATATGTTGGGATTTTTTGAATTGCTGTCAGGAAGTTCTTGACCTATCAGATATGATTATCTATTATATAAATGAACTGTTTTTATATGAAGTGTAACAGTCTGAAGAAGCCTACGGGTGAAAGCGCTTACTTTTTGTGCAATAAATAGGTTTATACGAACTTTTGGATATATCGTGTGTTTCTGATCTATGCACCTGGATTTGTACTTTTCAACAGTTTATTTTGGAGAATATCTGCCGTTTGTGTTCCTGTGTTTGCTCTGGCGCATTATTTATCTTCTTTAAAATAGTAACTAGATGATCAGTCCCGATCTGGATAGCTCAGCCACATATATACTCACGGAACTTTGAACATGCAAACACAATTACCAAAAATTCCTTCTCAATTAGAGCATACTGCTTCTCATTTTGGGTAAGAGTTCTAGATGCATAGGGAACAGGTCTGCCTTCCTGATGAATAACTGCATCAAGACCACACTTTGAGGCATCACAGGAAACAACTACTGGTTTGTGGACATCATAGTATCTCCATGTAGGGGGGTTGGCAATTTGCTGTTTGAAGTTATCAAATGCTTTCTGGTGTTGTTCTAACCATGACCAGTCAGCATTTTTCCATGTCAGCTTTGTTAAAGGTGCTGATAACTCACTAAATCAAGGATGAATTTGCCCAAATAATTAACCATGCCAAGGAAACACTGTAGGGCTTGGACATTGTTTGAAGCCAGCATCTTGAGAATGGCTACTTGTTTAGAAGGGTCTGGTTATAAGCCTATGCTGGTAAATAAATGAGCTACATAAGTAACTTATGGTAGTCTGAATTCACATTTCAGAGGATTGAGCTTCAAGTTCACTTGACTCGCTCTGTCCAGAACTTTCCTGAGGTTTCTGTCATGCTCTGCTTCACCATTACTTCCAGCCATTAAATCATCAACTATTATAGCACACAAATAGCACACAAAATTTGCTCCATTGCAAGCTGGAAGACTTCACTGGCAAACCTATTCCAAAAGGCATCCTGAAGAATCTGTGTCTATCACATGGTGTGCTGAATGTAGTCAGTAATGAAGATTTTGATCAAGCACTACTTGTCAAAATGAACTTTTTGCATCTAAGATAGAAAAAACAGTGGCATTTGACATGAGGGCGGCATCCTCCTTGACTGTACCCATAGGATGATGAGGTGTCTTTAATGCCTGCTCAAGTCTCTTGGGTCATGCATATTCTGATTTCATCTGAACTTTTCTTGAGAGCAGTTACCAATGAAGGCACCCACTCATTTGGTTCTGTGACTGGACAAATCACACCTTGCTGCACCATCTTGTCTAACTGGACCTTGACTTTGTCCTGCATAGCTATTGGAACTCTCTTTGTGGGTCTGACCACTGGACTGACCTGTAGGTCAATTTTCATGGAGTACACAACTGGAAGTTTGCCTAACTTGTCATTGAAAACATCAGCATACTCTGAGAAAATAGGATCACTGAAGCAGGAACTGGGACATGTGCTTACATGATGGACATCTTTCATAAAAGAAAGCAGTTTCATTCTTAAACTGTCTCTGAAACCTAGACTGCACAGGTCTTCTGACTGCATAAAATTTCAAGCTGTAACTGTTCCTGGACAAATATCATGATAGCACTACTGAGCCTTCTGTCTGAATCTCTTCACCTCCATAAGCAACAAGCTTTGCACAGTTAGCCAAATTAAGTTGCTCTCCAGCTCTCACTCTAGCAAATTGTTCTGCTGACATCACATTATACTTTAAACAAGTGTCTACTTTGAGCTCTGTGGGTTTACCATTGATCAGAAGAGTATAAAATACTTCATTATATGCCAAAAAATCTACTGCATTAACCTTTTCACTGATCACTGATACACCATCTATATAGAAAGCAGGTTTGCAGCTTTCCACATGATCAACTTGCTTTTTTGAGTGAGCTTTCTTAATAACTGAATGAGGCTTGCTTGATTTACAAAACTATTGATGGTTCCATGTTTTACACTTGTGCCATTGCTGACCAAATGCTAATAACTTCTCTCTTTTAGACTCATGACTGGCACCACAATTATGACAGTTAACAATATGACTTGACTTGGGTTTTGCTGACTCACCCTTATACTGCACTGAGCATGTCCATTTTGCTGAGCTAGTCTTGGAACTTGCAAGGAAGTCACAGGTCCTCCCTGGGAATCCCGCAGGAGTTGCAACTGCCATGTGCTTAGGCCTGCTTCTGCCTGCCACATGCTGCATGTTATCTACACTTGCTCTAAAGGCTGATGAAACTAAGCTCTTTTCACTTGTAAGCATATTTGTGTGCCTTTCTGTGATCTCATGGATTTGCTAAATCTCTATAACTTTGTTCAATGTTAAATCACTGTCATAAAGCAAAATCTTTCTCACTGCAGCATTATTAACACTACACACAAGCCTGTCCTTTATTAACTCATCTTTCAAATCACCCAATCTGCACATTTTAGCCTTATTTCTGAAGTCAGTTATACAAGCTGCAAACGTTTCACCTGGCTTGTAAAAAATAGGTGCCTCTCTAATGTAACATTTGTCTGGGGGGGGGGGGGTTGCACATTTCAAGCACTCAGGGTCCTCTCTTGATTCAGCCAGTACAACAATATGGTGGATCCCCCTCTCCTGCATATACGTCTGGTGCATACACAAATGAATACTCTCTTTCAATGGCCTCTGATCCAGCTAAGTTAAGCAAAATAAATGCCCTTGTATGTCCATCTTTGTCAGAAAAAGCTGCTTGTATGAAAATATCATATTCCTGCTCAAATACTCTCCAGTTCTCTGCAATATTAGGATCAAACACAAGTGGACTGGGTCTGCGAAATGCCTCTTCCATATCAACACACAGTAGTGAAGGTGCTTGAAATTATATACGAACATATACACACACACACACACACACACACACACACATATCTATCTATCTATATATATATGTATATATATATATATATATATATATATATATATATATATATATATATATACATATATATATATATATACCAGTACTTTCTAATTATGCCCTATAGCACAATAGACTCTTTGAAATAATTGCACTTTGCCAAATAAGTCTCCTTAGTACATGAACACTTTAAATTCACTGTACTTTGCAAAATCATTCATCAGTGTAAAAAATACTTTGAAATAACTGTACTTTGCAAATAAACTGTACACAGCACAAAAACATTTCAAAATGACTGTACTTTGCAAAATAACTCTGTACAGTGCAAGAAACACTTTGAAATGGCGGCACCCTGTGAATAAATGTGCACAGCACAAGAAACTTTGTTCCAAAATAGCTGCACTTTGACTGTACTTTACAAAATAACTGTACTTAGCATACAGCACACTCTTTGAAATAATTGCACCATAGTAAAGAACACATTCTGCAAATACTATGCATACTACTCTCAGATACTTCAAACAACTCTAGTTATGCTTTGAATGGCTTTGGTCAATGTAAAATAGTAGTTTATGCCCAAAACATGGTTGTTTACTAAAAGCATGTAGTCGCTTTGCTCTTTTATGATTATTTTGCCCGTTTATTGTACTTGTTATGCCCATTTAGCCTCTTATCATGGTCATTATACTTTTCTTGCACTCATTTTACTTTAAACAAGCTCATTACGCAAACCAAAGGTAATTCTGAGCCCCATGTTAGTATTTCTGATAGTTTTATCAAATATTGTGGTTTTGAACATTTTATTTAGTTAATGATGTGTTTTGTACCTTTTGTTTGATTAATAATGTGTTTTGTGCCTTACAAATGCTTCATTTCATTTTCTTTGCAAGATAAATCATTTGTGCAAGTTTTGGTTACCTGAAGCTCATTTCTGGCCATTTTTGATTGTTTGAGCACTGTTATCAGCCAACCTGCTCAATATACCTTCACCATCAACTCTGCACCTCATGGCTTGAAGAAGTTGCACTCTCAATCCCAGTTCTGATACTTCCGCTCGTCCGGTCAGGATAAAACAGACGAACAGTTGTGGGTTTGGTTCATGCAGCTTTATTACACACAAACACATCAGGAATGAGGCTTAGTAACTTTAACTTAAATAAACTTATAAAAAGACTGACAACCGCACTCATACATGTTAACACTCTGGCTGTTCCCACAAAACGGCACTGCTGCCTGCACATGCTCACTATATATATATATATATATATATATATATATATATATATATATATATATATATATATACACACACACACACACACACACACACACACACACACACACACACACACACACACACACACACACACACACACACACGCACACACACACACACGCACACACACACACGCACACGCACATGTGCCTACATCTGGAAATGCTTCTTAAAGTTGCATGCACATGCTCTGTTCTACATCACCCATTCATCTGTTGTAGCTTTGTTTGAAACTGTCTGAGCTGATACTTAGAATGGCCTCTATTAGACGTTTGTAGATGTCATCACTATTTTTGTTAAGCTGTAAGTTCCATGATTATTTTGCTGTAATCATAGCTGTATTCCGCACTAAACTGTCATCATTTGTCATTATTAGTTATAAATCTTGTGCAAAGATAATTTAGCTTGTATTTTTTCAAAGGAGTACAACTATATTTTTAGTGTTGTCATATGAGAAGTCACATCAAATAGAAGAAAATGTTTTTATATCACATGCAGTACAGGGACAGTTTTATAAAATATTAACAACTGTTGTTATGCCTGTTTAGGAAGCTTAAACATTTCCATATTTTATTAAATTTGAAAAATAAAGCAGCTACATAATGGCATAACAACAAATAAAAAGTCTCATCTCTAAGGACAAGAATAAGTGAGTAATATTTTGTGCGTCCCATGTGTGGTTTTTGAAATTATTTTCTTTAGCAGGCCTCTTAAGACAGTAGGCAGTTTTGGAACCAACTACCTTTTATTATTTTTAAAAGTAGGCAGAATATCCATATTTTTATAATATTTCATAATTCAAATAACTAACCAAAATGCTCATGGCAGTTCTCTCAGTAAATGCTTAATTTGGCCAAGTGTGCAGTAAAGGACATATGATAGTCATGCAGTTTTGAAGCCCTGCTTTGTTAATATTTCCAAAAGCAATCACCATACAATAAATCATAAAATCTTATGAGCATTCATATATTAAGAGATGATAATAATAGTAGAAATATACATCACTAACTTCTGTATTTTAAAAACATTGCAAAAGGTAAGATAATTACACAATTGCAATCATGCAAAATTTAACAGGTTGAATAATATATATCACATCATGACAAATACAATTTACAGAATTCCTACGTATATTCTTTGTGGTTTATAGGACTCTTTGTAAAACTGTTCACTGTTCCATCTTTTGTATTATTATCTTGAAAACATCAGAATCACAGAAATATGCATATGGCCTCAGAAAATAAGTCTGGATAGATAGAATAATGTATTTCACTGGATGCTGTTTTTAGTGATTGGCTAATGATGTTTATTTGTTTAAAACTGCTTTTCATTTTTAGTTGTTGATTTAAGTGCTTTTTCAGAGAGTTGTGAGTGCATTGTGCGTCTGCAATCTTGAAGTTAATTCTTTCGCTTTTCTTTTTCCTTTTAAGTGAAGGTCCGGGTTTGGGCAGTTGTTTTTAGTGGAGTGGGGCGATTTGAGTTGTGTATATGTTTGTGTTGCAATGTGTGAACTTTCATTGTAGTTGCATGAAATTAGAAAAATATGGAAGGTAGAGGAATTTTAGCAGGTTTGATTATGTGACAAAGGGATAGCTAAATATGAAATTTGTACACAGTGAATTAAGGTGGATGTTTTTTATCACTCCTTTATTCTAGTGTCTACCATTTGGACAAATCTCTGTCTAGCCATAGATATGTATTAAAAGTGCACTATTTCTCACGGCCTCGCCTTTCCTCCAGTATTTTGGGGAGTGGGGGGTGGAATGGACTGGGAATGAGGAAAGTTATACTTCATTTTCATTTCCGTGAAAAATGATAAAACTAGCAATAGTGTGTTGCCAAAATCTCTTTGCTTAACATTGCACATTTTGGTTGCATCTGCAGGCTCTGTAAATTTCTCATTCATACCTTAAACACCTACTATCTTCTCTTTTTTCTGTTTTCAAATCACATTGTTCCTTCTCATCCTTACAGCAATGTCTTATGTGCTACTATGGAGTATTGAAAGGAAAACATACCGGGCTATCATGACTAGTAAGTCCAAGAAGAAACGGGAACAAATTATTGGTTTCCTTAAAACGTAAGTTCAAGAAATTTAATTTAATTGTCTTTTATTTTGGGGAGTGGGGGGTGTAATGGACTGGGAATGAGGAAAGTTATATTTCATTTTCATTTCAGTGAAAAATGATAAAACTAGTAATAGTACAACTAACAGCTTAAAAACTACTCCAACAAGGTATCATTTTATGTGGATAAAGTATAGTATATATTCCAGTATGATAGGATGCAATAAGTAAAAATAACAAAACAAAAAAAAAACAGGTGACCTTTGGAACACACTTCTCTAGTTACTCTTTACCTTGAAAACTAAACTACCTTAATGATAACACATTTTGAAGTACACCTGAAAATTCAGTACAAGAATGCTAAAAGAATGATAAAAGAATGAATTACCCAAATGCAGCTATATGGTGTATATAAACAAAAATGTAATGATGAATAGACTGAGTTAGATTGACAGACAGATGATTAAGTTGTTTAGTTGAATTTAACTCTTCATGACCTCAGTATCGTGTCTGTCAGCAAGTCATTCTTTAAATTCATGAAAATTCATATTATAGGTTAGTAGGTTCATAGTTGTTTACTAGGTTAATGACCGCAAGGGCCTTTTTAAGCCTAGCCATGCATCTCAAATCAAGTTCTGATATACTTGATAAGTGTAAGCAGGGTCTTGGAAGATGAAACATTTATAAGAAGAGGCCAGGGAGGTGAAGAGTTTACAGTCTGCTTGGGTCCCTTACAGACATAAGTGTCAAGCCAGGGATGAATTTCTTGTTCCCCATCCAATTGTCCTGTAGACCCATGATGGTCAAAGGCTAGATTACTGTCTATGTGTGTCCCTAAGTCCCTGATTACTCTGTCAGTTCTAAGGGGTATGCTGTCAATATGATAGTTACCAGGGGTAGATGACTTCCTGAAGAATACTGTTGTGCATTTCTTGGCATTTCATTTTAGTCCATGGCTCTGACACTAGTTGTTTGTCTGTGCCAGCTCTTCCTGGAGAACATTTGTGTAGATGTGGGTTTCAATCACAGCTCCTAATTTACAATCATCTGCAAATTTAGTCAGACAGAGACCATTGACATTGGCCTTGACTTCAGAGAAGTAAATGCGAAAAAGGAGCTGTCCAGGGACTGATCTGTGAGGGACTCTACTTGTGACTGGCTTATTTGTAGAGGTGGACTCACCAATTCTAAACTCCTGGGTCCTGTCTGTGAGCCAGTTGGTTATCTACTGGGTGGGATCTACTTTATATGGTCAACATTTCCGAATGTTGACATTCATATGGCTGAGACCATATGATTGACATTCGAAATGTTGACCATAGAAGAAAAAATAAAAAACACAAAAAACTTACCTTCCCACTGCTAGTGAGGGGGGAGGGTGGCAACACCCCCCTCCACCTGTCATGGGGAGCTCCACCCCCACACTCCCTGGAACTTAAATATACCAACTCCAAGATCGCACTACAGTGCAGAATATGGAAATCTTTCCATTCCACACAGTATGGACATTTTGAAGGTCGATCATATGGTCTTGGCCATATGAATATTGACATTCTGAAATGTCGTCAACCATGTGAAGGGAACCCACTGGGTGGCTTATGGGTTTACTTACTTCAGTAATACTATTTATCCATCCTAGCCTATGCCACATTTCTTCTTCTGGGTAATGTATTTGAGTTTAGTTTTTTGTTAGCAGACACTGCAGGGAACAGAGTAGGTTTATTTCCTGAAGTACTGAATAATTTGATCTTTGTTTAGACCACAGACTCTCAAAGATTTTTTTCCAGCACCAAAGTTCAAATGCATGTATTTTCAAGTGCCTTCCTTAAAGTTCAATTCTCCATCATTATGTTGTTGCTAGAAAACCATAGTTGCGTCTATATGGGCTTTTTTTGGCAATATGATGCCTTTGCTCTTCAAAATCTTGTTATAATTTGCCACACCTTTCTTCCCAAGCAGCAAACATCATTTTTTATATCATAGCTGCATTCCCTATGCACAGAGATATTTAAGCCCGGAAAGATAAAATCTTCCACATATACTTAAAAAGAACTGATAGAACCTGGTGACATAATCTTAGTTTTTGTAATGAGATGCAAACCAGCTTTTTGAGTTTTATGCTTCTGCCTTCATCATCAGAATCTTCAACTTTTCGTTACTTTCAGCCATCAGACTGATGTCTGCATATGTGTCATTATTAATATTCCTCCTAGCAGTTTTGATTCCAGCATCCGAATTCATATAACCTCCCCTATCACATGATATATTCAACATATAAATTAAATAAGTAAAGTGGCAATATACACCCTCATCGCAATCATTTCCTTATCTTGAACCAGTCAGTTATTCCATGCTTAGTTTTAATTGTTACCTCTTGGTCTGCATAATTATTCTTCAAGAAGCAAACAGGGTGATTTGGTATCCCCATTTCTCTACATAATTGCAATAGATTGTTAGAGTCCACATAGATAAATACTTTGAAGTAGTCAATCAAACAAAATAAATATTTTTGGGGCTCCACTGCTTTTTCTGTTATCTACTGGATGCTGACTGTGACATCTCTCCTCTGGGCCAGTAATCAAGGAGCTTCAGTCCTTACCACTAACACTGATGGTGAACATTCACTTAGAACAAAAGTAGATGAACACAGTATTTTCAGAAGCAACTCTCTGTACCAAGTACAATTTCTCTTAAGAGCACACAGGGAGCACACACCAGTCCTGCGGCTGGACTTCCCATCCAGACCCCAAATAAGACACCAACCTTCTCTCTGTAGAAATCAGTGCTCTGTGTCCTTGTTCCAAGTAGCTGACATACACATTCTTTGAGATTTGATTTCCATACACACACACACATACACACACACACACACACACACACACACACACACACACACACACACACACACACACACACACACACCTGGGAAAGGCTGGCACAGTTGTACCCACTATGCCACCTCCACACAGACTATAAGGTAAATTCACTGCTACCACCCAGCTACATTAAGATTCTTACCAGGGTACCCAATTACTCTTAGCAAAATTAATGCTTACACAAATGGTAGTGTTAACTAATTGGCAAGACTTTCAGGAGCATGAGCTCACAGTGCCACAAAATAAATGCAATTACTCTCAAAGGTTAAAATATTTTCTAAACGATCAACCACAGTGAAAGGTATAAATATATTTAATAATATATAATAAAATGGAAAACATGAAAATGCTGAATATCTATTTACAATAAACACCAGAGTTTCAATTCACAGGAATTATAAAAAAACAACACAGCTGGAAAGACTCAGATACAGAAAACAATACATTTAGCTAATCTCACTATACTTTTCCTAACTGACTGAATAACTGCTGTTCCCTAGTTAAGTTACTCACTTAAGCAAGACAAGATGCAGTGGGTGAGTGGTCTTGTCAGTTTCAAAACAGAGTGGTGAGTGTCCTCTATCATATCTCTCACTAGTATCTAAATACAATTTAATTTCTGGCTACAGAAGGTCATCACATCCGGTTACCTGATTCTGTGGTTCCCACACTACCCCCCTAACTAGAAGCTGAGACAGAATCTAGCACAGATGTGACACAATTCATATGTACAGCTTTGCTAAGGTTTATTCCAGCATCTGTAGACTGTAAAACAATTTTAATGCTTCCACCCTTCCTGCAGATACTAACAAGCCATTCTTTGACATTCCAGGTTAGCAGTTAGTTCACTATAAAGGACAATAAGACCAGGAACCCAGCCCAGACATTGCATCTATGGCTGCATTCAGATCTGTGAGATAAAATCTTTATGTCCTAAACCAAGTCATTTAATTTCAAACTATTTTTCTTAAGGTTAGCTGGGCTAAGCTTAACCCCTTCCCTTCCCTTCCAGCATCCTTTGTTAACATATATACATATCCTTTGTTACAATACAGTATGACATACATGTATATTTATTTTCTGTCTAGCAGGACCTACTGTTGATACATTTTTAACACAAGACACTTTACAAATATATGTTTATCACAAGGATCTGCACAAATCAGTTTGATATTCATATGACATAAAATTAGTTACAAAACTCCAGCTATCACTACCTCACATCATCACATTGACAATTTGATCTCTGATGTCTCTGCTCTTTCCAAAACTGGCTTTTACATCTGGCAATTCTCATTTCGTATATTGTTGATGTCTAGCTTGTAGGATCTTGAGCAGTACCTTTCTAGCATGTGAAAAAAGTGCACTTGTTTAATTATTTGAGCATTCTTTGCCATTACCATTTCTTGGGAATCTAATTATAAAATTGTTGTATTCCATTTCACAGGCTATGGTTGCATTTCTAAATTTGCTGGTAAATTCTGAGCAACATTGTAACAACATTATTGAAAGGATTTTATGTAATTTAGCTGAAATCCCATCACTTTCTGCAGGCTTGTTGTTAGGAAGGCTTTTTATGATCTATTATCTTCACCTTCCAAGCTGTGTAAATCTATATCAGAGAATACGCCATTGTATGTATCAATAATGTGGGGGACCATCTTATAGGTTCATAGGTAGGTACTAAGCCATGGCTTTGAGACCAGGCATCTGACTCAGTGAGGCCCTTTTGTAGAATGTCCACATCGTTAGGAGTGTTGATTGTGGCTCTTAGTTTGCAGTCATCTGTGAACTTCATTAGTCAAAGACCTTCTGTGTTAGCCTGTACTTCAGTGAAGTAGATACCAAACAGGAAAGGACCCAGGACTGAACCCTGTGGTACTCCACTTGTCGCTGGTCTGAATTTGAATTTGGAGTCTGCTACTTTCACAGTGTGGGTTTTATCAGTGAGCCAGTTGGCAACCCATTTTGTAACATAGGGATTTATACCTAGTTTAGTGAGTTTATCTATAAGTCCAGAGTTGGGGATGGTGTAGAAAGCCTAGGCAAGATCTAGATAGGCTGTGTGAACCACCTTACCCTTGTCTATATAGTTTTTCTGTATATACCGGCCATTTCTACTTTATATCTTTTGCTAGGTCCTGTCCATATTTCTCCTTTATCATGTACATGTTTTACCCAGAGGTTCCCCTTAATATTGCAAGTTTTCTTGAACTGATCTTTTCTCTTTATCATTTTATTATGTTCCATCAGTTCTTTGTGGTATTCATTTAAATATGCATCATTATCTCTTCTTTTTATAGTTGAAACTCTGCATTCAGTTTGATATTTTCCCTATCTATACTGCCTTTCCTCTCCCTCCTTCTACAGCTACTTCTAAAACATTCACAGACAGTCATTATGCCTTTTTACTCTTCTTTCAGTTTGGAATACTTTCATTACCACCTCTAGAACAATATCACAAAATCTGTTCCTTAGATTGTCAGTCACTATAGCCACCATGTCTACTCCATTTAATCTGTTCTTCCTCTATCCCACACATCAATATAGAATGTTTTTGAGCTCGTATATTGCTGATCTAATAACTTTTTTTGCTTTCTTTAACTCATTCCTTTACTTTATGAAATGAGGCTGATGGTCTCATCCATGGTCTGTTCTGGGCCTTACTTCTTCTAGCTTTATAATACTCATCTGTCTCTTACCACAAAGTATGTAGTGGATTTGATTTCATTAGTGCCCATCTTGTGATATCCACGTAAAAAAGCATACCTTAGGTTGTTTGAAAGCGAGCCACTTAATTATTTTCTTTCATTCTATCATTTGTGTAGGTGTTTTAGTGCTGTCCAGCTTACAGTTCTGCTCTCCTTTATTTCACACTCCAAAGCTAAACATTCCCATTATTCCAACTGTACTTTGATTACCAACTTTAGAATTCCAGTCACTTATGATGAATGCAATGTCTTTTTAGTGTTATATCCACAAAATGCTGTATATTCTCAAAAACAAGTCAACATCATCTCCTTTGGCAACTGTAATTGAAATACACTTGTATCTCTGTAATTATGAGTATATTGCTTTGGACTTCCATTTTTTCCTTTGGATTACAACCAAGTACTGCTTCTGATACCCTATATATTAATTATGAGGAAAACTCTGTTTCTGCTGCAAGGGTCTTGACCACAGTGAAAGATCTGATGATTATCTGACAAAAATGACACACTCTATCACATCTTTGTTTATTAATTCCCAAGACTCCAATACTTATTCATGTCATTTCATCTTTAGTCACAGATAGTTTACCCGCATTCATAGTTTTTAAATTACAAGTTCCAGTAGTGTATAATTTTTTATAACATTTGATTTTCCTTTTACATCTGAGATACTCAGCAGATGGATGGCATTGCAACTTTAATCCATTCATATTCTAATCTCTATCCCTAACTATACTTGCCCCTGCTTCCCATATATAGGTATAGACAAACATATTAGAAACCAGGAAGATACTCCCTAAGCATATGGTTTCACTAAGGATGGTAAAAGTGAGAGAGACATTCAGAAATCAGTAATGAGATAGATGACTGTGATAGTAGGAAATTAGTAGAATAAAGATTTGATACTATTAATCAAAATCTTCTTCAGACCATGAGTATGTCAGGCTTTACAGCAGGGTTTTCACTGTCAAGCTTTCTTTTGGACATATGTGGATCTAGTATCTGCACTGATCCTGAAGTCATTGTATTCAGCACTATTGTAGTGGGTTGTATGACTCTTGTCAAGGCAGGATTTCTGTTTGTGTTACCTTAGTTGTCAACTGTTCTAAGGAGGGTTTCTCATTTTTATAGGAAAGTATTGCACTGGTAGCATTAGGCTACTTTCTTAACCAGTTTTATTTTTTGAAATGAGACATTCTTTTGAGACTGGTCTCATTTACAAGTGTGAGATGCATGGAATCAGCTGTGTGTGAGAAGTATAGCGTCACCACAGCCTGCAGATGGACTCTAATAATGACAGACAAAATCATGCCTTTTTTGGTGCATAACATCCATCTCCTTATTTGACATCTACCACAGCTTAATGGGAAATGTAAGAATTTAATATCAAGGATGGAAGTTAAAGTTATTCAAAATGGCTTCTGCGTTGATGGCAGTCTGAATGTGGCATAAAGGCTCATGGGTTTATAAGGTCTTACCAGGTAGGCACCTCTGGAAACTGTAAGGAGCTTAGGCATGCAAAACATAAAGTTCAGTGGGTGTGTTTTTCAGCTCATTTAATGAGGGCCATACTCCATTCCCACAGAGTAAATTAGTCAATACCCATCTAGTTGTCAAGGAAAGCTGAATCCATGCAACTTATGCGGGAACAGAACTTATGGTATTCTAATCTTCCATCATCAAAAGCTAGTGTGCTACCTGCAATGAATCTTTGCATGCTGTGGGATAATAGAATTTTCCAGTCTTTAATCTTCAAGCATAAAAGGCTAGTGTGCTATTCGATGAGCCAGAAGTTGATGTATATATACATTAAATCTGTCTAGGGCTTAAACCTAAGACCTTCATCATTCTGTGCTGGAATTACTGCCTCTGAGCTAGAAAAGAAACCCTGTTGCAATTACAGCAAGGTTATTTTTTAATGTGGAATACTCCTTTCATTAAGGATTGTCTGAGGAAGAACCCAGCACAACTGTTATACATGTTTGCAAGCTGTTATATTTAGCCGTTGACACTGAGAGTGGAACTAGGCTGGCTAACAGACAGTCCACTGTTTTATTTAATTTTAAGGTACTCACTATCTGATCAAACCCTCTAACCTAGAATAAAACTAGTTCTGGGCAAGCAGATAAAGTATATAAAATAAACTTGAGATTATATCTTAATCAGTGTGATCTAGCTAAAATTCATGTCACACGTGCCATAGATAATATGTCATTGTTTTGGTGCTGGCTGGGCTCTTTACTTGTTCTTTGAAATTAGAATTCTTCTTGGACACCTTAGAATATCTGATGTTAATTTTCTTTAATAAACTCCTGTTAGGCAAACAATGTTGTGGCAGCTACTATCAAATACTGTACATATTCTTTATGTAAAACTTCAGGAAAAAAGAAATGAAGGTTACTTTGTTTTAGGACTGCTTCCCCTCCATTGCATTTATGATTCAAATCCATATTTAACAATGGGGTATTGCAAACTATGCACATGTTGCTCTTCTTTGGTCTTAGTTGTCAAGTAAGAAGACATCTGTATAACTGTCACATTTCTATTGGGTATCAGCATCATGTAATGGTCTGATCTATGAGGAATTGCTAGATCCCTTTTGGAAATGGAAAGAGATAATAAGCACTTATTTTACACTGGAAATACAAAATCCAGAAACTGGCAGTAGGTTAACATTTATTTATTTGTTTATTTGTTTGTTTATTTATTTTTATTCTTTGTTGACTGGGTTAGTTCCAGTAGGCTAGAAGTGCCTTTTCACGGAGACTGGGGTGATATTTATACTACTAGGGGAAATTTGGCCAGGGCATTAGGGAACTTACTCTACTCCTTTTGACACGTCATTGGATCTTTTACATCCATCTGAGCTTTCACCAACTCAAGCAGACAGGACTTTGGTTTAACAATTCATCTGAGAGATGGAGTATTTATGTCTTTATTAACTGGAATACCACAGTGTTAAGTTATATGTTCAGAGTATACATGCAACCCTTGAAATTTGTCATTAGGTTCTTTGAATTGGATATTTTTATCATACTCAGGAAAAATGGTCCAGGCAAAAACAAGGATGGTAGTCAAGTAAATTTATTCAAATATCACAAGTGCTTTCACTCTGGCTCAAATGCAGGGCTTTTTCAAGTGAAAATACTAAGTACATTATAATAGACCCTATTTAAATGAAATCCATTCATAAAAGGCGCCAAAACATTTAAAGTGCTGCACACACATAAAATCTAGTAAAAATGACAAGTTGAACACTTTTAAAAGTGTAGTGTAAAGTTACAAAATGAAATCTGAAAAGCTAAAAAGCTTTAAACAATATTTATATAATATTTGAACCCAGTCATTTTCAAATAATTTTAAACAAGGAAATAAAAGAAATATGAATTGTCATTCAACCACTCCCAAGTTACAGTTGAATAAATTTCATTCCTCCAAGCTCATGCACAAATACATACAGAAGAACACAACAACCTATAACAAAAAACAGCAAATGCACTTAAACAGTAACAGTGAAAGAGCCAACCGAAGCCAGAAGCATTAAAACAAGCACAATACATGGACTACTTCCATCACCCTTCTGCCAAGTCCATGCTTCACCAACAACAATTAAATCAGTCCTTTCATTTGACCATCCTCTTCACTATAGACCTTTCAACCACTACTACCTGCAGGCCTGAAGGTTTACACCATCCCTAGCAACATCCATATCAAAGTCCTTCCTTCTGACCCTCTTTCCAACCACAGTCTTTGCAACCACCTCTACCTGCAGGTCCGAATGACCACACCATCACCAGCAACCACCAAGTCCTTTCTTCTGACACCACCGATCCTCACAGTCCACCATCCAGTCCATCTCTCTCACCATTTCCAACACCATCTGCCACATCTCAAGGTCAATCCATTAACATAAGCCCAACAAAATTCCATTTCCCACACTCTACATCAGCTTGGCTCACCATTGTAGGCCCAACTTCCACCACTCCAACTTTATGTTACCAAAATAACAGGCAGTAACAGGCAAAATTCCATTTAGGACACCACTAACATTGCCGCTGCAACATCTGCTCACTTAACAATATAAGACGAATCACAAGGTACAACATAAAAATGAAAAGTGCATATCTGGAGCCAGAGAGGCGCTGCCATCTTCTTATCTAGAATTTCTATTATATGACATGGAATCAAGCAAAGAGGCTTATCAGTGTCTGATCCTAGAGAAAGGCAAAAAAATGTATGTGTGTCATTCTGGTATTTGACACTTGACCGTTAATAGTAATCACAAGTAGTTTTTTTCCCTCTAAATAACATTTTCCAGAAAAATCTATGACCAAGTTATAGAAATGTTTCAGCCTTAACTGAAGTCATCAATGTACTAGAAGTAGATACTCTATGACTATGCTGTGAAACACTCATTTTATACAAAGCTTGATGTATGTTTACCTCATGGGTATGTACCAAGCAAGGTTCATTAAAAAGAAAAATCAAAAAAGTCCCATAATAGCTGTATATAGGACCCATCCAATGAGACCCTGGCAAAAAAAAAGCCTCAGTAAAAAAATATCCACAAACCTTCCATAATACAGACATCATAGGAGATATATGTAAATCCTTCCTTGAAAATGCATGTTTTTTATCACAGTGGCTCTGAAACACACAGTGAAATACAGACCATTGCTTCCATTTTAGAATTTTTAATGGGAAAAGGTTTCTTATTAGAACATATGTTTTGTTATACAGGGGTTTTTTTGTGCAAAAAGGAGAATGACACGTATTATCTACTGTGGATTATGAGGCTGTCATGTTATGATCATTACAGTAAATTTGGTTGAAAAATTTTTACGTGGTAAATAATATTTTTCATTATTTTGCAGTTTTGTATGTTTGGTGTTATTCAGTTTTTAGGTGCCAAAATATTAGGCTACTGTGTATGAAAATTATGAGCAGCTGCTGTAGAAATTCAGCTTAAAAAACAGTCACAATGGAATCCTTGATTGAGCAAGGATGATGCTTTCTTGGGATATATTGGTAGATGCCCAGAATAGTATGCCTTCTTTATGCTGATGATATTGGCAGGGGGAATATATAAGATACTGATACATATGTTCTTATAAGAGGTTAGCTTGAGTAATGCAATAAGAGTCTTTGCGTTATTGAATGAGGGAAGCTTTTTCTGATAAAGGGATATGTATCCACATTGGAAGCCATGCACTCTCCAGCCAAGACTGGAATAGCTGGTCAAGAGTAGAAGGTCAACATTGCACCACACCATATGGAACATATAGCCCTCCAGAACACAAACCAGCACTGCCTTCACATAAAAACACAAACCATACACCCACCTTTGTGGAGGGTCTCAATACAAATCTATCCAAACAGCAGAGATCTTTAAGGCAGAAACGCACTTAACCACCACAGCGCAACACTAATCACGAGACACATAACTCTCCTATACAGTGTGCCACTCAACCAAAGCCCCTAATGAAAAACACCATGCCTAGCACATTAGTCATAGGTGACTCAATAGTGAGGCACACTGATGTCCCACTCACTAGGCTGAATGAGGAGAAAGTAGCAATCAGCTGCCAGGATCCCCCACATAATGCATGCACTCAGGTCCCTCAACAACAGGTACAAATATGACTCTAGCATTGTACATGTGGGTGTGAATGACCTGAGACATACCTCCCCGGACAACATGAAAAGAGACATGGAGGAGCTCTTGGATTATGTAGCCGGTGGGGGGGTATGACCCTAGCCCTGAGCAGCATCCTACAATCACCCAGAATGATACCACAGTACAAGCAGAAAATTATTGATTTCAACAATTGGCTAAGTTTCTGGCATCATTCTAAGGGGATCCAGTATCTGTCTGCCTGGGATGACATTATTGACAGACCTCAATGCTTTGCCAGAGATGACCTGCATCTGTTACCCATGGGCTTCTGGATACTGGCCAAAGCTTTTGCCACCCCTATAGTGCCTTTTTTAGGTGGTGTTCCAAAGACCAAATTACCACCGTAACAGCTACAAATGCAATCTGAGGGTCATGCTGCTCAATGCTAGAATTCTAAATCTCAAAATGAATTCACTCCAAGCACTCCTTAAAATGGAGAACATCGACATTTGCTCTGTAGCAGAGACCTGGTTCAAGGTAGCAGAAAGCACCCCTGCACTACCAGGCTATATCTCATTCCACACCTTTTGGCCCCAGAACTTGGACCAAAGATCCAAAGGCGGTGGTGTTTCCATATTCATAAAGGATGCACACACCTCCAGACTGGTATCCCAACATACTGCATCAGAGATACTTTAGGTGCAGCTAACATTGGGTAAGATAACAATTCAGGTCGTAGCCTGTTATAGGTCCCCAACCATGTCCCAAGACTCACACTCCATGTTCCTAAGCACCCTGGAGAATATTAGTGTCCAGCCTAACACTCTCATACAAGGTGACTTCAACTACCCCTCTATTAACTGGAAAACTACTCATGTACCAATACACTTGCCCGATGTTTCCTGAAATTCATTAATTCTAATGCTCTGGACAAGCTTGCTCTTACCCCCACTAGAAGAAACAACATCCTTGACCTGGTCATTACTAACATGGATGACTGCTGCTCTACACCAATAGTCAGCTCCTCCCTGGTTAGATATAACCACAAACAAATCACCTTGGAAATCCACATCCCTCCCACCCCCTCCACTCAAAGGTAACCAACATGAAAAACTTCTCCAAAGCTAACTTCGGGCTCCTAAAAACAGAGGTGGCTAACTTCATGGCACCCATGCAATTGGAGAATAGTTGCATGACCACCAAATCATACACCAATGCACTGTACGAACATGTACACAAATACATGGATTTCACCATACCCAATAGAATCATGACACTCTCCTCTAAAAAAAGGAAACCAATCTGGTGGTCCCATGCCACAAACAAACTCTACAACAGAAGGAGGAAACTGATGTAGAATAAGGTGAAGTCCCAATACTGGAAAAACTCCCTTATCATCCTCAACAAAAAGTTGAGATCCCTCATCAAATCCTCTAAAGCTGGCTATGAAAACAGAATTGCAGTAAATAGTAAAGACAACCACAAGGCCTTCTATAGTTATGTAAAGAATCTTCACGGCAATACCCAGATTTGCTTTGAGCTATTGCACAATGGTACCACCTATACTGAGCCAACAGATATTGCCAATGTACTGGCTGACAGATTCAGTGCCAACTTTACCTCCCCAAAAAGACTAATCATAAAACCGATAGATTGCCAGGCACCCAGTATTTTTGCTACACAGGTTAAAACAGCACTATCCAAGGCCAAGAATAAAGCTTCTATGGGACCTGACAATATCCCTGGCTGTGTTCTACATAAACTACAGAGTGAACTGGCACCTCACCTGTGTGCCCTGCTCAATCACAGCCTCACCTCAGGCTTTGTCTCTACCAAATAACACACTGCTATACTCATCCCTCTCCACAAAGGAGGAGTGACTACAGACCCTGGGAACTATTGCCCCATTAGCCTGACAAGTCTGACATGCAAAGCTATGGAACATATCATCATGGACCTAATAAACAAGGATATAGGGAATCTCCAAACTCTGGATCCCACACAGTTTGGTTTTGTGAAGGGCAGATCATGCCTGCTCAACTTGGTCAACTTCTTTCAGTCAGTCACCAGAACTGTGGATGAAGGCAAGGTAGTTCATATAGCCTACCTTGATCTGGCCAAGTCCTTTGATACCATTCCCCACTCAGGAATCATAGACAAACTTACTAAGCTAGGCATCAACCCCTATATCACTAGATGGGTTGCAAACCGGCTCACAGATAGAACCCACAGTGTGAAAGTAGCTGACTCCAAGTCAGACTGCCAACCAGTCACGAGTGGAGTCCCACAGGGATCAGTCCTGGGTCCTCTCCTCTTTGGTATCTATTTCTTAGAAGTCCAGGCCAACACAAAGGGACTGTGGCTGACAAAGTCACAGATGATTGCAAGTTAGGAGCCATTATTAACTCCCTAAATGATGTTGACATCTTACAGAAAGGCCTCACTGAGACCAACGACTGGTGTCAGAACCATGGCCTTAAGCTCAATGCCAAAAAATGTGTCATCATCCCCTTTGGGAAAAACCCAGTTCCCATGAATTATCACATCGATGGTAGTCCACTGAACACAGAAGCCGTTATAAGATATCTGGGAAAACAGGTCGACAGCAACCTCCCTTTTGACCACCACATTGTCACTGTGGTCAGAAAGTCCCAGAGACTGCCCATGCTATGGAACAGACTTTCCATACATGTCAAACAGAGCACCTCACTAGCCCTCTTCAAGAGAAATCTTGATGAGTGGATGGGAAATAGAAAATTCACCCCAGGGATCACCTCAGTGGCTCTACTTGACAGACACACTGGGAACTAAGGCTGGGTGGCAAGATACCAGGGTAATCCTATGGGCTAGACTTATAAAGGCTCCAGGGCCATTAGCTTAGTACATACCTATAAACCTATGAACCTATGTTCAGGTGTTTTGGGTATATAATAGGTACCCAACCTGCTTTTTTGGATATATGGTCTGCTTGAAGGATACTATCTGGGTGGGAATGCTTGAAGGATACTATCTGGGTGGGAAGATTTCTTTGTCTTTGACTTCAGGTTTTTTTCGTGCTTCTGTGGTATGAGAATGTTAGGGTTGTAATGAGATTTCTTTATTTATTTATTGCATTTGTTTACCGGGATAAGTCCACTGGGCCTAAAATAGCCCATTTTCAGTGGAGGCCCGGGGAGAAATGCTGCAACAAGATACAGAAAAAATATAAACATTAATTAGTACAGAAGCAGAAACAGTGTTACAGATAGTACATATAGTAATATATACAGAATATATACATAAAAGCAGGAATCTAGTTTGTTTGATTACAGTAATATATACAGAAAATATACATTAAAGCAGAAATCAATGAATTCAATCAGAGTGGTATAAACAGAGATCAGTATTATTGTACCAGTATCAACAAGTGAAGATAAAAATAAATATGGAGAAAATATCATCAGTCACTAGTAGCAAAAGACATAGGAGTTTAGTAATCATATAAGGAGAGTGAAGAGGTTAGGTTATAGAGCAGGAACATAGCCAGGAAGAGTTGAGATGATTTTTCAGCATTTGTTTGAAGGTGGTGGTGCTGCCTGTGTTTCTTATAGAAGGCGGAAGTGAGTTCCATAGTTTGGCAACAGTGAAGGCATAGAGGAGTTGACCAGCAGGTAAGGTGGGCTTCTCTACTTTTAGAAGTGGATGATTTTCAGATCTTAGATGCCTGCTGGAATGGTATTTGGCAAGTAGAGTTGAGAGAGCAGGACAGTCTGTGGGTCTGTAGATTATTTTGTGCACAGCAGTTAGTTGGGTGAATGAGAGGTGGTGGGGGAGTTCCAGCCACCCTAATTGTTTCAGTGACTTACAGTGGTGGGATGAGAATTTGACCTTGTTGGCGAATTTTGCTATTTTGTTGTAACACATAGCAAGTTTGGATTTTGTAGAATTTCGGATATTAGTGAGGAGAGAGGCACCATAAAGGAGAGAGGGTAATAAAAAGGTAGTTGCAAGGGTTTGTCTAGTAGAGAGGCTAAGAAAGTGTTGGTGCCTGTAGAGCATACCAAGCTTTTGGTGTGTTTTTTTGATGTTATTGTTTATGTGTAGGTCAAAGTTAAGGTTTTCATCTATAATAATGCCTAGTAATTTAGTGTGTGGGACAACTTCTATAGTGGTATTGTCTTGGGCTTGTATAGTGAAGAGTTTTTTATCAAATGGAGTGGTTTTCCTAGGAGTAAAAATTACTAGTTTAGTTTTTTTTTGGATTTAGGGCAAGATGATTGTTAACCATCCAAGATTCAGTAGATGTGAGGGCATTCTGGGTGATTTGCTGGAGTTCAGAGCTGGAATTTGCAGTGCATATTATTGTAGAGTCATCAGCATACTGGATTACTGAGCATTGTGGGAGAGTGGTGTGAAAGTTGTTAATAAAGATGTTAAATAAGGGAGGACCAAGTATGGAGCCTTGGGGTACCCCTGTGGAAGTATTGAGAAAGGGAGACTAAGACTGTTGCCATTTGGTGGATTGCTGCCTATTGGAGAGATAGCTGTTGTACCATTGTAGGGTAGGGGTAGGGGGAGAAATGTGCAGGGTCGATAGTTTAGAGAGCAGGATAGTGTGGAAAATGGTATCAAAAGCTTTGGAGAGGTCAAGGAAAAGTGAAGCAATTATTTTACCAGAATCCCATTCCCAGTTAACTGCATCAAGGAAGAATAGGAGGGCGGTAGTGGTGCTGTGTCCTGGTCTGAAACCATGCTGAGTGGGTGATAAAATTTGATTTTCATGCAGGTGGTTGAGGAGTTGGGCATGGATGCATTTTTCCAGTATTTTAGAGAGGGGGGAGAGAATTGCTATAGGTCAAAAGTTTGTGGTGTCTGTGTTGGTGCCACCTTTGTGTAAGGGAAGAATGAATGCTTTTTTCCACATGTCTGGGACAAGGGATTCTTTAATCGATCTGTTAATGAGTATGCTGATGGGATAAGCTATAGAGTTTGCTGCTAGCAGCAGGAAGTTTGGGGGTAGATTGTCAGGGGCCAGAGTACAGGGTTTTAGCTTAAGTAAAAGTTTTTTTTATTGTGCTGGTGGGTATGGGGGAGAATTTTAGGTTAGGGTTAAGGGTAGACTAGTTTTCTGGGATGATTTGGTCATCAGCTGTCTTGGTGGTGGTGCTGTTAACTGTAGGAAAGGTGACGGTTAGGTTAGCTATGGTGTCAATGAAGTAGGAATTGAAGAGGTTAGCAAGTTCAGTGGGAGTTTTTGTGGGTCAGGGGATGGATTGCTTTGAGAGCCTGGGTGTAATAGAAGGCTGATGGAAGACCAGAATTTTTGGGGATTATTTTTATGTTGGCTTTGTAGGTGGAAGTAGTGGTCTTTTTTATCAGTGGTTATTAGACGTTTGGCTGGTTACAGAGTTGCTTGTAATGTAGTAGAGTTGAGGGGTCTTTGTTTTTCTGCCATGATTTCCAGATTTTATCCCTTGTGGACATTACTTCTTTGGTGGATTTTGAGAGCCAGCATGCATGATTATGTTTTATTCGTTTTTGGTGGGTGGGTGCTTGCCTATTTAGGATGTCTATAAATGTTGAGTTAAAGAATTCAACAGCCTTATTGAGTGGTAGGGATTTGAGGGGTTTCCAGTTTACTTTAGCTAAGGTTTCATTAAATATGGATGATTGGAACTTAGTAAAATTTCTGGTAGATTTGTATTGGTGTTGGCCTGTGGTTGGAGGAGTTTTGCGTATGATGTATGCTGGGTGGTGGTCACTAATGGTATTAGGTAGTATGCCTGCACTGATGACATTGAAAGGGTGGGACACTAATATCCAGCCTACTGTGGAGCCCCAGTTGTAATTTTTGTGAGGTCTAGTGATATCTTCAATTAGTTGGGAGAAGTTGTAAAGATTTATGTTTTTTGAGGGGTTGTTGTGGCCTATGTCTAGACAATCAATATTTACATCACCTAGAATGATGGTTTCATTATCTGTATTTTGGGAAGTCCAGGCAAGTATGTTTTCTAATATTGGTATGTTGTTTCCTGGGGGAATATAAAGAGCAATTATGCAAATGTTTTTACGGTTGTTAAGTATTAATATAGAGATTAGTACTTCGGCTGGGGAGAAGTTGGGTGTTGGTTTTGAGTAGGGGATTAATGTGTAATTGCTAGGGAAAAGTATTGCTATTCCTCCTCCTCTCTTGTTGGGTCGATCGACTTTCAGGCTTGAGTATCTTAGGGGGAGAAATTCAGTGTCTTTTATATATGATTTCAACTAGGTTTCAGTAACTGCTATAATATCTGGGTTGTACTTAGAAATCCAGGCATGGAGTTCAGATATCTTGTTACTAAGGCTTTGGAGATTTATGGTTGATAGCATAAGAGATTTGCTAGATTTGCTGGAGCTGAGGGGGGCTGGGCTTGGGTTGAGTTGTACATCACCACACTCGGAAATAGTGCTTTGGCAAATTGTGTAGGTTATACTTCTCAGTTTTTTTCCTAAAAATGGGTGTAGTTGCTGCTGGTGGTATGATAAAGGGAGTGTCTTTGGAGAGTTAGAATTTTCACTTTGCATAGTACAGAGGTATTAGCTGTAAATAAGCTAGGGTGGATGTCTGAGTAACTTGATAATTGTGGATTATGGGTGCTGGTTGTACAGGTATGTACAGGGTACGTTGGGTGCCTGGAAAGTTCTGATTATTGTTAGGAGAGAGAGTGCAAGTGAGAGAAGCAAGATCAAAGTAATAGTTGTGATGGACATGATGGTGGTTGAGTGCAGTGTGATAAAGAATATGAGCAGGATAGAAGTAGTTTAGAGGATGGAGTACTATATGGGCTTATTTAGAAATGGGTGGGGAGGTAGAGTACAGTAATGAGGAGGTATGATAGAGGAATAATTAGGGGGGTTATGGGATAGGTGGAAGAAAAGTATGGGAGGGGTCAGGCTAGGTATAAGGTTGATGTTATGGGGGGAGGGTGGGGACGGGGGCAGGGAGCGGGTTCAGCCCCACAGGGAGAAGACCTGAAAAAATTATCAGTATAAAGGTGAGTACTGAGTTTAAAATATCAGTATCTAACAAAAGCTTAACTGAAGTAGCTCTGGAATACTTTAAAACTGCCAAACAGCCCTGTTTATATGCCTGCAGTGTAAATTAGAGAGAGTTGTGATTAGTCTAGAGACTATGCTGAAAGTAAAAGCAACATTTACTAATGTAAACAGTAAAGGCTTGGGACTGTGTGTGTGTGTGTGTGTGTGTGTGTGTGTGTGTGTGTGTGTGTGTGTGTGTGTGTGTGTGTGTGTGTGTGTGTGTGTGTGTGCGTGTGTGTGTGTGTGTGTGTGTGTGTGTGTGCGTGTGTGCGTGTGTGCGTGTGTGCGTGTGTGTGTGTGTGTGTGTGTGTGTGTGTGTGTGTGTGTGTGCATGTGTGCGTGTGTGTGTAAGGCTGATTCAAAGAATTGTCCCAATCTAGTGTCAATTGGCTGGAACCCTTCACTGATGTTATGCATACACCTTTTAAGCCTTAACACCTAACAAAAACTAAGTTGCAATTCACCTATTACAACAGAAAAGCTGTAGGGTGTCAGGTTCTTGCTTCCTGGAGTTTTATTTCGTTACAATACAGTGGATGAAGTGGAAAATGTGTATCGTAGTTAATCCCAAGTGGGGGTGGGGGTCACGCATAGATTTGAAGGCATACAGTTTAGTTGCTTTGTTATAGATGCTCCTAAAGTTAATGTTTATACATTTTAGACTTGTTTTGTCCAAGTTACAGGAGTGAGGTGTTACATTATTAATGGTTGTGTGATGGGAGAGGCTTTTGTGGATGGACTTGGGTTGGGGTGAATGCCACCACATAGTTGCAGACTAGGTAGCGATAGCTGGAATATACAGTGCCGCTTGGTTTTACATTTGTTCTTTGTGACTAGTCTAAGTTGTTTAGTTAATTTTATATACATTTGTTTGGAAAGAATGGATATGAGCTAGGTTGCAAAGGTTGTGGGAAATGCTGAATGAAACATTGGAGTAATTATCATTGAGAGCAATGGACTGAGCAGTGTGCGTAAGACTGGTTTTGAGATGTTTACGATAGTTGGTTATGTGTGCTAGAAAAAGGAGGAAAGTGAATTGTAGTACCTTGAACAGAATGTTAATTATTGTATAAGTGTTCAGTTAGTGAAAATATAAACTGGATAGTGATAGAGGGCTGGAAAGGGTTTGACTGGTTGTCAGTTGGGCGAAGTGGGAGGTGTTGAGTTACAATGCAGAAGAAATCCAAATGAAAGAAGAAAGGTAGGAAGTAGTTAGTGGGTGTGTGAAGAAGGGTAGTTAGTGGGTGTGTGAAGAAGGGGCAAAAGTACAGATTTTAAGCTGTTTTATGATTGTTGGTAATGTGTTGAGTGGAGATTAGCTTAATATAAGTGCAGCTGATGTAGGGGTGGGTGGGAATTGGTGATATGTTAGGGGATTGAAGCAGATATAACCTATCAGGTGCTTCAATAGAATGAAGCCCCCCCCCCCACAGATGGTTTTCCATTAAAAGTAATCATGAGGTAGAATGTTTAGAGATACAAAGACAAGGTATTTGAACTCTACGTAAAGTAAGTCACAACATTTAATAAATATTAATTAATGTTTTACAGTATACCTACATCGGATATAAGTAATGCAGACATTTAATTTAAATTAATGGTTTTCAAGCATTTTCCCTTTATTGCTTTTCTTCTCTTAATGCATCTTGGTCAACACAAGTCTCTTCTGCCCTCTACCATATGATCTAATGCTCAGCTCTCTTCTTCAGATGTCACTGCATTGTTTGAGACACTAATCCATGCTTTATAATTTGACAGTTGGCACACTGGTCATTCAGGTTAGGTTGTTACTGTATATGGCCATATGTCGGAGATCAAGTCTCATATGTATAATGACTTTTGATTTGTTTGTCATTTTGCTGTCCCTTGCTGTTACTAAGGGATTGCTTTCCTGGTGGGCTATCATTTTTATGTATACCTTGTGTGCATTAACATCCTGCTGAAGTTTGAAAGCAAGTGTTTTTCTTTCATGCTAACATTTGTTTGAGTATTTTGGACACTGATCCATCTTACAGTTTCACTTTAATCATTATCAATTGGCTCATATTTTAAATTGTGTGAGTTAACATTTCACACATCCTGTATTTTGGTCTATGTTGCAACGGAACAGGGTCAGTAGACCAGACACTCTACCGAGTTAATTAAAGAATAATATATAAATAATAACTGACAAAACCTATTTGACTTAGAGAAGAAAATAAAGTTTTAACATGTCTAAATCATTCCTCACTCTTTTGCCTTCACTCATATATGTGGTTAATTGTTTTATACCTCATGTACGCCAATGGTTAAATGGAAGTTTGTTAAGTGTTAACCAGACTAGGAACCTTGAGATTCAGTCATCATGTTAGATTGAGTGGAACTGTATAAATTATTTGTATTAATGTGTGTGCTTATTAGTCTGTATCTATGCACAGTTCACAATCTGTTAAGCAAGTTTAATTATATTAGGTTACTACTGAATATAATTTGTTATATTTATCACAGTGTACAAATCAAATAATTATATATTTATCAAAACATAATTAACAAATATATTAGTTTTTTTTTAAAACATGAATGATCTAAATAGTGATTGTAAAAGCACGGGATTGTTGAAATGCTTCAAATGTAATAGCCCAGATATAGCATTACTACAGGAAATAAACTTACCTGAAAAAGACATTTATACATTTGGAATCTAGTGAATTCCTTTTAAAGAGAAAGAAAAGGCAAGTAAATGATATGGAAAAAATAAAGTTATTATACCTGAATCTTTCATTCTGTGTAATGACACAAAAGGATTGTTTCCAGTAGTGTGACTGAATTTCAAAATTTGGTTTATTACATTAGCAAAAATGTATTAGATAGTAGGACTTGTAGTTGAACTGGTAACCAAATATTTTGATAGATTATTAGATAATCTAAAATGTAACTTTGTTTTGGAAAGTCATTTTAACTGTATATTAAGTAAAGAAGATTCTGGTATAAGTAAAGAACCTAGACATAAACCTTTTTTAAAATAGGAAATGATTTGCTTTTGCAGAATCTGACTCTTTGCATTTTATTCATTACTCTTCTGATTTAAGTACTTAGACATGTATTGACAGAATGTATTTTTCTATTGAAATGACTATTAACATTTATTAATTTTAGGTGATTTCATTTTTATTATCTGACTACAATGTCACTGCTTTTCAGCAGGGTATAGATTGAAAAAAATATAAATAGTTAATAAAATTCCCCATTATATAACAAAAATGTAAAGAATGTAAAGAACTAAGTCTTATTAAATAAATTCATGCATAGGACATTCTGTGCCTTGGTTATTTCACCATTTCTTGATATTGTTTTAACTGTTGCCGTCTTTCACACTTCAGCGCCACTCTCCTATGTTGTTTGAGAGTTATGCCTCACTTTGTGGGTCTTCTATACTCCATCCATCCATCCATCCATCCATCCATCCATCCATCCTTCCATCCATCCATCTCTTTGACGGATGTTCTCATTTCCACTTGCCTTCTTCCTGTATGCCCCAAATCTTGTTCCCAAAATTGTTTTCTGCTCTCCTGTATGCGTTTAAACACAGTAATCTGCTCTCTTTGACTTCTCAGCAGCTGGAGCTACTTAGTCTTCTGATTAGATGTCCTCATTTTTTTCATCTGTCTCACAGTGAGCATCCTGCACCCACACAGTGACTTCATCTCTATCTGATTAGATGTCCTCATTTTTTCCTCTGTCTCACAGTGAGCATCCTACCCCATACAGTCACTTCATCTCTATCTGATTAGATGTCCTCATTTTTTCCTCTGTCTCACGGTGAGCATCCTACCCCACACAGTCACTTCATCTCTATCTGATTAGATGTCCTCATTTTTTCCTCTGTCTCATGGTGAGCATCCTACCCCACACAGTCATTTCATCTCTATCTTATTAGATGTCCTCATTTTTTCCTCTGTCTCACGGTGAGCATCCTACCCCACACAGTCATTTCATCTCTATCTGATTAGATGTCCTCATTTTTTCCTCTGTCTCATGGTGAGCATCCTACCCCACACAGTCACTTCATCTCTATCTCCTCTAGCTTCCTCAGCTGTTTTGCCTTCACTGCCCAGGTTTCCATACTATATGAGTGGTGCAGTGCTAACGTTGTCACCTCACAGCAAGAGGTTCTCCAATTTAATTCTCAGCTGGGGTGCCTTCTGTGCGGAGTCTGCATGTCCTCCCTGTGTTCATGTGGGTTTCCTCCGAGTGCTTTGATTTCCTCCCATGTTGCAAAGACATGTGTTTGGAGTGTTTCTCCCTGGGCCTCCACTGAAAATTGGCTCATTCCAAGTCAGACTTTCCCAGTTAACAAATGTTAAATAAATGTGCCAGTACTGGTCACACCACCACCATTTTGTACACTTTATCCTTCAGCTTCTTTGGCATTCTTCTGTCACATTACCCTGGCATTCTTCACCAGTTGGCTGCAGCCTCACTGATTCTAGCTAGTTTGACTTCACTTCTACTCATCCAAATCTCTTATATACTTGAAGCTGTCAACCTGTTCCACTATTCTCCCTAATTTCTCAATTGTGAGTTTCTTCTGCTTCCCTCATGTCTTGTCATAATAACTGTCTTATCTGTACTCAGTTTCATTTCATGTACCTTCAATTTTGCATTCCATTCCCCTTTCATTTATTGGTGCTGTTTTTTCAGAGTCTGCCTATAATGTCATATTGTCTGCATACAACAGCTTTGTTGTTCTGTTCCTCCTGACCTGTTTAATAATGGAGGCCCTTACCAGTATGAACAGCAGTGGGCTCACAGCTGAACCATGATGCATACCCACTCCCATTAGGAACTCTCTGTGTGTCAGAACACTGTTTGTGCTTATATCATCATGTCCTTGTACATCACCTGCCCTAATTCTACCAATGTTTCTGGGGTTTCGAACAATTGCGGGACTGTCCATATCAGCTTTCTTGGCACCCTATCATATATTTTCTCCATGTCTAGGAATGCCCATCTGAACTCCATCCTCATCTGTAGCATCTTTTCAACTATCTGTCTCATTGCATCTGCCCCCATCCCTAACACAACAACTTATGTAAAAAAAAAAAACTTCTTGTAACACTTCAACCACATGAGAGAAACATGGACAAATAAACACACACCAGCACACATACATACTACTAACACTACATCATTCCCTAAATTTTCCCCTATCCTAAGCCACACTTTTGTGCATGTAAGTGTGTACACACACACGCGATCATGCAGTGTGCACACACACACACACACACACACACACACACACACACACACACACACACACACACACACACACACACACACAAGTAACATTGAAACACATGAAGAAACACTCCCACCCCTTTTCAAACCCCACTTACTTGTATTGCCAAAACATACCTTTGAGATTTTGAATATTTAAAAATGTGAATGTTCCACTATCTCTACCAACACTTGCATCCATTGAACAAAAGTATGTTAAAAAAAACAAGGAAGCCACATACATATGCACACACACACACACACACACACACACATATATATATATATATATATATATATATATATATATATATATATATTTATGTATATATATATTTATACTTTGGACTCACGAAATACTGAAATGTCAAATTTCAGTACCCCGAGACCAAAGTGTTGAAACTGCAGTTGTGCGAAACTGCAATATCCCAAATGGAAATGTCGAACCCGCGGTTGTGATGGCATATTATGAAAGTGTTCGTTTTTAAAGGGTTTGTAGTAGGGTTTGTGTGTATGTGAGTGTGTTTGGAGTGTATAGTGGTATGTTTTCTGTGTTTTGGTGGTTAGTGCGACCTCAACGTTTGTATATATAAGTAGCAAGGGTGTGGGTGGCGCAGCACCCCACTTGGGGGGGTGCAGTGGGGCTTGACCCCCTGCTTCTAGCTAGGGTAGTCATTTGTGTTTTTTTTTTGTGTTTGTGTGTTTTGTTTTAGTTTCTTGTAGTGTCAGGAGGTAGGTGTCTTTATGTTTGTTTGTGTGGTGAAGTGTTTCATGGTTTTTGACTTCCGGTTGTGGTGTTTTGGGTTTGTAAGGTTTCAGCTTTATAGTCTCAAGATACTGAAATTTGAAATTTCATTATTTCAAGATTATAAAGTGAATCTATATATATATATATATATATATATATATATATATATATATATATATATATATATATATATATATATTTATATATACAGTATATATACATATACATATATAAAAACTAAAACCAACTTCACTATGCATCTGTAAACCTAAACCAAATTCTGTCCAAGACACATATAGCATGATCACACATCAGGAACTGTTTATGAAAATAAAATAAAACTTTATTATAAACTAAGTTTATTTATTTGTTTATTTATTTTTTTGTTGACATTTGTCTTATTTTATTTTTGCAACCAGTTCCTGAGCTTGCTCATGTTCTATGTGGTTTGGACAGAATATGTGAGTGTGCTTGTGTGTGGGTGTCTGTGTGTGTGTGTGTGTGTGTGTGTGTGTGTGTGTGTGTGTGTGTGTGTGTGTGTGTGTGTGTGTGTGTGTGTGTGTGTGTGTGCGAGATTTTTGCAACAAAGCAATATGAAAAAACAGTGACTTATTCCCGACTAATGCCTGCTTATTGAAAAGTGCAGTTACTGAAAACCAAAGATACTGAAACACAAACGGTTGGCAAAAGGAGAACAATATCCTTTTGTAATCTTACAAGATAAACCCCAGAAGACATTCAGACCAAATTTGTCTGAGTAGTGATAGTGTTACAGAAAGTTTTTTTGTAAGGTAAAAGCATTGTTTGGATTAATTTCTGTGGCAAGGTAAGGTTAGCAGATATTAGCAAGTTGAATGGGGGGCATTACATGTTACACTGTGTGCGTGTGTGTGTGTGTGTGTGTGTGTGTGTGTGTGTGTGTGTGTGTGTGTGTGTGTGTGTGTGTGTGTGTGTGTGTGTGTGTGTGTGTGTGTGTGTGTGTGTATGTGTGTGTGTGTGTGTGTGTGTGTGTGTGTGACACACACACACATACACACACACAAACACAATTAAAATACATGTAATCTTTAACAGAAATTTTGTATGATACAAGTTACTACTAAATGAAGCCATAATTTTAGCATGACTTTAAACAGTTTGATGCATACTTACTGTCCTTATCTTCCTACGGATACCTATCATAATGTCGACTTACCATAATACCGAACTGCATATGAGTGAGACGGAAACACTAAATCCACAAAAGCGAAAGTAAACATTGCTGAAAGTGTAAAACACTGAAATGCAACTGTGCATGCATTGCCTCCATTTACCATTTCCCCACTGAATTAGCATATATATATATATATATATATATATATATATATATATATATATATATATATATATATATATATATATATATAGGGTGTCAGGAGCGCAGCCCCCTCCTGCAAAAATGTTATTAAATGTATAATTTTGTTTAAACTGTTTTTTTTTTTATTTCTATTGTTTTAGAGGTTACAACTGGTGTATGTGCATGCTCAATTGCGTTTCTGTGTTTTACATTTTTGGCAATGTTAATTTTCACTTTTGAGGATTTACGGTGTTTCTATCTTGACCATATGCAGTTCAGTATTATGGTATGTTGAAGTTGTGATAGGGGTCCTTTCCTACTGCAGTTCAGTGAACTATGTTCTTCTCTTATAATCCTTAAATTCCAGAATTCAATTGCCTATTATCAGCCACGTATATAAGAATGCAATTGCCTAAGCTCAAGTATAGAGACCAATTTCTTATTACCAAAGAGATGTATAAGAATGTAATTGCCTAAGCTAAGGTACAGAGGTCACTTTGCATATTGTACTGTAGCACTACAACAATTCTTGTGATATCTGCTGTTCATGTGTCACTTTCTGGCTTTAGAGAAAGCAGACTTTTTTTAAGGCATAGCCTCTCACCCAATAATAACTACTGCGGAAGTGAAATCATAATAGTTTTACCTCATCTACCAAGAACCATGCTGTTTAAGCTATTCTGTTACCTGTTTCTAGAGTCATTCTTTTGAAGCATTATTAAATGTGATGATATCTATCCACACTGAACAGTATGTAGGTGTGCCTGCAGAGGTGACTGCAGCCTACAGTTTCTAGGAGTAGCCTTGGTTACTGAAGCAGTGCTCCATGTGCATTATAATTACTCTGCTTACTTCAACATGTCTGCAACAGCATATCATTTCCTACTGGAAAGTACATGTGTTCTAGGAGTGCATTACATGCAGCACTGCATTCAGTGCAGTAGTTCCTCTGCACCTTCATTTGCTTATGCCATTTATTGTCACACGTCAGGTATTCTTAGAAATAAATGCGCCACCCCGTCCTTATTGTCAGCTATGTGGCCTTAATTCTGACCAGCTGTGCTTACAGATATATGTTAGTACTACAGTTTTAGGTGTGATCTAAGAACTACTTTACTGTTATGTCACTGTATGCTTCTGAATTCATCTTTGTTACAAAGACTACTTATGTATCTCATCTGTTACGATGTTGCAGAATGTCCCTGATTTTGCCTAAGAGTCTTTCTGCTGTCCTTTGTAAAATAATTGAAGCTCTGGCTAATCATCCAATAATACTGTCATAAAACTGTATATTATCTGGATCACAGCTTAAAATTGATCTTAGGTCCAGTCTATCCAACTGCTAAAAAGAAGAAGTTATACTTGCTGGATTTGTGCATCAGAATATAAAGGTTAATGTTGTTTGTCTTTCGGTTTTTTCCCAGTTAGGGGTCACCACAGTGGAACTCCGGTCTGCTAATGATTGGCAGTAGATTTTCACAAACGCCAAGGTGCCAGCTCGACATTTAACCTTCAATGAAGGCACGCCCATTTACACATGCCTTTCGAATGCCCACCCAACCACAGGGAGGACATGCAGACTCCACACAGAAGGCACTCCAGCTGAGAATCGAACAGGAGAACCTCTTGCTGTGAGGCAACAATGCTACTGCTGCACCACCGCAGATGTCAAAGAATGATAATAATAATAATAATAATAATAATAATAATAATAATAATAATAATGATAATGCAGCAAGTGAAATTTCAACTGCATTACTTAATTTTACAGACTATGTCCACATTACCTGATAAATGGCCCATAAAAATGAGATAATAAAACATCCATTAAAATTAGTTAAAACATAAATAAAATAAACATTTATTAACATTAGTATAAAACAATATTCATTGAATTCATATCCTCCCCATACCTATCAACTTCTCAGTACAAGAATCACGGACACAGCAAACAATAATGTTGGGCAAAGGCCCAAACAAGAGACAGATGTTAAAAATTGTTCTTATAAAATTGAAATGTTGCTAGAATAACAGGTTTTGCATTTTCTGAAACATTCTTCAAAATTCTGAAGAGTTGGTTATCAGTGTCAGATTTTTTTTTGATCAAAACAGTGATCTCCACCTTTCTCATATTTCTGTTTGCTCAAGGGAAATGTTATTCAAGAGTCAAAATCTCCCTTATTTCATGGTATGCATTACAGACTTAAGTCTTGGCAGGAAAAGGGCATTGATATGGATAGATGCACAGTGTATTGGAGCATGTTTGTTCATAAGTTTTAGAGTATGGCATCATTTTATTTCAGTTAGGGTCACAGACTGATTCTTGAAACATTTTTGCATTCAAATTATATTGTGATTTTTGTTTTTTAATACTATTGCTTGACGTCTGTAATATGCTTATTTTATTGTCTCAGAATAAAATATTGTTGTATTAAAAAATAAATAAACCCATATTTTTACATCCCAAAAATTCTGAAGAGTTGAGAGGCATCCTTCGTTCTACAGCTGCTACAGCAAACGTATGTCTCCAGCAGCAGTTAAGGTAACTATTGGGTTACTCAGAAAGAATGAAACAAAATGGCGGTCCTGGGTTATACTTACAAATGAATAGGCAAAATATTTCTTTGTGAGATACATAACAGGAATACAAAGTAATTTTATGGATTTCTTTGCTCAAGGTAGCTAAGAATGAAAAAAATAATAGTAGTAGTATTAAATATTTGACACTGAAGAGGCAAAAGGGAGGGGATCACATGTATGCCTATGTCTTATCTAAAATACACCAATGACAGCAGTGTAAAACCAGTATTTTAGTTTGCCGAGAAATTGTTTGAAAAAGTTGAAAGATTTTGTTTTACAGTATGAGAATCTGGAAATAAAAGTCTATGTGTTTTCCTTAAAATGATGTGTATGGCAGCAGAAATATAACATTAGAAATTTGTGCTTTGAAGAAAGTATGCTTTCTTGGGAAAAAAAAAACTATAGCTGCATGTAGTAGGGGTAGTGTAGTGGGAAGGCATGTGACTTAATTGCACATTAAGGTGTAGACTATTTTGAATTTTTGGTGGGAAAAAGTTTACTTGTCATAAAGTTTGAAAGAATAAGTATGGGACTGATGCTTTGGAGGTTGAATAGTAATACATAGGATTACCTGTGGCTTGATAAGTAAAACCCAGGACTGCCATTTTGTTTCATTCTTTCTGAGTAGCCCAATAATTGCATTAACTGCTACTGGAGACATACATTTGCTGCAGCAGCTGTAGGAAGAAGGATACCTCTGAACTGTCCAGAGTTATTTGGATGTAAAACCATGGGTTTATTTACTTTTTTTAGCATAACAATATGTGATTCTAAAAATTTTCACATTTTGTGATTTATTGTTTGAGGGTAGGGCAGTAGATGGCTATATATAGCAGACTCAGGGCATAGGCTGGTCTTGAATTTCGAAAAGAGAGAAAAGAGTTAAACAAATCTGATTCAACATAATATAAAGAACACTTAGCATAAAATAATAACAATGACCGACCAGTGGGAAAAACTGAAGTACTTTAAGAAATAACTGAATGTCTTCTGAAAGGAAGCAGCATAAAAGTTCAGTGATCTGCAAATTTATTACAGATCAAGAAGGTATTTACTCGGGGAAATATCTTGTATATTGAAGCTTGTCCATTAAATGCCTACATAGTAATCTGCAAGCCACAGGCATAGGGATGAGAAACTCTGTTGTTTTTGGAGAAATTACTTATTTAAAAGTTTTCATTTCAATAAATAATAATTGTGCATGTGAGTCTATCAGTTTTTTTGAGGCATTAATATAAAAATTGGAAAGTAAAGGTAAGTCAAGTGGTCCAAATTAAATAAGCAGTTAAAACACAGCAGCAGTAAAGGCAGAATAAAAGAAGTCTGGGAATAAAACCTTAAATTCTTCTTAGTTACATATAATGATTCAGTGACATAACATTGTTATAGAGGGATTCAGCCGTGCAGATAGGTAAAACAGTCTTAAGCAACTGAACATTAAACATAGGTCATGATTTTATGATGTTGTTAAGCAAATTCTTTCTACCAGTTTAACATTCCTTAATCAGCTTAATTCCTGATGAAACTAGCGTAGATTAGAAGAAACAGGATATTGTCTGCATGTGCAGTACATAGAAATTTGCAATATAAAAAGCAGAATAACTTGCTGTTTATATGTGCCAACCCTTTACACATAAACTGGCCCTGTCCACACATATACACACCTTTTCCTTACTCATTGCGAAACATTTCACCTGCAAAATGTCTGTTTCTCACGCTAATAAATACTTAAATGACAATACTTTTTATTGACCTTTCTTTTTGAAAAGATTACACATGCAGAATAAAATGGCATTTGTTTGGTCACTGAATGGATCTTATGAATAATTACCAGGAATAACAATGTTTTGATTATATTCACTCTGACGTAATGTGTCAACAGTTTAATAAATTATAGAGGGGTGTCTAATCCAAGTTTTATGTAGAGATGTGGCATTTTATATTCTTCTGTTTCAAATTATTGAATTTTTTTCTGCCCCTGGGTTTTACTGTCACATTGCAGTATACTGTTTCAAAAAAATTGGACCATCTCTGCGTTCTTCTATTGTTCAAGTACAACACTTGCATTTTGTCATATGCAGTTTTCTTAAATCCTTTAAGGCTTGCTTGCTCACTGAAATGCACCAAGCTTCCAAATCCATGGCACATACAAAAAATAGTTAATCCTTTTACCCTTTTTATACAGGGTTGGGGTGTTTTGTCAACTGTCAACACCTCCCTTCATTCAGTGCAACTCATCTGCCTTCTTCAACAGTCATGCCCAGCTGCTGCAAGTTTTGTCCCACATGCACTCCATCAATCTATTGGCTACATATTCTCTTCTCCTCTTGTCTTCTTTCTGTCAGGCTGAATGAAAGTTTGCAAGAATGCTAGACTTATTAAAGAGGTAGAATGTACACCCAGCAATACGTTGTACTGTTAGTGTAAGCACCCAAAGTTTCATGTAGTCACAGCTTTTTTGGGGTCATCTGCCTAACAACCTGTTTATCTATTTATGAAACTATCTTTACCAATAAATATTGGATATGTTTCACGGTAGCTATTCTAATGCAGAATTGTAACATCTATATTGAAGACAGAACAAAAATTGTTCTGGGCACATGATAAGGGAGAAGGCTGGAATTTGAATTGTTTAGCTTAAGCAAATGGTATTTAACATTTCCAGTGAATGGATCACAGTGCCTTATAAAAATGACATCAAGACTTTCTGTTTTTGTTAGCTAAGGAGTTAACTTTCCTGAAGTTTTTTGTGCTAGCCAGGTTTGTGCTTTGGAGTTATTTTTGGAATAGAATTGTGCACATTCTTTTATCTCTCATAGGAAAAAAAATGTTGTTTAATTTCCGTTAAGCCATACAATCTATTAACTGCATGAAACATATTTGTCTTCAAAGAAACAAACAATTCCACTAGCATTTTTATTCACAGCAAGAAGCACTGATTTAAGCAAATGGTCATATTTTAACAGGACTTTCTTTGTTTTGTCATGTAATTGGAAAGTATATTGTCAATATTCTTCCTCACTTGCACCAAGTTTTCCTCCCAACTGGACTAAGCTCAGACTGAATTGTTTGCATGCTATAGGCACACAGCTCCCATGCTGTAACAGAACACAAGCCAACCATTAATTAGATAGATTTAACATTCCCTATTTTGCAATATATCAGTCTGTTAGTGTACATAAACAGATTTAACATTCCCTTCCCCACTCTACCAAATTTCGGTCTGTTAATGTGTATTTTAGAAGCCCAACAATATTACTTAATACTTAGATTTTGGTCCATGGGTGAGTGACTTGCCATGGTAATTATTTCTAATTCAGTATTCTAGTGATGACTTTTGAATACACTGAGATAGTTTATGAAACATGTACCCATTCATTATACAAACACTGTATTCCAGTTTACTGATTATGTTTTACAGCACCTTTGTTTATATATGTCAGGAATTGTCAGAACAAATGTGTCTGAATGCAGCAAAACATTGATTCTTAGTAGATTTATTTGGCAAAACACAATCTGCAGATCTGTTCAGAAAAATCTTTTGGGTTTTCAAGAAGCTCTACATACAATATATCCTTCCCTGAAGTATTGTGAAGTGTACATTGGCAGTAGATGATTGTCACTGTTGAAGACACCCTGACCTCATGTGCAAAAATGGGAAAAAGAGGCTGTGGATGGGTGGATGGATGGGTGGATGGATGGATGGATGGATGGATGGATGGATGGATGGATGGATGGATGGATGGGGTATTTTAATAAAATAATGATATGTTTAGTGGAAAGCAAGGATTGTGAGCTGGAGATTCCTGTAGGTCAGAAGTTTTTTGATGAAGAACATATTGATAAAATATATTTGGTAAACTGTTATTTCAGTGAAATGTTTTTGTTTCATCTTTAGAAGATAATTATGAATGCTAACAGAATGTTCTGAGTCCTTCTGAGTTAGCAGATGCATATTTCATCTTCACGTCATATCATGCTTGTGAGTAGAATTAGGGACTTCATAGAAACAATCTTCTCTTTGCTCCTGGATATTAAAGCTACATAGACAGTGTTATATAGGTATATACAGACATTTGTGATAAGGTTGTGCACATCTGTGTTTAAAGATGAACATTGTGATGAAATTTCAACCCATTTGTAACTACAGGACATCTAAATAAAATTTAGGCAGACATAAAATATTTAAAGGCTGTAGAAAAGAGAAACACTACAAAACAATTTAAGCTTGTAAATAAAGTCATGAATTGAAGATAAGCTCAAGAAATGTATTTTATTTCAAGGCTTCTATACATCTTTTCTGTAGAAAACAAATTAAATCACATATTGATTTTGTGTTTGATTATAGGTATGAGAATTAATATAATTCACTGTGGTGGTCACAATAGCAGGATGAATAAATATTTTTTTCTTCAATGGCATTTTCATTTCTGTTTATTCAGTCCTTGTTCTTTCTTTTTCTAAATCTTAAAGTCTTCCTTGTGTGTCACTGACTTAAGTTCAGACTTTTGTCTGCTCCTTGATTGATGCTAAACTTGTTTCTTGCTTTGCTCTGTTTTACTTTTCCCCTTTCTCCTTCCATTGCCACATAGATCATTGGAGCTACAATTTTACACAGTAGTAGGGCCTACTGCAAAAAAATTAACAAACAATAAAGTATAACTGTACGGTGGATTCTCTATTTTAAGCTGATCATGTTTTCTTTTTTTTTTTGTTTTTTGTTTTTTGTTTTTATGTTTGTCACTCCTCTTTTTCAGTTATTTTGCACAGATGTATACTAAAAAATAACAGTTTAAGTCTCAAATTCTTTAGAGGACTTAAAACATAGAACCAGTCTATAACTTCCCAGAGTGTGTGACTATACTTCTTGTATATACTTTGTTTTACAGTGCCAAGACCTTGAAAAGTTTGCCTGATTCTCAGCTGTCAAAGATTTTTGATTCAATGGAGGAGGTAAGTATTGAGATGATATAATCCACAAAATGTATTCAAAGAAGAGAATTGAGAAAAACATTGAGAAACAGGAAGAAACTGCTTATACAAAATAATCAAAACTACCTACTCTTGTACTATATTGCTTTAACGTGAATCAAAATGGCAAACATGAACAAGATCATATAGAGCAATAATGACACTATACAGTCGAGAGGATGTATAAATCTGAAACTTGAAACTGGACAAAACATTGCAGTGTTAACCAAATACACTAAGCTCAGCAAAAATGAATGCTCCAAAGATGCTTTCAAAATAGCTTCATATTACAACTTGAAAACATTAAGCACTTTCATCTCAAGAAAGAGAGACTTCATCAGAATAATGAAGTACCAACACAGAGGCACTATATATTGTCCAACCACAAATGTCATTGGTTGATTGTTAATGAAGCAATTAAATTGATTATTCTTTTAAGGATCCAGGTTAAAAGGACCATTTTTTTTCAGCATAGGAAGGTTGTTACAAAAGAAATTCAATCATGTTATAATAGCATTCACACACTGCGTGTAAATCCCACTTTTCAGTTAATAAACTTATCACAAAAAAAATGCCAGCCTAAAAATTGTTAGCTTTTATATTAAGCACAGCAGCAATAGACACATTCTCATGCAACTCTGGGGGAAGGTCACTCCTAGTCTAAGTTGCTACTTCATTTCCCTTGCTTTTAAAAAGGTCTTCCAATCCCCCCTCTTGAATCCAATTACATTTTTTCTAGGATATCAAAACAAAATTTATTAAATCCACTCCACTCCCTGGAATGTTTATACAGGGCACTATATTCATTTTTTGAACCCCTCCCCATTTGTAGAAAAAGCAGGGTATTTTTTTCTAAGGTAACTAAAGGAACCGCAAAGTGCAATTGTTGTAAACAGTGTATCTACATTACAAAGAATCAGACCTTGGTGTTAGGTAGCACTATGAAAAGCAGAATCACAATCTAAAATGGCAATTGTACTAAAAGAGTTGTATACCTTGACTATTGTGTAGGATGTTTAGCATTTTATGTTGGCAAGACTGAGTATGCTCAAAGGACACGCATTTATGAGCATACATATGACATTGCCAGCAAAAATGAAAACAGTGCCCTGTATAAACATTCCCTGGGGTGCAATGGATTCAATAAATGTTGTTTTAGTATCTTGGAAAAATTGAAATTGGATCCAGGGGGGTGGGGTGGGGTGTGGAAGACCTTTTTTAAAAGTAAGGGAAATGAAGTGCCAACTTAGACTGGGAGCAACCTTCCCCCCGTGGGTTGAATGAGAATGTGTCTATTGCTCCTGTGCTTAATATAAAAGCTAACAGTTTATAGGCTGGCATTTTTGTGATAATAAGTTTATTAATTGAAAGATGGTGTTTACACGCAGTGTGTGAATGTTATTATAACAGGATTGAATTTCTTTTGTAACAACCTTCTTATGCAAAAAATAGTCTTTTTAAACTGCCTCTTTAAAAGAATAATCAATTAAATTTTTTCACTAACAAACAGCCAATGAAATTAGTGGTTGGACAGTATATAATGCTTCTGTGTTGGTACTTCATTATTCTGATGAGATCTCTCTTTCTGAGATGAAAGCACTTAATGTTTTAAGTTATAATATTGAACTATTTTTCAACCATCTTTGGACCCTACGTGGCATTAATTTGTGTTGTTCTAAATATGAAACTTGACTTAACTAGAAAAAAATGAATTATATGTAGAACATTAAAAGTGAGCACATGAAATCATTGACTAGAATTTTTGATGTGCACTTTGACACTCATTCAAAAAGTATTTAAGCTAAACCATGGATATATATTGCAATTGAGAAGCATCAGTAACACAATCAGTAATTATGATGATAATGGCTGAAAGAACAGAGTACTGTACTCCTCTAACTTTAATCTGTTTCCTTTCTTTTATCATTTCCTTTCTTTGTTTCTTTCATTCATCATTCCTCCTCCTCCTTTCAGTTGTGATAGTGCTTTTATTGGGGGTCTATATTATATAAGCAAATGCAATGAATTGCCATTGCTATATAATCGACCCACAATCCACGAAAACCCAAAAAAGTCGAACACATGGATCAGCAATTTTTTTCCCAGAGGAAAAAAATCACTGATCTGGAAAAAAAAGAAAAATCAAAACACAAAACAAATGGGGGGCAGCTTCGCCCCCATACCCTCGATATTGGGGCTGTGCCCCAAATACACCCTACTTAAAAATACCAACTCCAAGATTGCACCACAGCAGAGGAAATGGCAAAGTCCCGAAAATGGCCCAGTGATTTTTTTCCCTAAGAAGAAAATCGCTGTTCCGTGCTTTCGGTATTTTGCCATTTTGCATAATGACGTTCGACTAAACAGCATTCGCAATTCATTGCATTCATTAAAATAACAGGGAACCTTTGATTCTTCTTTAGGCCATCTGTGTATTTCTTCACACATTTTACTGCCAGCTGCTGTATCTCCTTCACTATATTCACAGATGTATTGATTCCTATGACATGTCTCTGCCAGTACATATCTTTTGAAAAATAAATAGTCTTACTTTTTTTCTATTTATTGTTTGTTATGTAGATCAAAAGGACTAACCCTTCTGTACCTTGCTGATCCATAACATATGAAATATAACAATGCCGGCATATAGGACCTTGCAGGAGAAAGTGAAGCAAATGTACAGTAAGATATTTGGTATAAATATTAGTACAAAATGTAGAAAAGTACCCATTATTGTTAGAACAAAAATACATAACATTGTGCTCATCTGACTGAGAATAAAAGATGGGGAGGGGGCTAATAAGAGTTTTAGTGAAGTATATAAATAAGTTACATTCTTAGATTTGTAGTAAGATACAGAGATTTTACTGAGTTTCGGTATTGATTTCAGGGGTGAAGCCAATGAATTACATTTTGTACTCATAGATGCTTATTGCTAGTCCCCCATCTACCTGGCATTTAAAAAGTGGTCATATCACTTGAGCTGTTGCCCCACCCCACTCTTAATGTGTGTAAAATGTTCAGCTGCTCAGTCAAAACTATTAGCGGAATTGTTTTTAGATTTGCAATCCTGTCTGTAAGCATGCTATATACATGTTTTAAAAGCATTCACCTATATGGTTGTAGATGTCATATGGCATTATAAAGCCCCAATGTTTGTAACAGATTTACAAAAAATGTACTCATTAGAGTATATAGAGTATGCCTGGCTACACTCTTGATTTAGTTGTGCTTATAGATGTTACTAATCATTTGACCCCTTTTTGTGAGAGAGGATAGTAATATGATGAGTCTAAAGGATGTGAGAATTTAAAACATCACTTAGAAACCGCATTGCTGTTTGCAGGTACTGAGGCACTGACTTAGCAAAGAACTTTTTAATATCAGCAGTGGAAAATATGGTTTTGAGTTTAAGTATGTATGGTGAAATTAATCTCCAAATGCCAATTATGGATACATGACCACTGATGCAAATAAAAGACTGTATGACTGAAGATGCAAACAGATATTTGACCAAGGAGCAAATGATAGGGGAAAATGTTAAACGTCTTCCCCTTATAAAGACAAGCTACATCTGTTGGAAACGACTGGGAACATGTAGACACAAGGAGCCCTACTGCTTGACAAGAATTCAGAATGTTTGAGATGGTAGACCTAAAGCAGTATTCGTTCTGGGATGCAGCCTGGTTGAGTATGATTTTGTTCTGACTGAAGGATGACTGGAAGAAGTGGAATGCTGACAGAAGAAAAGTTATGTATTGATACATATAGGAAGAAATGTGCAATGTCCAAAAGATCTTTCCTTTTCTATCTCTGCTATATAAGCAAAAATGAGGTAGACCATAACAATTATATACTTTGGGAAAGGGAGGCTAGAGATTATTTGTATGTTATGCAGCAAAACTGCTTTTACAAATCTGAAACATAAGTACATTTCATTATCATGTAAACCAATAAGCCATTTGGGCTCTAAGCTGGGTTGTGAAATACTAGTGAGTTCTGTATGCTGCATGACCCCGGTCAATTGTTTGAGTATCAGGGAAATTGACATAGTTCCTTCTCTATAGAAAGCCAAAGTGGATAGTAATACCCTGAAAGGCAGAGAATCTTCTGATATGTATAGGGAAGTTCCAGAATATTCAAGAATGGAAGCAAATGCTTTTTCAGAGAAAGTGTATAAACAGAGCTTATAGATTGTACTTCTTCTCCAGCAGATGAGGCAGCTACATTGTTTATAATGTAAATCAAATATTGTGGTGAGTGATACTTACAGTAAAAAAAAGTTTGAAAACCATTATTTATATAAATCATCACAGCTGTCCTTTAAGCAAGTCTGGCTAATAGCACTGCTCTACATAAATGGTGCTTGCTGATGATATGATTCAGTGATTTTCCATTGGTGCTCTGGTCTGCATTATGTAAATGAGCAGGTTTTCACAGTCCTTTTCTTAAATCTTGTGTTATTCTCAATACACTCCATTCAGCCAAGGAGAGCCATGTTTAATCTAAACTTAGTAAAGTGCATGAAATGGCCATTAAACCAAAACAACAGATATGATTTATTATTGTGGTTAAAAACCAAATAAATGGATTCACTAAAATATATAGATAATTCAGACAGTAACTTCCAACAGGAAAGTTATAGCTAAACAGTAAATTCAGTCATGGATAGTTTGAGAACTAAATGACATGTTCAAGGGAATAAGCCTAGACAAGATCAGTTTTCCGAGGAACAAAATATTTTATAACAGTTTAGCTCTTTCTTCTTTGAGAAAGATGTATGTTACATTGCAGCTCAGCATGCTTTTTTGCAGATTTCTAGAAATGTTCTGGTCTTACACTGCTAACACAGGAACAAGCTGGTCGATGATGATCTGTGGAATCAGGAGAGAAGTCTGGAACCAGTAGTCCCACACCTGCATCTGATCAGTAAGGACAGGAATACTGTTGGGCCTATTATAAAGAAGCCAGTTTTGATTACCATATGGCTGTTGGGTGATCTCTAAGCTACTCATCAGTGGAACTGCGGTCCCTGACATCCATGACTTATGGAGTTCAGCTCTATCCATTTCAGTAATCTGGATGGTGTAGGTAGGCCAGGATGGGGGCACCGGGTGGTGTTGGGGGCACTGTGGAGACCTTTTGCCTATAGCTAGATATAGATAAATTGATAGCTGGAGATGTAGACACACACACACACACACACACACACACACACACACACACACACACACACACACACACACACACACACGCACACACGCACGCACACACACACACACACACACACACACACACACACGCACACAAATATAGATGCATGAAAAAGAAGTACTACTTAGCTTTCAAAGGTTCAGCAAGTGATAAAATAATCCTTGATTAAATAAAGTACAGGAACTGCTTACATTTCTTATTACATCTTCCAGCTCTAACAGTAAACTCTGACTGATGTCAAAGACTGAAAGTATCTGAAAACTGAAAAGGAACATTCTGTAAAATGCTACAAATAATGATAGAAGTGACCAAGTTGTTAGAGGAAATATCAAATATGGATGTATAGAAATGTTGTGCAAAATTCGCAATAAGAGAAAAAAAATGTCATAATACTATGGAGACATAGGCACATATCCCTTATGTTACTGCATAGTTTGATAACCACTGCCACTATTAAAATGAAAAGAAGATCCATGGAATCTAACAGCATACTCAACTGTTTCATATGCTGACTAAAGGAAAACTCAACAACACCCCTAGCAGCCATGTTAAACAAGAAGTAAGTATGTGACTATATCACTGACTTATGGAGTTCAGCTGTAGTGGTAAAATTTAGAACTACAGGTCACATCTGACCCATACTATTTAAGACCCATCATGTGAAACGTGGAGCGTTATCCCTTATCAGGAATGATATTGGAACCTACTTCTGACAGCTATGTAGAAGTATGAGTTTCATTTTGGAAGATCTTCTATTTTGAATCTTATGGCATTCTTTAAACAGGTAAGAACCACACTCAATGAAGGCCTGTTAGTGCATGCACTTATTATGACTTTTATGGTATTTCACACTATTTCACATAAGGGAATGAATGACAAATTAGAGCCATTACATGTTAACTCATAGAGTTCAGCAGGTAAAACACCAATTAAACAAAAGGACATAATGAGTCAAGGTGGGGTATTGCCTTTCTAACCTGACAGGAGTTAGGAGGGATTTTTGTGCTGAGTACTGAGGGCAGTTTTTTTTTTTTTTTGGTTATTCTTATCAGACATATAAGTGTGAAAATGTCTATGGATAAGTGAATATACAGATAAGTGGAAACTGGGCCACATAATTACTTCATTAAAAAAAGCTGAAGTTCTCCGAAATGGTTTGTTTAAAACAGTGCACAAGTGGTGTAATAGCAATGCTCTCACCTTTAATGTCATTAAATGTAGCATCACATTAAATAACTCTCAATCATAAAATGCATGGCAGATCATAAAAAATGATATAATCATTAAAGAGTCAGAGTAATTTTCGACAATTTAAACTTTGACCAGTGTGTTGCTTCTGAAGACAGGAAAGCATATTCTCTACCCTATCTAATCTTAAGGGGCATGTCTAGTCACACTGATGAGAACATTGTTCCAGTTAATAGTTCACTGGTCCAACCCATTATTGAGTATAATCATGCATTTTTAGCCTTCAAACAAGCCACCTGAAAGTCACAGAGAAGTTGTAATGGCTCCTTAATGATTTTCTACTACAATAATCATAAGCATGGAAACCTGAACTATTCAGAAATGCTTCATGCACTGTTATATTCTGTTGATAAGAGTTTACTCAGATGTGGCCTTTGCCGGTTCTATAAGGCAACACCTGAACCAGTGCTGTTTCAAATTATACCTGGAATGCAGTGATGAGGGAGATGACACTAGATCTGGAAACTTAACACTAAACATGCATATAAGTAATACAGAAAAGAGTTAATTGCATCAAACATCCCCTTTCAAGGTTATGGTAAAAGCTTTTTTTCAGGACAAGAAAGTCTTTAACGTTTATCAGCAATAACCTTGACATACATATTAGTACAGCGGACATTAGAAAGTTGTGATAAAAATATAAAAAGTGGTTCCTGTAATGCAAATAAATGAAATTTGTGTTGGTGAAAATGCTGCTCTGCTATAGGATTACTGTCAAATGTATTTCAATGCTGTCAACATATTGTCTGGGATGGTGTGTGTACACCAAACAATATAGTATGTGGGATTCATACATCAGGCATTATGGTGAAACTTGCAGAAGTAGAGCATACAACAACAAAGACTGATGTGGAATAGCTGCAGAGATGCTGTTAAAAGGAAGAGCTGAATAGCATGACAGAGATGGTTGACTCTCACTGAAGAGTAAATGTTATGGCTAAGAGTAGGGATTCTTAGATGTTACCAGCCATAGTGTTTACTCAAAAAAAGGCTTCTGTCTCAGAGAAAGAGCTCTATGGACAAGAATAAGGCGTGTTGTTGATTTTCAGGCAGAAAACTGACTGGAGGAGACATTTGTCTCTCTTTGAAAGATAACATTGTGGCTAAGAGTAGTGACTCTTGGAAAATAACAGCTGGAAAGTTTACAGGAAGAGAAACTGGAGCAACAGGAAATACTTGTAGATCTATCTGACTCACTATCTGAAGTTTGATTAAAATTACTTGGGACCAGAACTGTAAGACTTTGTTTTGTTTACAGTATTTTTGTGCTACAAAATTAAGCAATTTATCATGTTATCTTTATGCATTACTGTATGAAAACTTCAGTGATTCTGATGGTATGTTTACAGTGTATGTCTTACATAATACACAATATAGATGATTCATATCCAAAACTGAAAAAAACGGAGAGTTGCAAGTTTGAAATCTAACCTTCAAATGGCCTTCTATTTGAATAAAGATATTGATTTCAAAATGAAAATGTAAATATATTATTACAATAATTAAAGGTACAGAGGAAGTATTTTTCTAGGGGGTATGACACCTCCAACCTTTCCCCCCTTATTTCATATACTAACTCCTTTAATGAACTACCATGAAGAAATATGTAACTCCATCAACTATGTTTTTAACAAATGGTGCAGTTTTCTTAACCATTTAACAAACTGCATTACTTGTGTTGGAATGGCCTTCTAATCAAATTGCCACTGCAATGATATTATTTGAATCAACTAGAAAAAATAACTACTCACAAATGTTCAATTTTAAATAAAGGATGGCAAATTACTTTATTTTCAGTAATAAAGCATTTAAACTCATTATGTTCTCAGCACACTTAATCTACAAAAATAGCTGTATTTGCCTTTCACCAAAACATTATTTCCTTGAACTATTAAACCAATCAAAAAAGCAAATCAGTTACTTTTTCCAGTTGTATAAAAAATGGCCAGTAACTTACCGACAAGATCAGTCTGCTTAGTGGTATAGAGAAAGGATGTTTAGTGCACTAGTGTGTAAAGTTGGGCGTTAGGGACAGTGGGAAGGTTAGAGTTAAGGTTAGCACACATGAATAAGGGTGGGCAGGGAGATTCATCTCCCTTCACTATCCTACTAATGTGTGCTAACCCTTATAGCAACCCCACATATTAAGTCACTAAACATCCTTTCTCTGACAGCACCACTAAAAAAGACAGATGGAGATAGATAGACACACATGCACACACATGCGAGCACTTCAAAAATACCAGATTCCAAGCATAAAGACACAGCTAAGTTTTCCTTCATGTGGGCATAAACACTTATACACATTCAACCCCAATACTGAAAGTTTCATTGGGAATGAGACTTTTGGCATAACTACCCACTCCTGCTTATCTAACATCTGATACTGCATGCTTTGACTGTTCCTGCACTCAACAAAGCTTGCATTCAGACAATTCTGACCCTGGAAACAAACACACACACACACACACACACACACACACACACACACACACACACACACACACACACACACACACACACACACACACACACACACACACACACACACACACACACACACACACACACACACACACACACACACACACACACACACACACACACACACACACACACACACACACACACACACACTGCAACAGGTAGAACATTTGTCCATGATGCAGGGCTTAGGTTCTATTCCCACACTAGGCAGATCAATGACTAGCACTGCAATGCAGCATTAGGGGGTATTGCAGTTTAGAGTGTGTTGTCCATTGGATGAGAAGTTCCCATCTCCTTGAGTTGGTAGTAGTTCAGATGGATGTAAAAATAGTAGGGATTCTTTATTAGTTACAACTTATGTATACTATTTACATCATATACATTATTTACAATTATTTACATTTTATATTTATAACACAATATAGTTCATATACTTCAATTATTTCCCCCAGACTTTTTCCACAACCAAATGTGTTTCGTCTTCAAAATTTCAGATAATACCTATTTCCCATTACATTTTATTTCATTCAGTCTCTCATTAAATTTTGTCCATAGAATTATTTCACCTTTTTTCTTTCCTGTTACCATAATATCCATATTCTATCATGTTCATATTTATGACTTCTATACTTTTAAAATCTTTCAATATCTTATTTTCACACAATTTCTCTCATTATTCTCTTACCCTCACACATTTCAAAAAGAAAAAAAAAACATGTTCTGTCCCTTCCCCACAATATTTATATACCATTCCTTTTATAGGACATGTTAGCTTTAACAGGTAATTTACTTATTGTCAGTCTCCACATAACATCCTTACATTCATAGATCCTTTTACGCCACAGAAGGCTTGTTTTAATTGCGTTTCTTTCTTCATTCTGTAAATGCTTCCAAGGGTAAATATAATAGTGCTCACTCATTATATTTATCTTTCTATACCACTCTTTTCTGTTTTTATTACTTTTTCTGCATTCAGTTTCCATAATAAAATCTTATTCTGATATTCTTTTATATCGTCATTTACATTATTCTTTTTCTGTCTTTTCCCAGTTTGTATTCTTTCCCGAATATCTTTATATTTGCTTTTCATAATAACTTCTACTAATTTCCTATTTTCTTCTTTTAATTCTACCAATGCTTTATAAAGATTCAAAGAAGCTGCATGGATAATAGGATTAATTAACCCTAATCCTTCCCCTTCCCTAACATACAAGATTCCTCTTCTAACAGGACTCAGTCTTGAGCCCCACATAAATGAGAATACAGTCAAGAATATCTCCTTTTAATACTTAGATGGAATTATGTATATATATATATATATATATATATATATATATATATATATATATATATATATATATATATATATATATATATATATATATATATATATATACACACTTAGTAAGTAGGCCATTTTACCTAAAATAATAGAATTACTTTTTTCTTATATGACAATCTATATGATTTCCAAAATATACATATTTCTCTTAATTTTATATATAATTTTCACCCACTGAATTTTCTCTCTGCATATTCATTCCAAATATTATTCCCAAAATATATGTCTCATCATTAAAGTGAATACCTTCTAGTTTCCCCCAAAAAAATCCTTTACTTATATCTTTATTAATATCCAGAACAAATATCTTTAAATACTTATTTAATTTTTTAATTCTACATTCCATCCATTTCTTATTCTTAGTAACTAAAATGATATCACCTGTGTAAGTAAGAATTATTGGAATATGTATTCCATCTATCATCTTATACCTTGCCATTTTCAATTCTGAATTCATTGTGTTAACAATCACATTAATGACTAATGCAAATAAGTACTTGCTAGACATCCTTGCCTTTTATCACATCCCATTTTAATGTATTCACTTAGCTATCCATTTAATATTAGTCTTACATTATTATTGTCATACACTGACATGATTACCTTTATTTTTTATCACTTATATTGTAATCTCTTGATGTATTCTCTAACTCCTCATATTGTATTCTGTCAAATGTTTTACTCACATCTCCTACCATAACTTTAGTTTCTGTCTTTTTATTTATAATATCATAGGTTCATAGGTAGGTACTAGGCTATTGGCCCTAGGGCATATACAAGCCTAGCCAAAAAGGTACCCTGGCTTTCACCACCCAAGAAAATAATTTTCCTGTGCCCCTGTCGAGCAGAGCCACAGAGGTTATCTCCAGGGTGAATTTCCTATTTCCCATCCAATCATCAAGATTTTTCTTGAAGAGTGCTAATGAGGAGCTTTGTTTGATATAGATAGGTAGTTTGTTCCAGAGTGTGGGAAGTCTCTGGGACAGGAATCCAGCATGTTCTGTTTATTGTTGTGACAAGGTTTAGGTCCCTAGAGCGTGTCGCTTGGAGAGATTGAGATTTCTATAAATGGAGCATGTCCAACAGCTCTGGGTTTGACATAGCTTTGTATGTTAGGCAGAGATTGCCTCTGAGTAGGCGATATGTGATAGAGTTTAGCTGGAGTTTTTTGAGACGGTCTGCATAGGTCATCTGTTTGAGGCCAGTAATCCTCTTTGTGAGATATTTCTGCGGCCTTTCCAGTTGTTGTAGATGTCTTGTAAGGTACATACCAAAAGGGGCATTGTACTCTATAATAGGTCTAATGAGTGACAAGTTGAGGGTAACAATGACCTCTTTTTTCCTGGATGAGAAACCTTTTGTGATGAGGTGTGCCATGTAGAAGGATTTCCTGATTACTGTGGTGATGTGATTATCAAAGGAGAGACTACTGTCCACCTGTGCCCAAAGGTCTCTTTTCACACTTTTAGTGTTAAGTAGACTACCAACTATGTGGTAGCTCATGGGTACAGAGTTTTTACCAAAGAGGATGACAATGCACTTTTTGGCATTGAGCTTGAGGCCATGGCTTTGACACCAGGCATCTGTCTCAGTGAAGCCCTTTTGTAGGATGTCCACATTGTTAGGAGTTTCAATTGTGGCTCATAGTTTGCAGTCATCTGTGAACTTTAGTAACCAAAGACCTTCGGTTTTAGCCTGTACTTCAGAAAAGTAGATACCAAACAGGAGAGGACCCAGGACTGAACCCTGTGGTACTCCACTTGTCACTGGTCTGAAGTTGGATTTGGAGTCTGCTACTTTCATAGTGTGGGTTCTGTCACTGAGCCAGTTGGCAACCCATCTTGTGACATAGGGATTTATACCTTTTTTAGTGAGTTTATCTATAATTCCAGAGTGGGGGATGGTGTCAAAAGCCTTGGCGAGATCTAGATAGGCTGTGTGAACCACCTTACCCTTGTCTATGGCTTTGGTGACTGCTTCAAAGAAGTCAATCAGGTTTAGGAGACATGATCTGCCTTTTACAAACCTGAACTGGATGGGGTCCAGAGTTTGGAGATTACCAATGTCTTTGTTTATAATCCTAATCATCCAACAGTTCTCTTAGTATCCATAGTAAATCTTGTCTTTCTTTCCCTTTTTTCCAAAAATTGTACCCTCAAGCAACTTAGCCACACCTTTTCCTAATCCTTTTCCCATTATTCTCATAAATATTTTATAATCTGTATTGTTCACTACTATTGGTCTCCATTTTTAATATCCTATTTTTCTCCAAATAAATTTCATAACCCCCATACTCTGGTCCACAGATAAGTTACTGTTAACAGTTACTAGATCCCACATCCATGCCGGTGACTCCCTCTACTCATCTTACATATCCAAAGTTTGGAACTCCTTGCCTTCACCCATTACCCTGGAATCTTCTCTAACCAAATTTAAAATGTCTATCAAAAGCCATCTTAACAACAAATGGTTATGTCCCTGCTCCACACCAGACTAACTTCAGTCACACTTCACTACTGCTGTAACTCTTGCCTTACACATATAGTCTCTTCATAGGACTGCACAGTCTTATCAATACCCCATTCAGATGCATGATGTGACTGTATATAGTTAACATACCTTAATATCATTTGTATATAGTGTGATCATTTTTAAATGTTCTTGCCAATGACTTAATAATGTTTGCTCATTAATATGGCATTGTTGTATATAGTAGAAACATGTTATTATATTTTGCTTGTATATTTTGCATAAATGTTTCTTTGGTTCTTTTCTCCCCGGGCCTCCACTGAAAATGGACATGTATCCAGTCTGACTATCCAGGTTAACAAATGTAAAATAATAAAATAATAAATTAATAAATAATATCTCTTTAACTATCCATTTCCTAATCACTTATTCAACACTTCCACAAAACATACATTTAGCCATTCTTCCATATTATAATACATATAAAACTCAATTCTGTCCATCCTTGTGGCTTTTTCTGTATTCAGTTCTTTTAGAATTTCATTAAACTGTTCCACATTTATATTTTTTCCATAATCTTGTTGTCTTCCTTGCTTAATTTTTTAACTTTCCATATATGCCTCTGTTTTATCCCCTCTTTTTAAATGTATTTTATATACTCCTTTATTAGTTTTCAACTGCCTTATTACGCTGTCATTTTCTCTCACTATCTTTCTCAACAATGGACCCACTTCTTTTTTCTTTTGTTAAAAATACCTTTGACATTTTTTAAATCATCTTCTGATTTATTTCATATATTTTTTTCTTCTTTTCAAAAAAGCTTGTATTATTTTAAACACCTCTCTAAATATTTCCTGACTTAACTTGTATTTCTGCTTTGTTTTCCCTTTTCCTCACCATCTGACATTCTAAAAAAGCATTTTTTATATTTTTTTCTTTAAAGTGTATCCACCAATCTGTCTAGTCTTCATAGAAAATTCTTATTTCTATATATTTTCATAATTTATCAATTTTCCTTCTATCTTCCTCATCTAGATCTTTCTCATTAAATCTTTTAATACATTTACCTAACCCTATATATTGAATATTACAAAATAATCAATTTCTGTTTTAATATTATTTTTGTAAATCCAGTGTTTACTACCCCATAAATATAAATTTCCATTTTCACTATTCCATACAACTTCTTAACATTATTCCCTTCTTTCTTTCTTTCTTTCTTTCTTTCTTTCTTTCTTTCTTTCTTTCTTTCTTTCTTTCTTTCTTTCTTTCTTTTTTCTTTCTTTCTTTTCCTTAAATTGAAATTGAAATCTCCCATTAATATTATTACCCTACATATTCCTACATAATTTAAGATTTTTTTTTAACATTTCCTCTCTTTCTTTTTTAGTAACATGAATAAATTGCAATGATTCTGTACATGTGTTTTTATACCTTATTTCTAACACTGTTATTCTACCTAAGTCCACTGCAGAGTAACCTAGGACTTTTCCTCTTTATTACATAACACACCAATCCTTGAACATGTGTCCTTTCCTATAGTTCAAAGAATACTTCTACTCTATAGCTCTTCTGTCTGTAACATTTCTTCTTCTGTTAATATAGTCATGTATTCTAAAATAATTACATTCATATCAAGTTGCACACACCATTCTAAGACACATAACCCTATTTTAATATCCTTTATACTATTAATATTTATAGACAGAATTTTCAAATGTTTACAAGTTTGTTGTTACTTCCATCTTCCCTTTGCCTTTTTTATTCTCATAAACAATCACACTTTTAAATTTCCTTTTTCTATCTTTCACCCTTTCACTATTGAATTCTTATTTCCTCTCACTATTTTCCAATTTATGTCTTCCTCTTCATGTGTTCCCTGTACAACTTCTTCACCTTCATTACGTTCACCGTCCTCATATATTATTTTTTCATTATTTCTTTATTCTCCCCTTGTGTAACATCCTGTTCTTCATGTTTATGTTCTACTTTTTTTTCTATATTATCTACACATTCTTGTATTTGCCCACATTTTACACATTAAATCACATTATTTTGCCACATGCCCCGTCTTTCCACAAATAAAACATTTCTTTTACCACAATTACTTATTAAGTTATCATTCTTTCCACAGAAAAAAAACATGTTTTTGATTGAACTTGATATCTGACAAAACCTCTATTACCCTTACATTTATTACCCTTGGAATATGTATAATTTTATTGTTTTCTTTTTCAAAATCATCCCACAATCCCACCCCCAGTCCATAAACCTCTATCATAATATATTATTGTAGCTTCTGTACTTTCTTTGCATGTAGTCTTTAAACAGTCCTTTAATGTTTCTTTATCAGCTTCAGTTCAAAATTGTATATTGTACATTGTACATTAAAAATTCAATTTTTTTGTTTCTCAATTAAATGTATGTACTACATACGAATTCCAAGGATTGCAGTCTTTTTTTTTTCAAACTTTTCTAAAGAACTTTGTATATACTGTCCTGTCTCATACACAATGTTACAATAAGTATCTTTATTAAGATGTATAAAAGCTGTTACTTCTTTATGAGAAGTTCCCAAAGCACCAATCACTGTATCCCATACCTTATACCTTTCAAGTTCTTTCTCTTCTTTTCTGCTAAGCCGTACCACAAATTTCTTTTTCACCATCTCTCTTTATCCTTCTCTTATTCACTTCTTTCATTCCTTTACCATTTGTTGATACAATTTCTTCTTTTCCTACAATCTCTCTCAACTTCTACTCCTGTATTTTGTCCATGATTTCACCACACAAAGCTACCAGTTCACTTTCTGGTTCCCTCTGTCTTACTATTTCTTTTAGATATACATCCCACAACTCTCCTGATTGGAGAGTTGTAGTTATACATTCTGATCTCAACCCATCAAACAGACTTGTTTGGAATATGTATTCAAAATCCTGTGAAAGTCTGACAGCCTTCATTTCACCATCCTTCTTTACTTCACTTTTCTCCTCCACTCTCACTAACTCATCCGATCCTCCAACCTCATTTCCCTTTGAGGAGTGGCAGATTTCTGATACCACTCCCTTCTCCAAATCCTTTTCTTCTACTTACTGTTCAACAACCTCCTCATGCTCACTTGTTGCACCCATCTTCCTGCAAGCTTCTCAGAGCCACCTATGTACTCAGATTAGAAGACAGAAGTGTAACAGTAAAGCAGTCTCTATTTGTTATGAGTAGGGGAAGTTCCCCATTGTTCTGGCCAAATTTCCCCAACTAGTGTAACTATCCCCTTGGGCCTCCCCTGAAAAGAGGCTACCAGCCTACCCAGTCAACAAAGGACATATATATATATATATATATATATATATATATATATATATATATATATATATATATATATATATATATATATATATATATGTATATGGGTCTACTGCTTTTCATCGGATGCCACGTATTTGAAAAAGAGCATTAGACTGCTCAGTTATGCGAAAGTGCACTTATTCAAAAGTGCACTTTTGTGAACTCAGCTTCTACGAATGGATCACACCACAGTGGAGGACAGCAGGAAAATGTGCTATGTCCTCTACTGTGGTGCGGTAGTCACGGACCTTAGGGTTAGGGCACAGGTCATGGTAAGGGGATAGCCCTACTAGCTATCCCCTTACCATGACCCGCTCCCTAACCCTAAGGTTCATGACTACTGCACTAAACGGCAGTACGTAGCCTGTTCACTGAAGCAGGTTTCGTGAAAGTGCACTTTCAATTAAGTGCACTTTCGCGTAACCCAGGGTCTACTGTGTGAGTTTGAAGAAGTGTATTTTCGAACTTATACAGTAGACCCATATATATATATATATATATATATATATATATGTGTGTGTGTGTGTGTGTGTGTGTGTGTGTGTGTGTGTGTGTGTGTGTGTGTGTGTGTGTGTGTGTGTGTGTGTGTGTGTGTGTGTGTGTGTGTGTGTGTATATGAATACATATGTAAGTTTGATTAGCTGCTTAGGCATCTGACAGTGCAGGTAGGGATGGTGGGTATGCCTATCTTGAAAGGAGGGAGCATGTTGGGTATATCTCATTAGTGGAGCTCAAGCAGAAAACATTATGCTGAGTTGGGTAGGTGGGGAGGACTGAGCAGAATCCAGCATTCATTTTCCTTTCCATGCTCTGCCCAGGCTGAAGACAGTGCCAGCTCACAGGGCAGGACTTAGACTAAGGAAAATCTCTGACTAGTCTACAGTATAACAGCTGTTTGCTTGGTCATCCCACTCTAGAATGCCAGTAGTACATTAAATCAGGGCTGGATCCAGCACAAGTGACCTAGACAGTTGCTTAGTACTTGATCTGAACTGGAGGCCCCATAAAGGTCAGGGAAAAAAACATGTCCTTCCCACATTTCTCAACCCCACTTGCCAGTGGAACCTCTTGTCTTCCTTGTTTTCATGATCTCTTCTCTTTCATTTCCTCAAATTTACAGGCGGTGTGAGAGAGAGAAAGAGAGAGAGAGAGAGAGAGAGAGAGAGAGAGAGAGAGAGAGACTTTCAGGAGCCTTGTCACAGTCAAAACAAACCAATATCATAAAAACCTGTAATAGCTCAATCATGTTTTGGAAACGCTGACACCCCACAGTACTGGAGACATCAGCATGTTTAGTGTGGATCTGGTATATAATTTTTTTTTATTCAGTGCATTATGTGTGTGTTTGATCTGGTACATGATTATTTAGTGCATTATGTGTATGTTTGTGAATGTGAGTATGTATTTGTGTGTGTATGTGTGCATGTGTGTGGGCATGTGGTTTTACAGACTATCTTTGCTTTTAGATCACATGTTTGTCATCATCCTTCTACAATGCTTTATTTTCTGAGAAAACACTGAGGATTATAATCAGTCAGTGATGCCAGTCTTTGACGTTTCATAGTTTGTATTGCTCAGAAAATCAATGTTGATGCAAAACTAGTTATTTTGCTACATTTTTAATTGAGTCAGAGTTTGCCTTTCACATTGTGATGCCTGTGCACTGGCCCAGTAATAAAGGAGCCTCAATCCTCACAACTAGCACCAGTGAGGGGAATCCACATTGGGAGGATAACAAGTACACACACAGTAAAGTACAATTTCCCTTAAGAGCACACAGAGATCACAGTCAGTCTGGGGCTGGTTTCTTCCTTTCTCTCCAGATCCCCAATAAGACTCCCCACTGGCACAGCTATAGGGTTCAGATCTCTGCCAAATTGTCAAGCCAAAACTTCCAGCACCCTATCTGTCCAACCAGTGCTTCATGTCCCTGCCCAAGTAGCTGACACACACTCACACACTTTGAGATTTGAGTTATATACAAACACACAGACACTCCTGGGGAAGGCTGGCACAGGTTCTCCAGCTATGCCCTCTTCTGCCCAGACTATACCACAGTACTGACTGCCACTAACCACTACTATCAGCTACTGTAAAGTCCCTTACCAAAGGGTGTCCAATTCGGCTGTGCAATGTTATTATTATCCAAATGGCAAGTGTGACTGAGACTTGAAAACTATTTAGGAGTGGCTTATACAGTATCACCAAATACATGCAAGTACTGTAAGAGCTTAAATGATCTCTACACAAAACAGCCATAGTTGAAAGGTTTAAAATATTTAATAATAAATAATAAAAACATAAGACAATACTTATTCATTCAACGCAGTAACACTAGAGAGTTAATATTGTAGGACAGTCTGACATAAATATAGAAAACAGCTAGACTAATCTGACTATATTCCTATCTGTCTCTAAGAGAAATACTAAGATCTAAATAACTTTACTTACAGAGCAAGGCACAGTGCTGGTGAGTTTTTAGCAGGTATGAAGACAAATCAAAATGCCATTCTTACTTTTTGAGATAGCCCTTAAATTGATAATACACATTACTGCTGAGTCATTTCAGATTACATCATTCTTGACATTTCTGCTGAAGTTTCCCAGGCTCGCAGAACTCAAAATTTTAACATTTCTTTTTGATCTGCGTCTCCAGGAAGCAACAGCAATAAAAGACACTTTACATGTGAAACCTAGTAATTTTCTATGTCTTAGGACAATAGAAAGAATTTCCTAGTCCAGACATCCTGCCGCCAAGCTTGAGATCATACACAGTTGTAAAATTCTTTACTTATCACATTTTTTCCAGCAGGGTGCACTGTGGTTACATTTTTGAAGCTTAGCACATAACAGTTTTCTTGCATTTGTGAAACAAGCCTGTAGATCATATTAATATTTGCAATGACATAGACTTCTATCTAGCTAGGCTGGCCGCATTCACACACCTGTCCCCAGTTTTGCAGAACATTTCTGATTTTGCCTCATATGTATGCCCTTATTAACTTCATTTTCTAGTGCGTATCTGGGGGTTCTGGTCTGTCAGCGATACTAGTGATAGTAGTTTCATATTTTTTTGTTTAGAAAATGCATATCCATGCAACACCTGTTGTTTTTTTATTTTTTTAAGTGGAGTCGTCTGACATCTATGGCTCTTAGCTGTTAATGAACTGCTTCAAGTAGACAAAATTATAGAGTTGTATGCCTTCCAATTCCATCTGCCATCTGTGTGAATTCGAGCAAGTCACTTCATCAGTCCTACCATACCACCCCTGAAAAGAGATGCTTTGTATAGTAGATTTACCTGGCTAAAATACATGAAATAAAGCAAAATAATAATAATAATAATAATAATAATAATAATAATAATATGTAAACATTGTCTCTCTTTAGTTCTTTGTCTCTCCCATTATTTTTGGATTCATCTGGAATTGTTGTGCAGAGAAGTAGAAATGTACTGTGGTCTGTTCTTTATAAAATATGTGGCTTTTTGACAAGTTGTTGGGGTTTAAAGTTATTAAATTGACAACAAGTATGTGAATTTGAAATTGTATATCCTTCAGAAAATATTTACTAAAGTAAAACCTGTTACAGTAACAATTTTCAAAATAAATAGCACTATTGAAAATTTGTTTTTGATGATGGGTCTTTGTTTCTGATTCTTGAGCCAATGCACTGAGTGGGAACAGGAGAGTTGCAGTGCATAGTATTATGTAATTCTGATGGCAATGTGCTGAGATACATTTCTGGGCCATGATTTGAGAATGTGTCATTCTGTGTACACCAATTTTGCTGAAATCACTTTCAGCAATAATGGAGAATTTAATTTTTTCCACTGTTGTGCATCCTCAGATTAGATAAATTTAAGCTTAAGGGTGTATGTCTACCCACCCATATGGGGGTGCATGACCCCTACATAAATCAATTTGCCTTGAGGTTTGCTGAATGCATTTTCATCAAAATCGTTTCACTGAAATGAGATTCAGCTGTAGTGTTGCCAATTTATTGATATGAATCCCATTATTTATGCATTTATTAACTCACTTGATCTCAGGCAGCTATCTAAGGTGTATAGTCATACAAATGGGTGTTGCTGGTGGTCATGTGTCTGTGGGTGGGTGTGTGTGTGTGTGTGTGTGTTCTGAAGTATGTTCCAGTGTCAAAATTGTCTGAATTTAAGCTTTGTTGAGTGCAGGAACAGTCAAAGCATGCAGTATCAGATGTTAGATAAGCAGGAGAGGGTAGTTATGCCAAAAGTCTCATTCCGAATGAAACTTTCAGTGGCATAGTTCTCACCTGTTCTTGATTTTTCATCAAATTTGTGGTCTGTTCCTTGTCAAATTTGTCACTTTGTGGTAAAGTGTTATGCACTGCAGTCAGTATATAATGACAAATGTGACCTACTTTCAGACTTCATATCCCTAAGAAAACACTTGATGAAGTAAAACCTGCTATATATGAGGATAATATTTACAATCTGTTGCTGATTTTGTTTTTTTTTGCATGATTCTTTAGCTAAGAATTTGAGAGAGCCATTATTTATGTATTTATTAATTCACTTCATCTCAACCAGATATATGAGGTTAGAGTCATACATGTTTCAGTCAACATAACCTTCAGAAAATGCAAAAAAAACCCCAGCTTTACTAGTTTTTTTACGTATATAAAGGATACATTATAAATCTGTTCCTGATTCTGTGTTTTTGTTTATGATTCCTAAGCTGCAAGGTTGGGAGGGAATGGGGGGAAATGGGTTGACTTGACTTGTATGGGTCTCACAGCAGAGACCTGAAATATACTTTCGGGTCATTATTTATGCATTTGTTCATTCAATTACAAGCACACATCTGAGGTGCACACAGTCACAGAAGAGGTTGTAATTGATGTGGGTGGGTGTTTCTCTGTTTGTGTGCATGTATATATATATATATATATATATATATATATATATATATATATATGTGTATCTATATATATATATATATATATATATATATATATATATATATATATATATATATATATATATATATATATATATATATATATATATATAAAACCTGTACAATTCAATTGAAAAACAAATCTGTTAGGGGAAAAATATAAAAAATATAAATATGAAAAATAAAAAAATAAATAAAAAACAGACAATAAGCTGGTTGCATAAGTGTGGACACCCTTAGACTAATACTTTGTTGAAGTACCAGTAAATATGTCTTAAACACTATCATGCCATGGGAGCTCTTCCTGATTAATAAAAATCGATACCCTCATTTGTCTGAATTCATAGTTGACGGTATACTGTATGCTTTTTTTTTCCAACATCCAGTCCCAATGGAGTTCCTCTTTCTTTTTTCTTCTGTTTTTTTTTATTCTCAATTTCCTTTTTATCAAATAAGTATATTTCCTGACCCCAAGGAAGTTTGTTAGAGGCAGCATATATTAATTATGTTAATTAATGTGTCCAGTAGTCCTGTAGTCAGCGATTGACAAACCTCTTTATGTGTTAAAGCTTTAAATGCTAAACATAGTTTGCCCCACAAATACCTATAATTAATAAAAAAAATCACCAGACTCTTTAATCTAGCAGGGTATGGATTTCTACTGGAATTCCCTTTATAAACTTTTGACGTATCCCTTCAAATAACTTGAATAATAAAAGCTGACCTGTCCAAATTGTTAAATCTTGTTTGCAGTTTGCCTTCTTTACTTTCAGAGATGTTTCAGGAATATACAATTATTGAGGGAGGCAGAAGCTTTAAAGAGAAATTGCTTCCAGTGGTAAGTGATATTTAGGAGGCATCTTATATTGTGATTTTTCTGTAGAATATTTGTTAAGAGAAAGTCAAGAAATGAGCCTTTCCCTGAGTATTTGTTAGGCCTTGAAGGAGTTTTTGTTAGCTGGTGAAGACTGTACTGTTAGAGAAATGTTTTAACCTGTATTATTATTACTATTATTATTATTATTATAGAAATGTTTAAACTGTATTAATATTATTATTATTATTATACAATATCTATTTAATGAAGTCTCCTAGTATTATCATGCTGTGTTTGCTGAATGTTTATGCTATATTTGATATACTAGCCTGGACATATCTGTTAGAGTAGTCTGGAATATTTTATATGTAGGAAGGAGGCAGATATAGACAACAGCCAGGAGAAATGTGATATAGTTCCCAGTGCATTGTGTTATTAAGTTCCAATATGAATCTTTTTCTGCTTTGTTAGAATCATACCCACTTGGAAAAGAATACTTTTTTTCCCATTAGTAACACTGCTCCTCTTCCTGTTTTTGCGATAAGCCCTATTACTCACAATGGTTTCAAGTAGGCTGGTGGCCAGACAGGTTTCTGTGATATAAAAAATATGTCTTTTGTTATTCAAGACCTCATATTCAAGCTTATTATTAATACTTTCTGCATTTAAATTGTATATTTGAGTTGTTCTGGTTTACATGTAGGCTGTGTAGAACTTTAATAACTGAAAAAGAAGAGTTTATGGAAGTGCCTGGCAATTCTGGTGTTGCAAATATTTGCATGGGATTTGTTAATGGAAAGGGTGTTGTTTCAGTTGTCACTACAAATTATTGGTGCAGTGAGGCCTGGACATAGGTTTATTTCCCAGGTAAATTTTTGTTTGATGAGATAACTTTACAACAAAGGTGAAGTTTTTTCCTTATCCATTTTAGGTAAGGTGGCTGTTAAGTCTTTTCAGTGTTTTTCTCATTTACATTATTTAAGCAAGAGCCATATTTTAAAGTGTCTTGGATAAAGCAGGAGGGCGATGATCTCATTTGAAAACTGTTTTATGTAGTACAAGGCTTAGGTAAACATTACTTTTCTAGAAATGGCAGCACCACTGTTCAACAGTTAGTAGAATGGCAATGAGAAAACAGTATGATGTGAAGTGGAAGGTGTGATCATGCAATTTGGTTTGATTTTGAGGACCACTGTTTACAGTACATAAATGTTGTTATATATAGGATGCAGGTAGTGAATGGATTATGGTAAATTAGTAGAAAATAATATGAATGGAATCAACTAATGTCAATTTAGGGAATGAATGTAGAAAGGACTGCTAAGGGTGGATGTGTAAATTAATTCATTAATTAATTTGCTTATTTATTCATTCATTCATTCATTCATTCATTCATTCATTCATTCATTCATTTATTTTGTTCACATAGATTACAGAGTGGCCTGTTGAAGGATAAAGAAATTGAGCTTGAGCCATGGGCTCAAGCTCAGTGCAGAGAAATGTATAGTTATCCCCTTTGGGAAAAAACATGTACCCATGAATTACCACATAGGTGGCAGTACACTAAACACTGAAAGTGTGATAAGAGACTTAGGGACACAGGTGGACAGTGGTCTCACCTTCGATAACCACATTGCTACAACAGTCAGGAAATCTTTCTATGTGGCATATCTCATCACTAAGGGCTTTTCATCCAGAAAAAAGGAGGTCATTGTCCCACTGTACTCATCCCTCATTAGAACCATTATAGAATACAATGCCCCATTTGGTATGTACCTCTCAAAACATCTGCAACAGCTGGAAAGTCCACAGAAATTCCTCACTAAAAGAATCACAGGCCTAAAGCAGATGCCTTATGCTGACCGTCTAAAAAAACTCCAGCTATACTCTGTTGCATATTGTCTACTCAGATGCAATCTCTGCTTAACATACAAGGCCTGGTCAAACCCAGAGCTGTTGGACATGCTGCACTTAAAGAAATCCCAATACCTCAGAGCCACACGCTCCAGGGATCTAAATCTTGTCATCACAATGAACAAAACATGCTGGAGGGATAAGTTCCTGACCCAGGGACTCCCCAGACTCTGGAATAGACTGCCCATACATATCAAGCTGAGCGCCTCTTTTGCCCTCTTCAAAAGGAACCTTGACGATTGGATGGGAGATAGGAAATTCCCCCCGGGAATCACATCAGTTGTTCTGCTAGACAGGGGTCCAGGGAAGTAAATATTGTGGGAAGAAATAGCCAGGGAATTGTTATGGCTAGACTTGTATAGCCTAGTACCAACCTATGAACCTAAATTCTGTAGGAGATGGTGTGTGGTCTGGAGAAGGATAAATAAAATGATGAAGGGGTGGATGGGAAGGGATAGAGTAAGGGCTGCAAGGGGTGTAAGTTGGATTTCTACTTTTATTGGCTGCTGATGTGGGGGAGTGGCTTGGAGAAAGTTAAAAGAAATGAACTACCACTGAGAAATGAAACAAAATGAATTGAAATGAACTACTGAGGGGTGGGATATATACTGTCATGCTTTTATAATGTATAGAGTATCCATCTTAGTTCTAATCCTTTTTAAGGTCATACTTTGGGATTTATCAGCATTAACAACTATTGTATTTATTATAGCCCAGTGATGTAGTTATTTAGGGATGAAACAGAGAGTTAGTGTCTTCATGGCTGTTACTTTTTTCAAGTTTTATTATCAGCTGTGTAGTTCCATAAAAAAGGATGTATAAAAGACAATGCACATTGGATATAGATTAACCAAATAAGTGCCCGATATGGACCCTAGAGGAATACTTTATCATGTATTAGTTATTCCTCATCATTAAAATCACTGAATCCATCAGGCAGCCATCAGGCAAACCCTCAAACAACAGTCAAAATATCTTACAAACTTTTCCAGGGCTTAAACACTTTCCTTTCATTCTTTAACTCTCATCCCATTATATTTTCAGCATATTAGGATTGCTAAGTCAGTAGTTCAAATCACTAACAGAAGCAATTGTTGGGGGAACTTGAGGCCATCCTACAACACAAGCACATTTATATCTGTGTAGTTACTTATACATGGTCCTGATGCAATGACAGTAGGGTTTTGCAACTATTATGCCTTCAGACCATTTGGTAACTGGCAAGGAGTATCTGAAATTGTCAGAAACACCATCTCCATAAATCAAATTATCAAATTATCCACAGACCTAACTTGGAGCTCCTGGAGATCCAAATCATGCTTTAGAAATCCATCTTTTACTTCATTGCTAGCTAACTATCCCCTCAATGTCCCCCAAATAACATTGAAATTACCTTAATAAAATTAAGGAGTTTAATATCAAACCAAATACCTTCTTGCTAGAGGTCTTCAATTACCCAAGCATTGTCTGGTGCTCTTCCACCTTTAAAAATGGATATGCTTAACATTTCCTAGACTTTGCTAATACCAATCCACTGCAGCAAATTGTAAAACTACCTGCTAGAGACTCTGAAATCCTTCACCTGGTCTTATCAATCTAGACTCACTTGTACCTCATAAAACAACTTCTCATTCCAGGTTATATCAACCACAAATCAGTTACCTTCTCTGTTAGTCTTAATGGTATTTCTCTACTATTAAATAAAGCCATCTTTAGGGACTTTATAGGGTAAACTTAGTTCAACTAGTAGAAGAACTGTGCAATATTCCCAACAATCCCTCAAAATGGTCCCAGCTGAGAAGGCTGTCACATTCAGCTATTTTTTTTTAACCAGCATTTAAAGATCTTCAAAGAATAGCATTAGGAAGAAAAGGAGAGGAACTGTGCAGGTCCAAAGAGAGAGATGGAATCACCAAGAAAAGGAGAGTTCATTACACCATCTAGCACTGTTGCTTAATGGTTAGCATTCCGGACTTTGAATCCAGTAATCGGACTTCAAAAATAAGTGGGACCTTCCACACTTGACATTTTGTTCCAGATATCTAAATCTCTTTTTGAAACATAGATTGAACATGTTGGATAGATAGATATGTATCACAGATAATTTCAGTTCATTGGAATCGCCTTTCTCTCCACATAAAGCAAAGTAATTTTTTACACTATTAATATGTGCTTTTCTTACACTATTCAAAAATAAGCTGGGTGAATGGGTGGATAGCCACAAATTCACCCCTGGTGTGGCACTCTTGCTCCTCATAGATATATCCTCAACATGTAAATGCTTTGCTTTTCTCTCTTGGTTATTCGTACTTATGATATAAGGACTGAAAATATCATGGGGAAGTATGGCATGCTTTCTAAAGATCATCATGGATCAATAGCTTAATAAGTACCTATGAACCTATTGCTGGAACTGAAGTCCTCAAGTCTTGGTGAGCATCTTCACATGGTGGACACTATTTGTACAAAATCTCACCAAGGTTACATTGATATCTAGACTGTATATTTTATATTGCATGGAAGGTAGTAGGTAAGAAACAATGAAAAAAGACTGGGTGTGTAGAACCCAGGAAAAAAAGTTGCTAGTCTTGGGGTGCACACTGGTGCCAGGACTGGAAACAAGCAGAGTAGAATCTCTGAACATGCAAATATTCCTTTCACAGGACTAGGCCAAAATCAGAAGGAAGGTGACCTCCACCACCACTCCACCCCAGTGGAAGAAGGACAAAGTAGTCCACAAAAGCTGATGGACCATGTAAAAGGCATAGAGATAGTAAAAGATAGTAAAGTTGATTGTTGGGGGATAAGTAAGACAGCGTGTATTTTTATGATTATGCAAGAATCCCAAATTTTCTAGATAGGATATTTAGCAAGAATAAGAAAGAAATTTGGAGAAATAAAAGTACTTGCATGAGAAAAACTGCTAAAGTCTACAGATAATTTAAGATCCACAATGCAAAAATCATAGGAAAGTATTGTCTAGCTGAAGAAGCATGCTGCCTGAGAAAAAAAACAATAGAGGAAGTGAGAAAAGATCTTCTCTTTCGACTGTTCCCATTAGGGGTCGCCACAGTGGATCATCTGTTTCCATTTCTTCCTGTCCTCTGCATCTTGCTCTGCACACCATCTACCTACACGTCCTCTCTCACCACATCCATAAACCTAGTCTTAGGCCTTCCTCTTTTCCTCTTACCTGGCAGCTCCATCCTTAGCATCCTTTTCCCAATATACCCAGCATCCCTCCTCATCACATGTCCAAACCAATGCAATCTCGCCTCTCAGCTTTATCTCCAAACCGTCCAACCTGAGCTGACCCTCTAATATACGGGTTCCTAACCCTGTCTATCCTCGTCACACCCAGTGCAAATCTTAACATCTTTAACTCTGCCACGTCCAGCTCTGACTCTTGCCTTTTTGTCATTGCCACCGTCTCCAACCCATATAATATAGCTGGTCTCACTACCCTCTTGTAGACCTTCCCTTTCACTCTTACTGGTACTCGTCTGTCACAAATCACTTCTGACACTCTTCTCCACCCACTCCATCCTGCCTGTACTCTCTTCTTCACCTCTCTTCCACACTCACCATTACTCTGAACTGTTGATTCCAAGTACTTAAACTCATCCATCTTCGCCACCTCTACTCCCTGCATCCTAACCATTCCTCTATCCTCCCTCTCATTCACACACATATATTCTGTCTTAGTCCTGCTGACCTTCATTCCTCTTCTCTCTAGAGCATATCTCCACCTCTCCAGGGTCTCCTCCACCTGTTCCCTACTCTCACTACAGATCATAATGTCATCTGCAAACATTGTAGTCTACAGGGCCTCCTGTCTGATGTCATCTGTCAACCTGTCTATTACCATTGCAAATAACAAAGGGCACAGAGCTGATCCTAGATGTAATCCCACCTCCACCTTAAATGCATCTGTCACTCCCACTGCAGACCTCATCACTGTCACACTACCCTCGTACATATCCTGTACCACTCTTATATACTTCTCTGACACTCCCAACTTCCTCATACAATACCACAACTCCTCTCTAGGCACCCTATCATATGCTTTCTCCAAGTCTACAAAGACACAATGCAACTCTTTCTGACCTTCTCTATATTTCTCCTTCAACAATCTCAGAACAAAAATCACATCTGTAGTGCACTTTCCTGGCATGAAACCATACTGCTGGTTACTAATCATCACCTCCCTTCTTAGCATAGCTTCCACTACACTCTTCCATAACTTCAAGTTGTGACTGATCAGTTTTATACCTCTTTAGTTTCTACAGCTCTGCACATCACCATTATTCTTAAAGATAGGTACCAAAACACTTTTTCTCCACTCATCAGGCATCCTCTGACTTTCCAAGTTTTTATTAAACAATCTGGTTAAAAACGTCACTGCCGTTTCTCCTAAGCACCTCCATGCTTCCACTGGTATGTCATCTGGGCCAACAGCCTTTCCATTCTTCATTCTCTTCATAGCTATCCTTACTTCCTCCTTGCTAATCTGTTTCACTTCCATTATCCCCACATCATCCAACCTTCTCTCTCTCTCTCATTCTCTTCATTCATCACCCCCTAAAAGTACTTTTTCCATCTGCTCAACACACTCTCCTTGCTTGTGAGTACATTTCCCTCATTATCCTTTATCACCTTTACCTGCTGCACATCTTTCCTAGCTCGGTCCCTCTGTCTAGTCAATCAGTACAGGTTCTTTTCTCCCTCCTTAGTGTCTAACCTTTCATACAACTCTTCATACACCTTATTCTTAGCCTTCGCCACCTCTCTCTCTCTTTGCCATGCACCTCATCTCTTATACTCCTGTCTACTTTCTTCACCTCTTTGACAATCTCACTTCTTCTTCGCTTCCTCTGTATACTCTCCTGTACTTCCTCATTTCACCACCAGGTCTCCTTGACCTCCTTCCTCTGTCCAGATGTCACACCAAGCAGCATAAAGAACAAAAGAAAAGAGAATCTTGAGAGGTATAAAAAGAAACATGGATAAAGGAAAGAAAAAGAGATCTAACATGTATTTATTTATTTATTTTTATTTATTTTACATTTGTTAACCAGGTAGAGTCCGGCTAGGCAAGTCGCCCATTTTCAGCTGGGACCTGGAGGATAATCTCCATAACAATAGTACAAAAAGATGACAAACAATATACAAAATGCTTGACAGTTGCCACCAATCACAATTTACAAAAAGGTGAATGTAAAACAGAAAACATTACATTTCTTAAGCCTTACTACAGACAGTAATATGAAACTCTTTAGATATATAACTAAAAACCATTGTGGTATTTTTATTAGGAAGAAGTAAGACAAGAAGATAGCAGAGTAGAAAACATTTGATCGAAGGCATGAGAAACTAGCCAGAAGTATTACAGAAGCATAGCCATTGTTGAGTAAGGTATTCTTTTAGGAGTTTTTTGAAGTTATGATGATCTGTGTTTTTTAAGATATTCTGGGATAATAGATTCCAATGTTTGGCTACTTTGAAGGAGAAGAGAAAGTCACCAAGGTAATTATGGGACTTTGTAACCTTGAGTATAAGTTTATTGGATGATCTAAGGGTAATATGGTGCGATGTTTATGTGGAGAAGAAAGACAAGCTAATTAATACAAAAAAGGAAGTTCCAAAGATATCTGAAGGTAAATATAATAACACCTGAATATGGTAAATTTCACAGTGTAAACAAGATTTGAAAAGGAGAATTTAAAAAAGAAGATTAGTGAGGTAGTAATGAAACAAATGCACGCTGAAGTGATGCAACATCTACAAAGTGAAGGACTTTATGTGGAAATTCTGACACAGACAATATCGCAACATGATAAGCCAATAAGTCCTCAAAAGGAAAAGCAGCAGATGGAGCAGGATGCTTCTGGAGAAAATTTGTCACAGGCTAATCTGCGTGAGACTCACATAAATGTGGAGTTAGAACTGTACAGCATCAAGTGCATGAAACACTGGAAACTTTGACATAGTTAGTACTGCAACATGATGGGCCAATAAGGCCCTAGATGGAGGGCCAAAAGATGGTGCAGGATACATCTGAAGAAGATATGTCACAGGGCAAGGTTCTGGAATGTTCTGTAGAAGACTTGTATGAAAACCAATTTAGAAATGCATGGCAAGGAAATGAACAGGGAATAGAGATCAAAGAAGCTGCTCACCTTCAAGAATAAAATAATTTAAGGGAAGACCTGCTTGATCTAATAGAGATGGCTAGGCATATTAAGACAGATGAAGGAAGTAGATTACAGAAAATAAATAAGACCCAAATGTTTGATGACTGGTAAAATAGATGAGTTCAGTAATCTGGACCATTAAAAGAAATTCATAAGATATAACAGAAATAAATAAAAAATATTACCGTGCAGCTCTACTAATGACAGATAGAATATTACCACAAGAATGTAGAGTAGCAAAGTAGAGTACAAGAACAAGTATAATGCTGCCATGGAAGCATCAAATAGAGAAAACTATAAAGCAACTAAGACAAGAAGTATTATTGTTAGAATAATACAGAAAAGAGAACATATCAAAACTAACAGAAAGATAGACATGGCAAAAGCAACCTGCTGTATTAAAACAGACTAGGATTTATCATGCACTGCTTCCAATAATAAACTAAAAATCTTGGCACAAGCAAACAAAATTTAGAAGATATGCAAATAAATATAAAGGAAAATTACAAAACAAACAATTCATTGATGATCCAAACATGTTTTATACAGAATTGGGCAATAAAGCAAAAGAAAATAGAAACACCACATACAAAATAAGAAATAGGTACATTTTGTAGAGCCATTTATTAAGAATCTGTTGAACAATCAAAGATGCTGGAAGGATAAAAGAAACAGTGCAAAGTTTTAATACAGAAGAGATTAAACGGGATCACTTAACAGTCAGGTAAACTGAAACAAACTTAAAACAGCTCCTAAATGGAAAAACCTGAGCCCAGAATCAGAAGCTAATTTCTGGTTAAAGGCACTAACATCTTTACACAAAGATTTATCCTTGAATAAGAATGACTTATATGCACATCCCAAACAGACACTGGCTTGGTTAACAACAGGAAAGATACCCCTCTTTAAGAGTGAATCTGCAAGCCATCCAAAAACTATAGACTAAAAACTTGCTTTCTGACAATAAATAAATCATATACTGGAATTGATGCAGAGTTCATAGCCATGTAGGAAAAAAGTAATCATGACAATAGTGCAAAAAAGTAATAAAAGAAAGTCACTTGGAACAAATGATAATTTATTATTAAACAAAGCCATAATGGAGAGCTTTAAATCAGAAAATAAAGTAATTATGGCATGGATAGACTACAATAAAAAAAATAAACATCATACCACATTCATGGATAGTGTAATGCTTGCAGATGTATAAGATACATCATTTATTGAGCAATTACATTGCATTGACTATGAAATGATGGCAAACCACTTTGCAGCTAAGATATGCAAAAGGGCAAATTATTATTCAAGGGATAAAACTTCACAGTGGACATTCCAGGATGATTCTTTATTGCCACTACTTTTTTCTTTTCCTCTTGACCCAAATTCACATTTCCATCATAAAAGTCTACTCAAACTACCAGTCTACCAGTATCAGCCATCTCTGCAATCTCTGATTAAATAAAAGCCATCTACATTGAATAATAAAACATTAAAGAAATCTGTAAACTATGAGCTGATGCTAACTACAAACAACTTATATTTTAAATAAAGTGCCCAAATATAAATGCCCTGAATTGAAATGCGAATGTGTTGCAATAAATAAATATGCAAAATGTAATGCAAACTAAGGAATGTATAGCAAACTGATAACTGGTTCATAGTTACTACTAGATATCTTACTAAAATGGAGTACAGTAATACAGTATCTTCTAATACAGTACTACACAGAGCATGCATGCATCCACCTACCTACAAATCTACTCTAGCCTTCTGCATCAAGCAGTGCACCAGTACAGCCTGCTAGTACAAAAACACAGTACACTACAGCTTGCTTACCCAGCAAAACTTTAGTTCCTGCAGCAAGCAGCTCCTTGTAAAAACATAACCACTCAGCTATATCTCTGAACTTTGCAGCACAAGAAATCTGGAAAGAAAGCACATTTTTGGGGGGGGACAAAAAAACAAAAAAAGGTATACATTTGGAAACATCACTATCCAAAACCAGGGACACATTTAAAGAATAATTGTTATGTTGGTTAATCACACATGTGAAAATGCTAAATCACCATGTGTTGACTCCAGTCCCAAACATATGTAAATGCTAAATTTGAAAAATCAGAAATCAAACTTAAAACCTATCATTTAGATAGCTCTCAGCTAAACCTAACAAAACAAAACAAAACACTAGCAATAAAACAAAACAAACAAACAAACAACACTCACTTCACAAATTCAAAAACAAACACAAAAACAACAAAAAAAAAAATGGAAATGCAACTTCAGTTCTCAGTTCTCACTTCCACTTCACCATAGCTCATTGATGTTAAAAAAAAATCTGAACATGGTTCAGGGAAGATTGATAGATATTCAGTTTAGCCTGAATTAAGGTGGAACACAAGGGTATAGGGTTTGAGCCTGAACAGGGGGCGCCATACAGGTGCATACACACCATACAGGTATACACACACAATCAAATGAATGAAATGGCTCATACTAATATGCCTCAGGTATAATTTTTATAGTATTGTTGTGAAACATACTGCTTTAAATAAATATTAGGCAAAATTAGTCAAAAAAATATAAAAATAGGAGCAAAGATTAGGTACAGATTAGAGAGTTAAAAGTCATGTAATCGTAGAAAGTTGCTAGAATAATTTGCTTTTATATTTAGGTTGCATTATTCTATGGTCATTATCAGGAGTTTAGGCTATCCACCCTAGGGCATTTAGCCAATTCCAGCCATTTTACCGTTTTTTGCAGGTAGGTTTTTTTTGCCTATGCCACACTGTGACGAGATTACACTGTGCCAAGGAGGTAACAGTGACACAACCTAGATCTACCTTCCTCAAGATCTCCATTCACTCCATCAAGATTCACTGAGCTCTTGAGAGGACATGACTTTTCTCTGCCCTGACTGGAAGTTTAGTTATTAGTGAAAATACTACAAGTTTAGTTATTAGTGAAATGATCATATATTGTTTCCCTACCCCATCCATCTTTTTTAAGTAAATAGAAAAAAAATTTCCTGAAATGAAAAGTGAATTGCTGTGATTTGCAGTTGATGCTAAAGTCTTCACTTCATCTTCAGAAAGAAGCACAAATAAAATTTTTTTTTTAACAAACAAAATTAAAAAAAAAGTTTAAATAAAGGAAAGGAGAGGTTTAGGGCAAACACTTTTGATAATAGGCAAACACTTTTGATAAAAATGTCTGCAGGGATTGCTTGTCTGTAAACACCACCTTACAAACAACACACCACTGCATTTTTAAAATATCTTGAAGCAACTAGGGCTATGTAAACTAACAGCAAAATACCACGTCAAAAATTGCTTCTCTTAAAATAAATATTTATATTTTACATTTATATCGTTCCTTTTAATATACTAAAACAAATAAGCAAAATAAAAATTTATTACACTTAACCTTTCACAATTACATGTAGCCAACTAGTCATGGTTACCAAAAAGCCAACCCAAAGCAACACTTCACCCAGTAGGAAAAAAGTTTGCATTTGAAAGTTGCATTTTGTTTTGTTTTTTATTGTATTTGCATTAATATTTGTAACATTAGGTCAAGCTAAGTAAAAAAAAAAAAAAAAAAACAGAAAACAAATCACCAATCCCACCATTCAAGCACTTTCCCAGCCCTTTTCCGCGAAATTCCATAGGTCATTGCTTTGGTACTAGTGTGATATTCTCATAATAAATTTTTTTAATTTTTTCACATTTTTTTTTGTCACATCAATTACTAACTAACTAACAATTTTTAAAAGGGTTTGTTACAAATTTTTACCCACAGAACCACAGAAAATAATAAAAATAAAAAAGTAAAAAAAGCAAAAAAGCACCAGCAATGTCCATTATAATTTGGTCCTCACGCTGCTTGCTCAAATTAAATTGCAAGGAGGAGAGTTTTAACATTCCTCCTCAGTTGCAGCAGCTTCGCCTTGACCAAACTAAACCGCTGACATTTTTTTAAGCGTTTGTCAAACACACACAGACAAAAAATAAAACATTACCTCACAATAAAACTAGCTTCAGCACTGGGAAAAAAAAAAAAACGAAAAACTTGACTTGATACTGCAAATAATACACTACACTAAACAACAACACACCAAAAAACCAAAATAACCCAAAACATGATTATTCTTCGTCACACTTTTTTTTCAGGGATCAAATATATTATTTGCAACCTGGCAGCATGGCTTTTCTATCCTTTCTATCACCTATCCTCATCCCTCAGTCCTTTCAGGATCACTAGTGGCAGCAGAAGGGACGCTATCTTTCATCTTCAGAGCCAGGCAATCAGTGCTCAGTGCTTTGTTCAACAATACAATCAACAACACAACAACAGTGTTTTGCGATTGTCTTCCCTACACTCACTGCACATTTCATATCGTAGCCAGCGGACATGACATGAGCTGCACTCGACTGGACTGGGTATCTTCCTTAAAGGAGCCAACACTGTTTAAAAAAGAAAAAATATGTACGTACGTTTTTTTTTTTTTAAAAATCTACCCCCTCTTCTAAATAAGTTTTACTGAAATCAGTACAGTGTGTATGCCTCCCGACGTCCCTGTCTTGACCCGTTAATCTATTCATTTAATGGATTAGGCTATGAGTATAAGCTTAACCTCCCAAATCAACCTTGTTCAAAATCATTTTATCTTCCTTTTTGTGGAGAATTAAAAGAACATGTATAGTTCATCAGATGAGGATCTGAAAGCAGAACTGCAGCTGGCTACAATGCTCTCAGGTGATATAAGAATGACATTTGGTCTTGATAAATGTGCAAAAGCAGCATTTGTAAAAGGAAAGCCCCATCACCAAGAAAATATCAACCTGGACAGGAATGTAATATAAAAGACCATGAAGATGAGGGAGTGTATAAATATTTGGAAATAGAAGAACTGCTATAACAAATTAGAAAAGTGATCAGTAAGTGGCTGGGGTTGGTATAATGATTAAGGCATTTACCTGACAGACACAAGGTGCAGAGTTTGAGTCTCACCTTTAAAAAAATGGCTAGGCTTACAATGGCTCACAAGGGCAATTAACCTAATACTTACCCATGAACCTAAGGAATAATTTGGATGACAAAAGGTAATATTAAAAACTGTGTTGACATATACGAATAATATTCAAGCTATATGATCTTACTGTTCTAACTTTCAACTTTGCTGAGATTGACTGACCCCAAACTGCAATAAATCATGTGAACAAGAAAAATACTTCATGCTTATCAAATGATATATAAAAAAGTGCATACCAAGTTTATACATCCCTTGCTCTGAAGGAAGCATGGGCCTAGTCAAAACTGACTACAGGTATAGCTCTGCAATTGTAATAAAACATACATATTTGCTGACCTCTTCCTTACCACACATAGTAAAAGTTTTAAAGCATGAAGAAAAGTCTAAGATGATATCTCTACATAGTTTAACAGCATTTCAGAACATAGTCAGCATGGAAATCAAACAAGAAGTAGACATGAATCAAATAGCAACTGAAACTGCCAAAAGAAAGAAAGTAAATAAAAGAACCAGAAGAAATGCAAAGAAATCTGGAAAGTCCACAACTATCAAGAACACCTAGAACAAGAGCATGTTGACTAATATTTAATATGGGAATGGATAAGTAGAGGTGAATTTAAACCAAAAGATGAGAAGCCCAAGATAGTGGGACACGGACATGCTATTTCCATTTGTTTGACAGAAAAGTTATGGTAAATAGATAAATGCAAGTTTTATAAAACAGAATGTGAAACTATGTCACATCTCATTGTTGGGTGTGATAGACTCATGGCTGAGCATCAGTACACTGAAAGGCACAATAATGTGGAAAGATTGTTGCGGTGGAGATTGTACAAACACTACCAAATATATGTAGCTGAGAAGCATGGGAAATATGAAACATAATACAGTACTGACAGCTACGAAGTTCAAATCACATGCGATCACCAAATACCAACAGTTCAAAAATAGATGCAAGAAAAACAGATATATTAGACCAAGGGGAAAAAAGTCAGTCTTAATCATTGAAATTGCTATACCAAACAATTAGAGTGTCTAACATACTGAGAAACTCAAAGTCATAAAGGACCAATATTTGCAATCAGAAATGAGAGCAATGTACAAGAAAGATACTAAGACATGTCCAATAATAGTAGGAATAACAGGACTGATAAAAAAGAATTGACAATCATACTTGAATATGCTACCAGTACATGCAACCCCATATGAAATGCAGAAGGAAGCAATACTTGGTACAGTGTGAGAGCAGAGAAGAGTACTCCTGACAAACATCAAAAATCGAACAATAATAAACTCATGAACTTTAATAATTCAGTAACTTAATGAATGGAGTTCATTACTATCATGGTATTAGAACTATAAAACATTTGGCAAAATTAAAATGTCTTTCCTTTTCCACCCTTATTATACAGGTAAATTCAGGAGTAACCCTCTTTGGTGCAATTTTTGTTTTCATAAACTGGATAACAAAAGAAGAAGAATCAAAAGTTTCAAGAAAATCATATTCCAAACCTCTTGACCACACTGTAACCTGCCTACATGGAATGTAAGAGCAGTATTAGAAATTAAGTTAAGTTGAAGTCATGTCAGATACAAAAATAAAGCTTATTTCTTCAGTTAAGTTAAGAAATTAACAAATAATGCTCAGCAATACACTGCACTCATCCATAACAACATCACCCTTTCCAGTCATAAGGATATAGCCAATATTTATGCAGAAACATTTAGAGCTAACTTTACCCACCTGCCCACATTGTTGGGCTCACTTATCCCTGAAAATGTATTTCCCTGTAATCACCTGAGAATAAGTCTTGGAATGTCTGTCAAGGACTGCAAATAATGTTTCTATAGGACAAGATAACATGGTGGCCAGATTCTCATCAGTGCCAATTAAACATTATCCAAGCCATTATCTTAAACTATTCAGCCTCAACCTGTCTGCAGAGTTGGACCCCATGGCCTCAAGAACAGCCACTGTGCATCCTCTATACAAAGGTGGCCCCTCTACAGATTCAGGTAATTACAGGCACATCATCCTCAATGGACTTCTACGCAAAGTCATAGAATGTAACACAGCAGAACCAATTTAGATCACACTCAGCTTGGTTTTGTAAAAGTCAGGTCCTGTCTCTTGCATTTAGTAAACTTTCTTGAAAAGGTTACAGAGGCTATAGACTGATCACTCTGTACATGCTGCTTATCTTGATTTGGCCAAGGCTTTTGACACTCTCCCCATATGCTTGTATTATTTTAAAGTTAGACAAACATTTAATGTTGTCAACTACACTGTCTGCTGGGTTACAGTCCGGTCATCCAACAGATCCTAAATGATAGGTTCATAGGTGTTTAATAGGTGAACAACCACAAGGGCCTTGTGATGCCTGTGCCCTGGCCCAGCAATCAAGAAGCCTCAATCCTCACCACTAACACCAGTGAGGGGCATCTCATATAGGAGGAAAGGATAACAAATACACACAGTAAAGTGCAATTTCCCTTAAGAGCACACAGAGAACACAGTCAATATGGGGCTGGTCAGTCCCTCGCTCTCCAGGTCCCCAAAAAGACTCCCCACTGGCACAGTTATAGGGTCCAGATCTTAGCCTAGTGGTCAAGCTAAAACTTCCAGCACCCTCTCTGTCCAACTAGTGCTTCGTGTCCCTGCCCTGGTAGCTCACACACACACACACACACACACACACACACACACACACACACACACACACACACACACACACACACGCACACGCACACGCACACACACACGCACATGCACACACACACACACACACACACACACACACACACACACACACACACACACACACACACACACACACACGCACACACTTTGAGAAGAGTTTATACAACCACACAGCACTCCTGGGAATGGCTGGCACAGGTTATCCAGCTGTGCCTTTTTTCCCCAGACTATATGGTAGTACCAGCTGCCACCACTCACTAATATTTATCAGCTACTCAAAGGCCCTTAAAAGGGTGTCCAATTATTACTGTGCAATATTGTTATCCAATTGTTAGTATAGCCCAGGGCTAAATCTATTGGAGTGGCTTTGTACAGTTTTACCAAAGGCATGCAAGTACTCTAAAGAGGTTAAAATATCTCCACAAAAACAGCCACAGTTGAAAGGGTTTAAAAATATTTAATAACAAATAGTCAAAACACAATACAATGCTTTTTACCACACAGTGCTAGTTAAGAATTCAGAGATCACAGAGAGATACTTAAAATAATTCAGTAGTACAGCTCTGACATCACAGAAAAACACTTAGTCTAATCTTTCCAGTTTCTAGCTATTTCTAAGAGAAAACACTAATCTAAGATAAACTTACATATAGAGCAAGACAGTGCTGGTGAGTTGGATGGTCAAGACAAAAATGCTTAATGCTCTCTGATTCTCTCTGTTTTTAAAATCACATTCCTGATTCACATTACATCATTCTTCACACTTCCCTGTGTTTCCAGGCTAACAGAAACTACATTTACATTCTTCACCTCTGAGCAGAAACCGGAGCAACAAGAGACATTTATGCATGCAAATTCTGGCCATTAACTCTGGCCTTAAACAATAGGCAGGATGCCTCACTCTAGACTCACTTACTCTGAGTTTTAACATCAAAGGGTCACAACATGCTTTACTTAGTCAGTAGAGTGCACTGTTATTACATTTTTTTAGTTCCACATGTGACACTACTTTTACCATTTAAGACAACACGCCTGTGGTTTACATTAATATTTACAAATGACAGAATTATCTATAAAATTCTATCTGGCTAGGCTGGCAGCCTTCACAGGCCTTTTTAAGCCTAGAAATGCATCCCAAATCTCTGACAGGTTCTGATACCCTTGATAAGTGTAAACAGGAGGTTGGAAGATGAAACATTTTCAATCAGGGGCCTGGGAGATGAACCATATACAGGTTGCCTGTGTCCATTAGAGACACAGGTGCCAAACCAGGGATGAAATTCATGTTCCATATCCAGTTTTCCAAGTTGGACTTGAATTGAGTTAGGAAGGAACTCTGCTTCACATGGATGGAGAGTCTGTTCCATAGATGGGGTAGTCTCTGAGATACATACCTGTCTCTCCAGCAGGTCCTATTTATATCACAAGCAAGGTTTAAGCCTTTAGAATGGGTAATTCTGGTGCTGTTTGTTTTGTAGATATGCAGGAGGCTCATCAGAGTGGGGTTTTACAATGCCCTGGATGCCAGGCATAGATCCTCCTCAAAAGCCTGTAGGAGACATAATACAGGAATAAGGCCTTAAGGCAGTCTGCATAGGACATTTTACTTATGCCCTGTATTCTTTTACTGAGGAACTTCTGTGGATGTTCCAGTTTTTGGATATGCCTGGTTAGGGACTTACCAAATGGGGCATTGTACTCAGTGATAGATCTGATGAATGCTGAATACAGTGGAACAATGACTTCCTTGGAATTAGATTCCATACCTTTGTTTGTAAGTTGAGCAGCATAGAATGATTTCCTCACTACTGTAGACACATGATGGTCAAAGGCTAGATTACTATCTATGTTTGCCCCTAAGTCCCTGACTACTCGGTCAAGTCTAAGGGGTGTGTTATTAATACGATAGTTACCAGGCATGGATGACTTCCCAAAGGTTAGTATTATACATTTCTTGGCATTTAGTTTTAGTCCTTGGCCCTGACACCAGTTGTTTTCTTGACAGCCCATCCTGGAGAACATTTGTGTCAGTATGGGATTCAATGACAGCTCCTAATTTGCAATCATCTGCAAATTTAGTCAGCCAGAGACCACTGACTTTGACTTCAGAGAAGTAAATGCCAAAAAGGAGTGATCCAAGGACTGACTTCTGAGGGAATCCACTCATGACTGGTCCTCTTTGTAGAGGTGGATTCCGCAATTATAACTTCCTTGGTCCTATCTATGAGCCAGTTGGCTATCCACCGGGTGATCTACAAATTTGTACTTAACCTCTCGAGTTTGTCAGCAATGCCCAAGTGGGGTATTGTGTCAAATGTGTTGGCCAGGTCAAGGTAGGCAGTGTGAACCATTTCCCCTCATCCATTGCTTTGGTTACCTTCACAAAGAAGTCCGCCAGGTTGAGTAGGCATTATCTACCCTTGACAAAACCAAACTGGGTTAGGTTCAATGTCTGGAAGTTTACTATATCTCTACTGATCATTTCCATGATAATTGATAATGAAAGTTACTAGTACCTTCTTTGAACATAAAGTTATGGTTACTGTGGTCCCACAGGGATTGGTGATAGCTCCTCCCTTATTTGGTATTTGTTTTGCAGAAATCAAAGCCAATTTGACCATGTTTTGGTAATTACTGCAAGGTGGGCACTGTTATCCACTCACCATCTGATGCTAAAATTTTCCAAAAAAGAATGAATATGCTCTTATATGGTGTACTAAAATGGTCTCAAGCTAAATGCAAAAAGGGGTGGCATTTGCAAAAGAAAAAAGCTGTTCACACATCAGATGTCAGTGATGGTGAACCTTTTGGGTTTGGCATGTCAAAAGTTCCTGGCACAAAATAATTCAATGCATTTCACATGATCAATAAATGCAAAAGCAGTGTCTTTGATAACTTGGCTGTTGGTGATTGCTGACATGTCACCCAAAATGTTGTGGCTTGTGTCACTTTTGAAATGTGTGTCATAAGTTCTCTATCACTGTCATATATTATAAGTGGAATTCCTCTTCAAACAGCTACAGTCAAAAAATACCTATTTGGTCAACTCTCTTTCCTTTCATTGTAATATTTCCATCATAGTGAAGAAATCCTTCATTCTGGCCCAGTTAATTTCCAAGGCAATATCTTCAGGATCCAAAAAGGTTGTCTTACCACTGTATTCTTTCCTTATCAGACTCATTACTGAATGCAAAACTCCTTTGGTAGGTACAATGCAAGCATGTGCATCAACTGGAAAGGCCCCACAAATTTTAACCCAAAAAATTAAAGGCCTTAAATTCTTAAGTTATCCAGATAGATAACCACAACTCTTCTTATGCTCAACAACCTACCACCTGTTCAGAGTGATCAGTGTTTCACTTTTCGAGCCATGAAAGACCCAGTCCTATTTGACATTGCATTTCTTTGCAAAACCAGTAGCTCTAAAACAGCCTTAAATTTATACCAACAAATAAATAAGACTTTTTGGAGGAAGTAGTTCCTAATTCAGGTTAATCCCTACCTACAGAATAAGTTAATATTACAAGTCAAACAAACCACTACCTTGTTTATCTTTAAGACTAGTTTTGATGACTGAATGTGTAGACATTAACTTATTCCAGGATTATCATGTATGGCCCTGCTTAATTTGATATGTGGACACTATTAATTACTTTTAAAGTGTATTGACTTAAATTCATAGAATGCTAGGCCTCTTATGGTCCCTGTGATAACTTGCCTAGTATTTTTCTCTGATACTATGTCTTGTATAAACTCATTCCAACAGTTACAGTCATTACTGTACAATATATTAGGCTGCTTACTAGCAAACCTTCACTTGGCACACAAAATATTTTGCTAACCCTTCTAGGGCATCAGTAGACATCCATCCACATTCCTTCTCACTCCTTTCTTAATATAACATTTCCTACTTCCATCCTACTTACCTGCTAATATAACAAATCAAATTTCCATCCTGTTACTCCCCTCATAACATAATCCACCTTCCTTAAAATAGACCTCTTATACCTAACCTCATAATGTAATCCATCCAACTCCCATCTTGCTTCATCATAACATAATCCACCCAACTTCTATCCACTCTCCTCTGAGTAAAATTTCCCAGCTTCATTTGTTCTACCTCATAATGTAATACTTCCAGGTTCCAGACTCCTTCTGTCACAGTAAAATTCATCCAACCAACATTCTACTGCACTTATAATACAATCCATCCACCTTCCATCCTACACTTATAATGTATTCCAGCTACTTTTCATCCTACACTCCTCATAATGTAATCCATCCACCTTCCATCTTGCACTTCTCATAATGTAATCCATCCACCTTCCATCCTGCACTCCTCATAATGTAATCCATCCACCTTCCATCCTATACTCTTCATAATGTAATCCATCTTCCATCCTACACTCCTCATAATGTACTCCATCCACCTTCCATCCTACACTCCTCATAATGTAATTCATCCAACTTCCATCCTACAATCTTCATAATGTAATCCAGCCACATTCTATCCTACACTCCTCATAATATAATCCATCCAGCTTCTATCCTACTCACCTCAAAATACAATCTGTCTAAATTTTGTTCTACTTCCTTAATAATTTAATCTATACAACTTCCAACCTACTGGTCTCATGCTATAATCTACTCAAATTCTATTCAATCTGCTCATAACATATTACAGCCAACTTCTATCCCATTCCTTTTCTAACACAACCCAGCCAATTTCCATCCTTACTCCACACGTAAGATAATCTGTCCCTCTTCCAACCTTCTCCCCTCATAATATAATCCACCAACTTCCATCCTATTATACTCATATAATCCTTCCACCTTCCATTCAGCTCCCCTTATAACAAAATCCATTCAGTTTCCATCCTGCTCCAATTACAATATTAGTACATCCAACTTCCGGGTCTATATTACATGATCGAAGAGTCAGTTCATCGAACGGCATTTTACAGTGAAAATGCCATTCAGCGAACTGTTAGAGTGAGATTGCGGTAAAATGAAGATCATAATATTTGCAATTTCCTCACTGTAGTGTACTATCAGAGTTGGTATATTTAATTAAGAGAGGGTGGAAGTGAGGGGCAAAGCCCCCCACCCTAGCATGTTCAAGGTCTGGCATTTTCTGCCTTTTAGGCCATTTGATATTTAGACTATTCAGTGTTCTAATATAGACCCCAACTTCCATACTCCTCTCCTCATGATATAATTCTTCTAACTTCCATCCTACTTACTTTATGATATAATCCATCCATCCTCTGTCCTACTACCCTTATAATATTATCCATCCAATTTCAATCCTACTTCTCTCATAATATAATCATTCTAATCTCCATCCTACATACCTTGTAATATAATCCATCAAACTTCCATCCTACTCCACTAGTAATACAATCCTTCCAGCTTCCATCCTATTCCTCTCATAATATAATCAATCCAACTTTCATGCTACTCCCTTCTTACAATAATCCTCCCTACTTTTATAGGTTCATAGGTTCATAGGTTCATACTAGGCTATCTGCCCTAGGGCATTTATAAGCCTAGCCAGAGTGTGTTTGGCTTTCGCCACCCATTTTAAATTAATTTTGCTATGCCCTTTTTCGAGGTTAGTATAATGTGCCTCTGTCTAACAGTGACACAGAAGTGATACCTGGGGTAAACCTATGATCTCCCATCCACTCATCAATATTCCTCTTGAAGAGAGTCAATGAGGGACTCTGCCTAACCTGGACTGGGATTTTATTCCAGAGTGAAGGGAGCCTCTCGGTTATGAATCTGTCCCTTCAGCATGTCCTATTTATTTCAGTGCTGAGGTTCAAGTCTCTCGAGCACGTAGCTCGATGGGATTTGGATTTTCTGAGGTGCAGCATGTCCATTAATTCCGGGTTAGACATGGCTTTAAACGTCAGGCACAGATTGCCTCTGAGCAGGCGGTATGCCACTGAGTAAAGCTGGAGTTTCTTTAACCGGGCAGCATATGGCATCTGTTTGAGCCCTTTGTTCCTCTTGGTGAGGTACTTTTGGGGTCTTTCCAGTTGCTGCAGGTGTCTGGTAAGGTACATCCCAAAAGGGGCATTGTACTCAATTATGGGCCTGATGAGGGATGAGTAAAGAGGCACGATGACCTCCTGATCTAGATGCGAATCCCTTCATGATTAGGTGGGCTATATAAAATGTTTTTCTAACCACTTTGGCCACGTGGTTGTCAAATGAGAGATTGCTATCAACTTGGGTCCCCAGGTCCCTAATTATTTCTTCCGTACTTAATGGATTACCACCTATGTGGTAATTTGTGGGCATTTTATTTTTGCCAAAGGGGATGACTATGCACTTTTTGGCGTTTAGCTTGAGGCCATGGCTCTGGCACCAGTTGTCTGTTTCTATGAGGCCCTTTTGGAGGATGCTTGTGTTGGCTGGAGAGTCGATTATGGCGCTCAGTTTGCAGTCATCTGCGAACTTGGTCAGCCACAGTCCTTCTGTGTTGGCCTGTATCTCTGAGAAATATATACCGAACAAGAGAGGTCCCAGGACTGAGCCTTGTGGGATACCACTTGTAACTGGTTTGGAGTCTGACATGGCTCCAGCAATTCTAACCATGTGGGTTCTGTCCTTGAGCCAGTTTGCAACCTATCTAGTGACATAGAGGTTTATATTTAAGCTGGTGAGCTTATCTATAATGCCCGAGTAAGGTATTGTATAAAGGCTTTTGCGAGGTCCAGGTAGACTGTGTGGACCACCTTCCCCTCGTCAATGGCCTTGGTGACTGTTTCAAAGAAATCGACCAGGTTTAAGAGGCAGGATCTGCCCTTAACAAAGCTGAACTGGGTAGGATCCAGTGTCTGTAGGTCCCCAATATCTTTATTTATGAGGTCCATGATGATCCTTTCCATAGCTTTGCAGACCAAGCTAGTCAGGCTTATGGAGCGATAGTTTCCAGGATCCGTTAAGGCACCACCTTTGTGGAGAGGGACCACTGTTGCTGTACGCCACTCTTTGGGTACATATCCTGTAGTAAGGCTGAGATTGAACAGTAGTTTTATGTTTGGGTTTAGCTCTTCTTGGAGTTCATGTAGGATGCAGCCCGGGACACCGTCTGGTCCCATTGATGCTGTGTTTTTTGTTTTGGAGAAGGTGACTCTTACCTGAGCATCTGAGATGTCAGGGGGGCAGCACTCTGCTGGGATAGATATTTGCCCTTTTGGTGGGGAGGGGGGGAGTTTGCGCTGAACCTGTCAGCTAGGATGTTGGCAATGTCTGTGGGTTTGGTGTATTTTTTGTCATTTTGGACTAATTCTGAGCATATCTGGGAATTCCCACCCAGGTTCCTAACATAACTAAAGAAAGCCTTGTGATTATCCTTAGTGTCCTGTGCAATTTTTCTCTCAAAGCTGGACTTAGACGATTTTATGAGTGCCCGTAGTTTTTTGCTAATACTGATCAGAGATGCCTTCCCTTTTTGGGATTTTGCTCTATCATGTAGTAGCTTCCTCCTTCTATTGTATAGTTTGTTTATGACTGGAGTTCACCAGACAGGACGTCTGCCTTTGGAGGATTGGGTCTTGGCTTTATTTGGGATTGCATGATCCATGCATTCCTGAAGGTGTTCATAGAATGCATTTATAAAGGATTCTGCGGTCTGGGCCGTATTTTCCACAGGTCCGGGGGCTTTGAAGGATTCCACCTCGGTTTTGAGGACTGTGAAATTTGCTTTAGAGAAGTTTTTCACTCTGGTTTTCTGGGCAGGGGGTGGGGTCGGGATATGAATATCCAGTGAGATTAGTTTATGGTCTGATCTTACCAGTGAGGGATACACTTCTGGTCTGGAGCATAGAGTCCCCGTGTTGGTGATGATCAGGTCCAGTATGTTTTCCGCTCTTGTGGGAGTGGTAACAAGTTGTTCCATAGCATTTGAGTTTATAAATTCTTGGGCTAGGGTGTTGGAGCTAGAGTAATGCTTCCAGTCTATGTTTGGGTAGTTGAAGTCTCCCAATATAATGGTGTTTGGAGAGACCTTCATATTTTCCAGTGTTCTCAGGAAGGCTGAGTGGGGTTCCTGGGTTTGGCAGGGTGGTCTGTAGCAGGCTATAAACTGGAAGGCAGTTTTATCCACTGTTAGCTGCACATGGATAGTCTCTGATGCTTCGTGCTGTGCAACCAACCTGGAGGTGTGGGTATCTTTGATGAATATTGATACCCCCCCCCTCCTTTTGTGGTTCAGTCCATGTTTTGGTGCCGAAAAGCATGGTATGAGGTATAGCCTGGTAGTGCTGGGGTGCTCTTGGGAGCCTTGAACCAGGTTTCTGTTACTGCACAGATATCGATGTTCTCCATGCTAAGGAGAGTTTCCAGTGCGTGCATCTTGAGGTTTAGACTTCTGGCATTGAGTAGCATTACTTTTAGTTTCTTATCCCTTGTGATACCTATGGAGGTGGGTTTGTCTTTTGAGCCTTGGCTAAAAAAGGCACTATGGGGGTAGCAAGAGCCTTTGCCAATAACCAAAAGCCCAGAGGTGACAGGTGCAAGCCGTCCCTAGCGAAGCTTCGTGGCTTGTCGAGCATGTCATCCCAGGCTGACAGGCATTGGATCCACTTTGAATGACACCAATACTTAAGTCAATTGTTGAAATTGATCATCTTGTCTTCATATTGTGGCATCATTCTTGGTGAGGGTAAGATGCTACTCAAGGTCAGGGTCATACCGGCCTGGGCTACATGCTCAGAGAACTCCTCTATGTCTCTCTTCATGTAGACCAGGGAGGTACGTCTCAGGTCATTCACACCAGCATGGATAATGACTGAGTCATATTTGTACTTGCCTTGGAGTGACCTTAGTGCTTGTGTTATGTGGCGGATTCTAGTGCCCGACAGGCAGCTCACCGTGACCTTCTCCTTGTTCAGCCTGGTGAGCGGGGCGTCAGTGTGCCTGACGATAGAGTCACCTATTACAAGTGTATCAGGTGTGTTGTTTAGCCTTAAGGGCTGTGACTGTTTGGCACACTGGCTTTGTGAGCTATGTGTTGCACGTGTTTTGTTTTGGGGTAGCGGTTGCTTGGGTGTCTGCTTTGGAGGTCTCTGCTGCTTAGGCAGATTTTTATTTAGAGCCTCCGAGTATGTTTTTGTGTGTTTATGTGTTTGGTTTGCTGTCGTGGTAGGTCTATGTGAGACTGGAATTGTAGTGAGTGTAGTTTCCTTCTCCTCCTGACTGGTTACACCAGTACTGAGTTGAGAGAGCTTAGCCTCCAGTTTGGCTATATGGTTGCATCTCTCACATGTGTTGGAATTTGTTGGGAGGAGGAGAGGGTTGTCTGTGTACATGAGGCAGTTGTAACATTGCCTCAAGATTCCCAGAATCACCAGCTGGACCAGAGAGGAGATTGACAACTGACCTTTGGACATGCTGGAATAGTATTGGGAATTCCTTTATAATTGAAAAAAAGGGCCAATGGGGAACAAGGTACTCAAGGGGAGTTTGTGAGGGTGTAGTGCTTTTAATTTTTTAGTGCTGACTTATATAATTGCTTTAGTGAGCAAGTGCCAGGTAACTTAAATGCAATGTGTTACAAGTAACTTAAATGCAAAAACAACAAACAGTTACTTTCTTTCAAGTGAAACATAGGGTTGCCACCTTCCTTCACGGCTAAAACCGGAGCAAAGCCACGCCCCTTGCGTCACCAGTAACCCCACCCACCCCAACCCCCTCTCCCACCAACATACCTCCTATTTTGTGATGTCACGACAGCATCACTCAATGGGAACGCCCTCTTTTTTCGTTCCCGCCGCCTGCTTTTGGCTGATTTACTATGCTTTTCTGTAAAAAAAGCATAGTAAATCAGCTGATTTACAAACTCCGATAGTCTGTTTCCTTTTTGAAACAGAATACCGGAGTTTGTACAGTGTTTTCCGGACTACCGGAGAATCAGTTTGATTTCCTGATAGTCCGGAAAAAAAACGGAGGGGTGGCAAGCCTAGTGAAACAAGGAAATAAGTACAGTAAGCAATGCAGATATCACTAGGGATCCACAGAAACGCTGAAAAGCCGCATTTTAGGTGGAATTAGCGTTTCAAGGAAATAACAAGCATACAAACAAAGCTAGATTCAGCAGGCCTGGATCTAGTCTATGCTACAGCAAACAAGGTATACCAATTTCAGTAAGAAACAGTTCAAATATGCAGGTACTATAAGCCTCTAACCAGAAATTCCCAACTCAGAAGGGCAGAGTCCAGCCTCTCCTCCCACAAGAGTGCAGACCACGAACCTTCTTAATGTAAAATAACTGGCCTGAAGCCCAAGTGCTTAAATCAGAACTAATACACTTTTAGAATAACAGACACTGAGCCCTCAATCAGCAGTTCCCAACTTAGAAGGATGTAAGCTACCTGTCCTGTCACCACAGTGCAGGCCACAAACCTTCTTAATGTAAAACAACTGGTCTGAAGCCCAAGTGCTTAATCCAAAAGACTTAGAATGATAGCTACAATTTAATCAAGTTACTACCAAGCAGTAATAAATACAATTGAATACTTTAAAGAATGCCTGATTAGTGCTGAAGTTATACAAACAAAGCTAGATTCAGCAGGCCTGGATCTAGTCTATGCTACAGCAAACAAGGTGTACCAATTTCAGTAAGAAGAAGTTCAAATATGCAGGCACTATAAGCCTTTAACCAGATATTCCCAGCTCAGAAGGGCAGAGTCCAGCCTCTCCTCCCACAAGAGTGCAGACCATGAACCCTCTTAATGTAAAATAACTGGCCTGAAGCCCAAGTGCTTAAACCAGAATTAATACACTTTTAGAATAACAGACACTGAGCCCTCAGTCAGCAGTTCCCAACTTAGAAGGATGTAAGCTACCTGTTCTGCCACTACAGTGCAGACCACAAACCTTCTTAATGTAAAACAACTGGTCTGAAGCCCAAGTGCTTAAACTAAAAGGCTTAGAATGAGTTACACCAAGCAGTAATAAATACAATTGAGTACTTTTAAGATGGCGCAAAAGCAAAATAAAGTAGGAAGCAACACAAATACAGTAAAAGAAGATTTTTTTTTTTTTTCATGGAAGGAGAGAAAGGAGTAGCAGAAACTAAGCTGATTGGCCTTCTCAAATGTTCTCCCTGTACTGGGTAGAATGAGGTAATGACACCAGACTGGGAGGAGGGTCCCAGATCAAATTTACACTAGGGGAGGACAACTGCAAAGCCACCAACTATAAAAGCACTATACCAACAGGGAGGGAGGGTGGGAAACAACTGCAGAAATGTTTCTCACAGCTGAAAAGCAGCAGTGAACCTTTAAATGAAAGTTTTAAACAGCTAAAGGAGCCTCTAGAAAAAAGAGTTTAACTGCAACAAGTTATCAGAAACAAACAACCCAACAGATGGTTTATCCCACATCCCCTCGTACCATACTCCATCCTACCATAAAAAATAGCATGGCAAAAATTGAAAAACCTTTTGAACAAATACTGATAACTTCTCATGGATAAAATTATTGTTTATCATGGAAGAATGAAAATATTGTAAATAGCTTTGTTATTGATATTTGTTATATGTACATTTGTGTATGTTTATAATGAAAACAAAATAAAAATATTTTTGAAAAAAAAAGAAATGTGATTAATAAAAATTGGCAGATATTTAGGGGTGATCCAGGTGTTTACGCAAAAATGGATGAAAAAACAGTTATGATTTATAGAAAAGACAAGTCTTTTAAAAAATGGTTAGAATGGAGCTGTATAGGTAGTAAAATAAGTGTAACAAGTGGTAATATGGGCACAAAGAAATGTGGATATTGCACTCAGTGTGCCTACATTCATAGTGGAAATTAATTTGTGATTAGAAATATTACTTATATAATTGTGGGACGTTACAACTATAATAGCACTAATATAGTGTATCTTGCTCAATGTAAGCAGTGTACAGCATTCTATTTGGGGAAGACTTCAAGAAGGTTAAGGGATCATATATATGAACACTGCTGGGATATCAGACATTGTAAGACTACGGATGCCCTTTATAGGCATCTCATATGTTTTTCTAACCATTCATGTAGTTTTTTAGTTGTGAATAAAGTTACTAAGGATTTACAAGGCAGAATAGTGGATGAACACTTGGATATATGTGAATTAAATTGTCGAATTAGATTGGATGCAACCCATTATCTGTCTTTAAATGAAGTATTATCTATTAATCCAGTGCTGAAGTTGAAGCAACTTGATTTTAAATAATTTTATTGGTTCCCATGGGGACCATGTGATTTTAAATTGCTATTTACAGCTGATGTTCATTGTCTTTTAATGGAGTTCTGAACAAGCTCCGTTGGAAATGAAAGGGCTTACAAACTTATTTGTGTTTTTTTTGTTTTAAATAAATAACAGTGAAAGTAGTTATGGGTATATTTTGTGCTGCACTGCTGTTATTTGTTGGAGGTATTCATTTATAGTTTATTTGGATTTGGTAATTTTGGCACAAAACTGGAATTTATCAATGTGGTACCTGGTGCTACAATATTTACTTTTTTCATGGTAAGAATATAAATGTAGTGGATATGCTTATAATTATATTAACTTGCTTAAACAGCATCCAGCACCATGTAACGCTGAATAGGATATTAAGGGTATCATAAATGACTGACTATAGAAATTCATAAGTGGTTAGCAGGTCATTGGCTTAACTCAAATAAAGTGCAAACTAACGCCTTGTTGAGATTTGAACTCATGACCCTAAGTTTACAAGGCCACTTCTTTAATCCCTGCGCTACAAGAGCTAAAGAAACTTTATCTGGATCCAAACCTCAGAGCCTGCAGTTTGGAGTCTACAGCTATAAGCACTACACCAACAAACATAAAACTTTAGGGGAGACATCAGCAGCTACAGTCTAGTATCCTTCAGATGTGTTTTCATATAAATCCTGTCTCCTCCAAAGTATTTCAGTGTGTTCATGTACTCACTCATTCTGTGACACTCAGAATATGTTATTCATAGGTTCATAGGATCATATGTCTTTACTAGGCTAATGACCACGTACTTTTTTAAGCATAGCCATGCATCCCAAAGCTCTGACAAGTTCTGGTACCCTTGACAAGTGTAAGCAGGGGCTTGGAAGGTGAAACATATACAAGCAGGAGCCTGGGAGATGAACCATTTGCTGGCTGCCTATGTCCATTAGAGACACAGGTGCCAAACCAGGATGAGTTTCCTGTTTTCCATCTAATTGTCAAAGTTATACTTCAGTTGAGTTACTGAGGAACTCTGTTTCACATGGATGGGGAACCTCTTCCAGAGAAGGGGTAGTCTCTGGGATACATACCTGTCTCTCCAGCAGGTTATATTTATATCACAGGCAAGATTTAAGCCTTTAGAACAGGTAATTCTAGTGCTGTTTGTTTTATGGATATGCAGAAGGCCCATCACAGTGAGATCTGACAATGCCTTGTATGCCAGGCAAAGATCTCCCCACACCAGCCTGTAGAACAGAAAATACAGGGATAGGGGCTTGAGGTGGTCTGCAAAGGACATGATACTTGCATCCTGTATTATTTTAGTGAGGAACCGCTGTGGATGTTCCAGTTGTTGGATATGCCTGGTTAGGTACATACCAAAGTTTGAATTGTACTCAATGATAGGTCTAATGATTGGCAAAACAGTCACTACTGTAAACATGATGGTCATAGCTACATTACTGTCTGTGTGTGTCCCCAAGTCTCTGACTACTGGGTAAACTCTTAGTGTTCTGTCATCAATATGATAGTTAACAGGGGTGGATGACTTCCCAAAGGACACTATTATTAATTTCTTGGCATTTAGTTATAGTCCATGGCTGTGACACCAGTTGTTTGTGTCAGCACTTCCTGGAAAACATTTGTGTCAGTGGGTGATTCAATGACAGCTCCTAATTTGTAATCACCTGCAAATTTAGTCAGACAGAGGCAATTGACATTGTCCTTGACTTCGGAGTAATAAATGCCAAAAAAGATCAGTCCCAGGACTGATTCCTGAGAGACTTCACTTGTGAGTGGCTTCTTTGTAGAGGTGGTCTCCACAATTCTAACTTCCTGGGTTCTGTCTGCAAGCCAGCTGGCTATCTACTGGTAAATAATAGAGACTATTATGGGTTCATAGGTAATTACTAGGCTAGTTGCCTTTGTGGACAATTTGAAGCTTAGCCAGTTTCCCCTTAGTGAGAATCAAATGTTGTACCTTTTGTATGTGAGTTAAACACCATAACTGTTATGCCAGCTCTAAACCCCTAACTGTTATGTCAACCCCCTAGCAGGGTCATGTGCTGTATGCCTGTCATACTGTTGGCAGCAATTCTGTTGTGGTAAATGCAGACAATTAGGCACCTTAGATGAGTGCGGTACTTGGTAACATGAGAATTATGAGTTTTGGAGCTGGTATTCAAACTTGTTCAGTAATAAGATATGCATATTAGTATAATTATCATATTTTTGCACCTATTTCTGGCATATTGCATTTGAATGGATTGGGATTCTGTATTTCACATGCACAGTCACCAGATAAGTCAAGAATGGTGCCTGGCTGAGTGGGATACTTGGTAACACAAAAATTATGATTTTTTTATCTTGGAAACATTATAACTGTATGGCATATGTTCATAATTACATTAAAAATTTCAACCAGAATGGGATTCCATGGTTTGAGCTGAAGGTATACGCAAAGCGTCAGAACTTTGCCCTGATAGTTAATATCTAACCAGCACTGTATGGCAGGTATTTGCAGTTATTTGTTCATTAAATATTCAGATATGATAGGATTCATAATTAAGGAACTATCTCAAATAAGGAATGCTGTGTACAAATCTAGTTTAAAACCAAATAAACATCACATCTGTCTGAACAAATGTCACAATAATAGCGGAGTTCTGCTACTGTGGTTGTGTGCATAATTATAAGTAAATGTATTTATTATCTAATTATTTGTTAAATATAAATTTGATATTCTGTCAAGCTGACATATTAATATCACCATAGGGAAGATATTTTAATTTTTTGTTAACTTTTATATATACCAACTCTCGGAGTTAGTATATTTAAGTAAGAGGATGTGTGGGGTGCAGGGGTGGCATAGCTACAGCAGTTTAATTTTGTTTTTTTTTTCTTTTTGTTTTTTCCTTCAGTGTTCGAACTATTACAAGTTCAAACATATGGTCCCAGCCATACTTAGTTTGAACTTGTAATATGTTTGATCTACTGAAGTAGATCCTTTCGTTCAACAGTCCGAATCCACTATCACCAAACACACTTTAATGAAAGCGCTTTCACCGAAAAAGTGCTTTCGCTAAAGTGTGTTAAAAACACACACACACACACACACACACACACACACACACACACACACACACACACACACACACACACACACACACACACACACACACACACACACATACACAGACACACACATCTGTTTACAGTTAGGTTGAAAAAATGAATTGTCTGAGTTTTAGGTGAGGTGATGGCTGTCTAGTCAGGAACTCTTCGAGTATCAGGAAGTGTGAAATTCCACTCAAGCTAAGTGTGAAAGAGTTAAGGGAATTTATTAGTGGCGTTATTATTAAGATGCAGACTCAGTTTTGTAGCAGCACACTGGGTTGATACTATCTGGGAAACTAGAGTGATCATAACTGCACTTTGCTCATTGAAGACTGTTGTTTATTAGCTTAATAGTGTGCTTCATTTGTACACAACTATCAAATATGTGTTTCGAAGATGTTTTTGTACAAAGCAGGACATTGGAAACAAATTGATTATTTTTTTTATGAATTGTGATGGAAACAAAGGAATACGTTTTCAGACAGGAGGAATTTAAGAAAGAGATGGTGGCACAATGGTGTGTATTTTCTTTTGCTTTGTTCTCTTTTTGTGTAATGGCAAACAGCAATGATGTATAATGTAGGGTATAATTTCTATGAAATACATGTAGCAAAGTCCCAAAGTATGAAAGGAAAACATTAAAAAAAATGAGCATTTTACATTTTCTAGTTAAAAAGAGTGGGAGAAGGGTAAATTATTTGTGGAAGGAAGAGATGAGAAAGATGATATACTTTTAATAAGTAATTTGATGCAATACAGGTACAAATTGGAGCCACAATGAATTATATGATGCATTAAAAGTTGGGTAGCAAGATGGGGTACTATGAGATGGATACCTGGGATAGTTAGTGCCAGCATTTGACCAATCTGGAAACAGAAACAGGGCAGGAGAATTAGGGAATGGAAAAGGATATAGGACTATAAGTTAACGCTAGGGATGGCTGAGTGGTGGTAAGTATAAAATGGACAGTAGAAAATGGCAATACTAGGAGGGGAGGGAAGGGATATCTGTGAAGAATGGCATTAGGTGTAGCTATTGTCAGGAGGGCAGCAAGAAGCAGCTGATGATACAGTCTGCTGAGCAGAGCCTAGATGGAAATTCAGTGCATTCCAATGGTTGGTTCATTCTAGCTTCAGAGGAGAGGCAGAAGTATGCACAAAGGAGCTGGGAAAACGGGGTACAATTTGGGACATGGATTTTTGTGGGATTAATAATATAATTAAATTGAATGAACATTTGTAAAGTTGGTTAAGAAATGATGGACATAATGAGATTTAAAGCTACAGATGAGGGAGGAGAGAAACTTAGGAAAGAAGGGTTTTCACTGGATGGTGGTTAGTTGTGCTAAATTAGGGAAAGGGAGAAAGAGTGCTAGATATAAAAGTAGACAAAGCTGACAAAGGGGATGTCATATGATAAGGAGTGGAGCATGCATGGCAGCAAAGTGGATGCAGAAAGGGTAGGCGATGGTGCTAAAGATGAACTACAGACTAAATGAGGAAAATAAGGTTGTGCAGACAGGGCTGGGGCAATGGGTGGCTTAGCAAAAGAAGGGGGATAGTTGGCATTGTAGGTAAAGTTTAAGATGGTACTGGAGCCAGAAGGGGGCATATTTTTAGGTGCTGTGGAGTTTCATGGGACTAATTCAAAAATTCTAAGGGAAGGAATGAAAAGAGGAAAATTATTTAATGTGTTGGTAGAATGAGGAGGATGAACCAGGTTATGCATTTTTATAAAATGAATGGAACAGCATACTGGTGAATAGAGAAATATTAGGGGGAACTGAAGGAGGTGCAATTGATGGAGAAAGGAGCTTACTGGCCATGATATGGTGAAAGTAAGGTGGTGCTAGGAAATGGAAGAGTTGAATGGCTGGTGGTGCAGTCCAGGACTTTGGAGCAATAGACCATAGATTAGATGGATACAGGCTATGGTAGGGGACATTGCGGTATAGTATGGGGAGAGGTGATATGGTAAAGTACAGAAAGTGGAATGGGAATGGAAATAAGGCAACTTGGAGTGTTAGAATGATAGAACAGTTCAACTGAGTGCAAAAGCAAAGGAGCAGCATGTGCAATATGTATGTTGAGACAGATGAAGTTGAAACAGGAAGGGGGAGACAAAAGGAAATGACACTAGAGCAATTAAGGATCAATAAATGTAGAAAGTAAAACTGAAGATATAGATTGAATTGATTAGCATGGGGCCTTTATGGTAGGTTAAATGGAAAGTGTATATTAAAATGCTCTTTTGGAAAATTAAGTTACTGAAAAAGAGGGCATAGAAAAATGGATGCAGGAGCAAGTAAGAGAGTGATTCCTGTTAGACGTGCTCTTGATTTTCTATGAAAATTGTTTGAATTCACAAAGGCAGATTAAATGGCAAATGGAAGACTTTGGGGTGGAGATGTCAGGGATAGAGACAGACAATTAAAAAGATAATAGGGGTCAGAATGTTTGTAGACTCTGTTAGGTATTAGGAGAGTGTGAAGGTTGTAGAAGCAGATGGCTATGCTGCCTAAAGTAATTGGGGAAAAGATTATCCAGATAATTATTATGCAATGTCTTCATGGAATGAAGATGTTTGCCAGAGTATTGACTGCAAGCCTGGAGAAATTGTTGTATAAAATTATTAGTGAGGACCTGGTAGGTTTGGTGAATGAAAGGTCATCAGGAGACAATTAGTGAATATTGATAAGTTTTAAAGCATGCATAGAGTGGTTTGCGGGAAAGCAGGGAGGATATTCATGTACATTCAAAAAACTTTTGAATGCATCATTTGGGAGTTTATGTTTGAGATTTTATTACAAGTAGGCAGAGAAGAAAGATGGGTGGAAGGGTCACAGTGCTGTATAGATGTTCCCAGAAATGTTACTGCTCAACAAAAGTTAATTAGAGTAGGTAGAATTTTGGAGGTGTACAAGTCTTTCCATCAGCTGAGACCAGATCTTATTTATTGGTTGCATAGACAACAGTATTTTAACATGAGTGCATAAATGAGATACTTTTAAGCCATTCAGTGCATGAATTTAATGTTTGCTCTCAAATTGTTGGTCTTTATCTCACTTTCAGAGATGCTTAATACTCCCCAGTGCCTGTGTAATCACAATAAACAATACCCGATCCCCTTAGTAAAGCTTTACACTAAATCTTAATTTAAATATGTGATCTCTAGTTTCATGCTAGAATATACAAATATATCTAAATCTAATCTCTATCTATAGATATAAATTTAGATAATATGAGTCTATGTAAATTTGTTGAATACACATTTATGAGACACACAAGTGACCTAAATATGTTGATTTAAAATGCAAGTGGTCAATAACACATTTGTGTGAAAATGTTTGGTCTAATCACATTTAACTGACAGATGAGAAGTAATGGCAGATACAAGATGAAAATATATTGCATGAATGTAGTGTTCATCAATGCTCTCAAATTGTTGGTCTTTATCTCACTTTCAGAGATTCTTGATACTCCTCAGTGCCTGTGTAATCACAATATATCTAAATCTAATCTCTATCTATAATGTAGTGTTCATCAATGGGATGCTTTAAGCAGTGCAACCTAGGGACAGTTGGTCCAACACATAACACAGATCAGTGTTTTTCTTTGTAAGTCACTGTTGGCACAACGTCTAAGTGTGCACTGGCAGTGATTCTTTGACTTTGAGTGATTTCTCCTGTCTTAAATTGGTGCAACCATGGAGTTAGTCCATATAATTGTCCCTAGAAAAAAACTCTTTCACTAGATCACAAACTGAGCAATTATCCTTGTTTAGTGTGTTGTCAATATTCTTTCTTCAGACATATCGTATTTAGACCAAATATTTTCACACAAATGTGCTGTCAAAAATTGTGGTTTAGCTAAGTTTGTTTAGGTGAATTATTTGTCAGACAAATATGTAGTCTACTAAACTACCACATCCACATCCATAGCTATACTTAGATAGATATGTTTCTATATATATCATCTATCTATCTATCTACATGTAGAGAGAGAGCAATATCATAAGAAAACAAGGCATCACCATGATTACAAAGACACATAAAATAAAGTAAAACTATGACACTTTTTAAAGCAATAACATGAAACTGCATTAGAGAGAACAAGAACACATTGATGGGAATTGTGTTTTTAAATCCTCAGTATTAATATTTGTTACAGTAACTAGAATAATTTTGAAGTAAAAAGGGTATTTTGCTGGCTCATTACATTTCTGAAGTGTGTGACAAATAATTGCTGAAAGTTTGTGTGTGTGTGTGTGTGTGTGTGTGTGTGTGTGTGTGTGTGTGTGTGTGCATATAAATGCTCACACACACACACACACACACACACACACACACACACACACACACACACATTTAGACCAGCAGTCTCAATTAAATTTTAAGTGTTAAAGCATAATTCATTTTACTGACATTTTTTTCAGTGTTATTGATGCTCATTCTGTTATAGTATGTCAAGATCCTGACCTCTTGGTTCAAAATGTAATAAAATAACATATTTCCTAAATATGTCTTTCTCGAGGAAAAATGTTATTTACATATTTAGTGGGTGTATGCATTGCAGCAAACAAAATTATTTTATTTATTTATTTAGTTTATTGATTTTTGTTTGATATCAGGATTTCCCCAGGGTAGAGACCATTTTCACAACATGTCTGATAAACAATGTACCAAAACATAAAGGAATAAGGTAGCCTGTTAATAGACAGCTTTATAAATATCATTTATAATATACATTTCACTCGAATCATTGTCTGTTTTTCCACAGCTAAAGTTTCATCCAAATGAAGTGATTGTTAAAGAAGGGGAAGTTGGCAAAACCTTTTACATCATTTTGAAGGGAGAGGTAAGTACAAAAACATGGACCAGTTGTTTTATGTTTTATTTGATAATTTACAAAGCAAAACTGGTGAGATAAAAAGAGTAATAGGCTAAGAATGTTAGAATTAGTTATAACAATCAACTCTCCACACCTCTAAGTTCTAGCAACCTGTGTGTGTGTGTGTGTGTGTGTGTGTGTGTGTGTGTGTGTGTGTGTGTGTGTGTGTGTGTGTGTGTTTGAGCGTATAAAAGTTCCACGTATTCTGTACAGGATACGTAAGAAAATGTAATTTGTATGTACTTTTGGAACTTCCCTTCCATGTTTTTATAATTTATTCTGTATTTGTTAAAATAATTACAAAATTCTGTGTATTCTCAGAAACATAAACAAATATTCGGCTACATTACATATATGCATGTTAAAATTATAAAGGTCACTTTCATAAATATTGAAAAGCAAAGATTGTCAGAAACTTGACAAAAAAATTTTGTTTGTGGAGATTCATAAACTAAACCATCTCCTCTCACTTATTTATTTTCATTCTGAAGATGTACACCTTTGAGGAATAGAAGCAGGGAAGGGAATATATGTTCCCTTAGGATGTATACTTTTGGAGACAGAATAGCAAGGGAGTTAACAGCTAGAATTCATAAACAATTTGCATTTTTGTGTACTATGTAAAGGTCATGGACACCATAGACACCTTACTGTTCAGAGCTGCAGCCTGCACTGTTTGGCAGCAAAGCAACAAGGGTTCTCAGAGATTCATTTTAAGGCAGTATTCATTTTTATTATTATTTTTATTTGGTTTTAAAACAGTAGATAAATAAATCAATTATAAAACAAGCAACTATTTACATAGGTCCACAGCTGATCAATACATCAAATGTATGCATATCAAAAGCAATTAATATTTTTCAAGCAAGTATTTAATTTTAAGCCAAGATTTATATGAATGTGTAATATTAGACATTCTCATCTTTATAGTATACAATTAACTGTGCAAACAATTTTTTTCCATACTAATAAATTCAACATTGGGGGGTAACTTTACTTTTCCCATTTTTAGTAATTACTTTTCTGGCTATAGCAAGAATAGACCAAAGCAGAGACACTTGGGTTTTTGGAATTATCTCAGGGATCGGGACATTAAATAAAACTAAAGATTTAAAAATATTACATCTATCTGCCAATAGAGCTGAAATGAAATTACTAATTTATTTCCAAAAAGGGGAGATGACTTCACATTCACATACCATATGCATCCAATCAGCTATTATTTCAGAATCGCATCTCCATCATATCATTCTATTTGATTTATACATAATTGTAATTTTGCTAGGAGTGACAAAAGCTCTATGTAAGAATTTCCAAGTAAACATTTTTTCAGTATAATGATGATACTCTGTAGATGTTAATATTATTTTCTTATATTCTTCAAGGAAGTCTTCATTATTAATTTTTGAGGAATTATTCCAATATGAATTGTCTAAATATGTGAAATCTAACTCAAGAATTGTATACATTTGTGACAAATATGATTTTCTTTTTCATTGCATTATTATTGATGTTTATTAAAAATTCCAGTAATGTGAGGAATGATTTCTAATCTAAGTTAAATATCTTATTTATCTCTATGTTCACAAAGTCTCTAAATATTTGTAAAGTTAACAAATTCTCAGAATCTTGATTATATTCGGACCTTAAATTTTCAACAGTATATATATCAATACCATTTAAGAATTGATGCCAATAAATTAAGTTACTTTGTTGTTTCTTTATTAGCATTTGTTGAAGTTATGAGTTTCTAAGTAGTCATTTTATATGCAATTAGAAACATTGGAAAAATTAAGTCTTGAATACAATGGTTAGAATATGTGAACTTTTGGAAAGATGAAATTATGTTATTTAAATGGGGAATTTGAGAAGAGGGTGTAAATCTATTTATGCAAAAATATTTTAATAATTAGATAAAACTATTTGGGACTATTTGTTTATGACTGATTGTGATATATTTATTATTGAATAATAATATTTCTTGATGTATCGGTTTCCATTTTGAATCATAAGATGAATTTATCCATAATGCTATAACTTTTACAATTGTTGAAGTAGCATACAATTGCATATCAGGGAATCCTATTCCACCATTATCCCAACCTTTTCTATGTCAGTCAAAGGAAACTCTTGATTTGTTAGGATGACAAAAAATTTAAGTAGAATATTATTTATCTTCTTCATCATTTTTTTGTGGTGGAGATAGTACTAAAGATTGTAAGACAAACAATATTTTAGGGAGAATTACCATCTTAATAAGCATTCATTTTTCTTCCATGGTAAAGAAGAACTTGTTCCAATTTGTGACTAAACTTATTATTTTATCAGCAACCTGTTAAACATTTGTACCATTTCTTTGCTGTTAGCCATAACAGTTATACCAAGGTATTTCTTTTGATTGCTATTCCTATTGAAGTTAGAATATTTTTTGTATGATTTTTTTTTAATTTTTTTTTTATTAATTAATAATGTACTTGTTTTATTATGAATCAATCTCAAGTTCAAGATTTCTTCAATCTGACTCATAGCACAAATTATATGTTCTAATGAATTTTCTATATTTCATACTGTTAGTAAAATATTGTCAGCAACAAGTTGAATCTTTATTTCAAAGTCTTCTTTTATATTGATACTATTAATGTTCTTATTGGATCTAATTCTATTAGCAAAGGGTTCTATAGCTAATGCAAAAAAGTAAAGGTGACAATGGACAGCCTTGTTTTCTGCCTTTTTGTATTTTACAGGAACTAAAGAACCTAGTTTAACACAAGAGCAAGAGTTGTTGTATAACTTAAAAATTAATGCAATTAGCTCAGGTCAGATATATGATGGAAAACAGCATTCATTTTAGTTGTTAGCACTTTAAATGGTTCCCAGTAGCTTTGCTTGTTTAATTAATTGCACTTGAGCAAGATATTTCTTAAGCTGGCTGATTTTACTCCGTGTATGGTCTGAAGAAGCCTTGATGGTGAAAGAGTTTACCTGTTTACGTCTTCTGTCTTTGTTCATTAAACAGTTCTATGTTTTTAAACATCTGATTACTGAGTTTTTGTGGTCATACTCAGCCTTGGTCTGCTCTGCTGTTCCTGTATTCTACTTGGAATGCTTTCTGGACTTATTCTCTACAGTGGGGCATTTGTTCCTTGGAAGTGCTTTGTTTTATTCAGTTATAGCAATGCTTAACATACCATTTTATCAACATAGGTATATTTTACTGTAAGCTTACTGGTGAGTTCTTCCATAAAATGAGGGTGCCTCTTCTTTTAGCTTGATATCCAAAACCTTCTAAAATCAAATCTTTTTTTAATTAAAGTTTATTTACATCTTTATTAAGTAAACGTGCATTCTGTAGAAAAAAAAAAGGGGGGTGTCGTATGCTTTGCTTTTTGCTGAAGAAGTTACATGGTTGACGAAAAACACAGTGAACAAGTTAAGCATTCATTTGCTGTTGTTTCTGTTTAATAAAGTCATAGTTCATAGTATTGGAGGCCCCAAGTGCTTCGTTTTTTACTCATTCTGTAGAAATACTATTTTAGTTTTATGTAATTGCAAGTATATGAACAGATGTCCCCTCTTTACTGGATTATTGAATCCATTAATATTAATAGATATGCATTTAAAATCAGACATTTATGTAAGAGAGAAAAAAAAAACAAATGTTTAATGAAAATGCACTTATGTGCATGCCTTATTGTATACATTATATATATCAATATGAAATCTTCAGTTATGGACAAGAATTTTGAAACAAATAAAAAATTGGCCAATAACGTAGTCAGAAAAGATTCTACCATGGAATAACATATTCCTAGTTTGTTGAAAACGACCAACAAACTACACCTCGAACTCTCAGACTAACAATACTTAGCTCATGCTTCTGATATATATTAATGTGTGTCATATTTTTTAGTACACATCATCTTAAAAAAAGCCCATCAGTGAGTTAGTAAGAGTAAGAAAAGCTAAACAGGTGTTCAGAATCTTTATTATAAGCTGACTAAACTGAATATTTCTAAAGTCATTGTTCCCTGTACCTCGCATTATCTCTCTGGTCTACTGTAGGGAGGAAGTCAGTTGTTATTTTCATATTTATTAATTTATAGGTCAGATGATTTTATGTTTGTTCTATTTTATTTACTATGTGTAAAGTTGTTCAGTGGATCATACATTTATAAGTAAGTACCAGGGGAATTGTCCTTGTGGGCTGTTCTCAGCACAGGCAATTACCCCATGTGAGATGTGAGAATCAGACTATGCACTTAGGGCCTATAAGGTGATTACCTTAACCACTATGCCAACCTCCCATACTTACTGACATGTTTATTCTTTAACTATATATATATATATATATATATATATATATATATATATATATATATATATATATATATATATATATATATATATGGGTCTACTTGATATGATCGATATTTCACAATGTCGAAATCCATACGGCCTAGACCATATGATCAACATTTGAAATGTTGAACATACAAGCAGACAAAAAAAAAGAAAAAAAACTAACTTTAACGATGCTAGCAGGGGGCTATCTTTCCATTCCACACTGTATAGAGATGTTGGTTCTCCATGGTCGACATTTCAAATGTCGATCATATAGTCTTGGCCATATGACTGTCAACATTGTGAAATGTCAACCATGTAAAGGGGACCTATATATATATATATATATATATATATATATATATATATATATATATATATATATATATATATTTCCTTTTATTTCTGTTTATATACTATGTCTTGTACTATTATTTTATTCCTAGGTTTTATGTTTTAGCTATAATCCTAGTGTAGAGTATCATATAATAGACCATTTACCATTTATATTTGCTATTATATATTTGATACTCTTTAATCTAGTACTACTATTAGAATCAGTCCTATTTTTTTCCTTAAATGTTATGTCTAATAGTAACTGAACAAACATCTGAAAAATCCTCCCTTTTAAGAAATCGAACTTTCCATAATTAATTGTTCTGAGATAGAGATATTAAGTTTTGTTATCATTATAAAGAGACAATAACAGAGGAACACAATCCTAAATTCTTTATCTTAAGTGTCATTCTATAGGCTAGTATATAAACTATCCTTTACTACAAGCATTCAGATGTATTTAATAACTGACAGTGGTTTAGAATGCAATGCACTCCATTTTGCTTATTATTTCATTTGTATTCATTGACACCTTAGCATATGAATCAAAATATTATGATTATTTACTTTTAGATGTGAAGAAGTAACTTTGACAGTTCTTATAATTTTCAGAACTCCTTCAGCATCATTTAAGCTGGTCCTCATAACAAGGGCTTGCAAATGAGCAGTTTATCAGCTACAATTCACACAAAAAATGCACAAATGAATCCAAGCCTCCTCTACACCACAACCCCCCAAACCACCAAAAATACAACAAAAAATATCCCAAAGCATGTTGACCACTAAAAACCCATTGTACTCAAAGAAAAAACATTTAATGATTCAGTAAGCACTGTTTGCATGAGAAAGCAGACTGTCATTGTTTTAAGGGAGACATTAGATATAAATTTGTATTTAAAGAATGATTGTTATGTGTGATCCATAGGATCAAACTCAGGAATGGTGAGAGGTGAATTTAATCCAAAAGACAAAAGGTTAGTATTGGAGGCCCAAGGTAGTGGACTACATACACTTTGGTTTACAAAGTTCATTGAACATGTGACAGAAATAGGCAAATGTAGGTTTTGTAAAACAGAATTGGAAACAGTTGGACATCTTGTTGATGGTTGTGATATACTAATGGTAGAAGGACTGTATACTGAAAGGCATAATAATGTGACAAGACTGTTGCATTGGAGATTGTGCAAACATTTTAATACTGAAGTATTTGCAAAACATTGGAAACATGAGCCACAAAGCATTAATAGAAAATGATGAACTTTATATCACATGGGACCAGCCATTACTGAGAGTTCAAAAAAATAGACGGGAGAAAATCAGATACAGTAGTACATGAAAATATGACAAAAGTAGCATTGATCACTGAAATTGCTACACCTAGGGACTATAGTGTCTTTCATACAGAGAGACACAAAGTCATAAAATATCAGGATTTGCAGGCAGAAATGAGGGTAATGTAGATGAAGGTTACCCAGAAAGTTCCAATAGTAGTAGGAGCAATGGATTTTATAAAAAAGAATTTGCAATCTTATTTAGATATGTTATTAATACATGTAACTTCATACAAATTGCAGGAGTCATTACTGGCCATATTGCAGGTGCTGTGAAGACCACTTCTGGCTAACATCAAAGATTGAAACAGTAGTAATTTTGTGAACTTTATTCATACTTTAATTTACAAATGGGGTCCATTCCCGTCATGGTATTAGAAACCTAAAAGACATGGAGAAATTAAAAAAGGCATCCTGGAATATTAGCTGGGCCCATTGATGCAGCGCTCTTGGCCTTAGAGAGAGCATTAAGGACCTGTTTGCTACTGATAGTAGGGGGAGTTATATAGGTTCATAGGTTCATACTAGGCTATCTGCCCTAGGGCATATATAAGCCTAGCCAGAGTGTGCTTGGCTTTCGCCACCCATTTTAAATTAATTTTGTTATGCCCTTTTTCGAGGTTAGTATACTGTGCCTCTGTCTAACAGTGACACAGAAGTGATACCCGGGGTAAACCTACGATCTCCCATCCACTCATCAAGATTCCTCTTGAAGAGAGTCAGTGAGGGACTCTGCCTAACCTGGACTGGGATTTTATTCCAGAGTGAAGGGAGCCTCTGGGTTATGAATCTGTCCCTCCAGCATGTCCTATTTATTTCAGTGCTGAGGTTCAAGTCTCCCGAGTGCGTACCTCGATGGGATTTGGATTTTCTGAGGTGCAGCATGTCCATTAACTCCGGGTTGGACATGGCTTTATACGTCAGGCACAGATCACCTCTGAGCAGGCGGTATGCCACTGAGTAGAGCTGGAGTTTCTTTAACCGGGCAGCATATGGCATCTGTTTGAGCCCTTTGATCCTCTTGGTGAGGTACTTTTGGGGTCTTTCCAGTTGCTGCAGGTGTCTGGTAAGGTACATCCCAAAAGGGGCATTGTACTCAATTATGGGCCTGATGAGGGATGAGTAAAGAGGCACGATGACCTCCCCTGATCTAGATGTGAATCCCTTCATGATTAGGTGGGTTATATAAAATGTTTTTCTAACCACTTTGGCCACGTGGTTGTCAAATGAGAGATTGCTATCAACTTGGGTCCCCAGGTCCCTAATTACTTCTTCCGTACTTAATGGATTACCACATATGTGGTAATTTGTGGGCACTTTGTTTTTGCCATAGGGAATGACTATACACTTTTTGGCGTTTAGCTTGAGGCCATGGCTCTGGCACCAGTTGTCTGTTTCTATGAGGCCTTTTTGGAGGATGCTTGTGTTGGCTGGAGAATCAATTATGGCGCCCAGTTTGCAGTCATCTGCGAACTTGGTCAGCCACAGTCCTTCTGTGTTGGCCTGTACCTCCGCGAAATATATACTGAACAAGAGAGGTCCCAGGACTGAGCCTTGTGGGATGCCACTTGTAACTGGTTTGGAGTCTGACATGGCTCCAGCAATTCTAACCATGTGGGTTCTGTCCTTAAGCCAGTTTGCAACCCATCTATTGACATAGGGGTTTATATTTAAGCTGGTGAGCTTATCTATAATGCCCGAGTGGGGTATTGTATAGAAGGCTTTTGCGAGGTCCAGGTAGGCTGTGTGGACCACCTTCCCCTCGTCAATGGCCTTGGTGACTGTTTCAAAGAAATCAACCAGGTTTAAGAGGCAAGATCTGCCCTTAACAAAGCCGGGCTGGGTAGGATCCAGTGTCTGTAGGTCCCCAATATCTTTATTTATGAGGTCCATGATGATCCTTTCCATAACTTTGCAGACCGAGCTAGTCAGGCTTATGGGGCGATAGTTTCCAGGATCTGTTGAGGCACCACCTTTGTGGAGAGGGTCCACTGTTGCTGTACGCCACTCTTTGGGTACATATCCTGTAGTAAGGCTGAGATTGAACAGTAGTTTTATGTTTGGGTTTAGCTCTTCTTGGAGTTCATGTAGGATGCAGCCCGGGGCACCATCTGGTCCCATTGATGCTGTGTTTTTTGCTTTGGAGAGGGCGGCTCTTACCTGAGCATCTGAGATGGCAGGGGGGCAGCACTCTGCTGGGATAGATATTTGCCCTTTGGTGGGGGGGGGGGAGAGTTTGCACTGAACCTGTCAGCTAGGATGTTGGCAATGTCTGTGGGTTCGGTGTATTTTTTGTCATTTTGGACTAATTCTGAGCATATTTGGGAATTCCCACCCAGGTTCCTAACATAACTAAAGAAAGCCTTGTGATTATCCTTAGTGTCCTGTGCAATTTTTCTCTCTAAGCTGGCCTTAGATGATTTTATGAGTGCTCGTAGTTTTTTGCTAATACTGATCAGAGATGCCTTCCCTTTTTGGGATTTTGCTCTATCATGTAGCAGCTTCCTCCTTCTATTGTATAGTTTGTTTATGGCTGGGGTCCACCAGACAGGACGTCTGCCTTTGGAGGATTGGGTCTTGGTTTTATTTGGGATTGCATGATCCATGCATTCCTGAAGGTGTTCATAGAATGCGTTTATAAAGGATTCTGCGGTCTGGGCCGTATTTTCCACAGGCCCGGGGGCTTTTAAGGATTCCACCTCGGTTTTGTGGAGTGTGAAATTTGCTTTAGAGAAGTTTTTCACTGTGGTTTTCTGGGCAGGGGGTGGGGTCGGGATATGAATATCCAGTGAGATTAGTTTATGGTCTGATCTTACCAGTGAGGGATACACTTCTGGTCTGGAGTATAGAGTCCCCATGTTGGTGATGATCAGGTCCAGTATGTTTTCTCCTCTTGTGGGAGTGGTAACAAGTTGTTCTATAGCATTTGAGTTTATAAATTCTAGGAACCTTTGGGCTAGGGTGTTGAAGCTAGAGTAATGCTCCCAGTCTATGTTTGGGTAGTTGAAGTCGCCCAATATAATGGTGTTTGGAGAGACCTTCATATTTTCCAGTGTTCTCAGGAAGGCCGAGTGGGGTTCCTGGGTTTGGGAGGGTGGTCTGTAGCAGGCTACAAACTGGAAGGCAGTTTTACCCTCTGTTAGTTGCACATGGATAGTCTCTGATGCTTTGTGCTGTGCCACCAATCTGGAGGCGTGGGTATCTTTGACGAATATTGATACTCCTCCTCCTTTTGTGGTTCGGTCCAAGTTTTGGGGCCGAAAAGCATGGTATGAGGTATAACCTGGTAGTGCTGGGGTGCTCTCGGGAGCCTTGAACCAGGTTTCTGTTACTGCACAGATATCGATGTTCTCCATGCTAAGGAGAGTTTCGAGTGCGTGCATCTTGAGGTTTAGACTTCTGGTGTTGAGTAGCATTACTCTTAGTTTCTTATCCCTTGTGATACTTATGGAGGTGGGTTTGTCTTTTGAGCCTTGCCTAAAAAAGGCACTATGGGAGTAGCAAGAGCCTTTGCCAATATCCAAAAGCCCAGGGGTGATGGGTGCAATTTGTCCCTAGTGAAGCATCGTGGCTTGTCGAGCATGTTATCCCAGGGTGACAGGCATTGGATCCCCTTTGAATGATACCAATACTTAAGCCAATTGTTGAAATTGATCATCTTGTCTTCATATCGTGGCATCATTCTTGGTGAGGGTAAAATGCTACACAAGGTCAGGGTCATACTGGCCTGGGCTACATCCTCAGAGAGCTCCTCTATGTCTCTTTTCATGTAGTCCAGGGAGGTAAGTCTCAGGTCATTCACACCAGCATGGACAATGACTGAGTCATATTTGTACTTGCCTTGGAGTGACCTGAGTGCTTGTGTTATGTGGTGGATCCTAGCGCCTGACAGGCAGCTCACCGTGACCTTCTCCTTGTTCAGCCTGGTGAGTGGGACGTCAGTGTGCCTGATGATAGAGTCACCTATTACAAGTGTATCAGGTGTGTTGTTTAGCCTTAAGGGCTGTGACTGTTTGGCACACTGGCTTTGTGAGCTATGTGTTGCACGTGTTTTGTTTTGTGGTAGCGGTTGTTTGGGTGTCTGCTTTGGAGGTCTCTGCCGCTTAGGCAGATTTTTATTTAGAGCCTCCGAGTATGTTTTTATGTGTTTATTGATGATATTTCCTGAGTGAAGGTTAAGGTAGAGACAGGAGTAAATTTGGAGCTGAGTTTGTTGGCCGGTAGGTTTGATTTATCTTCTGGCTTGGTATATGGCTCCATTAGCAATGAATTCTGCACACAATTGTGTATTGCCATTGAGTTTTTGGACATAAAGAATGCTTTTTTGTTGTCCTTTACCTTGGAAGCCCAATTTACTTCAGAATTGTCTTTCATAGACTGTATGTGTCCTCTTAGTTGTTTGTTTAATTTGATGAGAGTGCCTTTATCCTAGTGGGTGTTACACCTGCTAACTTTTGCCATGATTTTCTTCCATCTCTTATACAGTCTACTGATCTTGTGATTCCATCAGGGTGGCTTGTTTTTTGTTTTTTTTGCGTTAGTTCTGTACTTCCTGGTGTTTACAGCTGCCTCTATGCAGGTATGAGCATGCTTGTATATGGATTCTGTGAACAGTTTCACATAGGCAGCAGTTTTCTCAGGGTATGTGGAGGCTTGAAATGTTGCCAGGTTATCACTTAATAGTACAACGTTTGCCAAGTTTTATTTTTTATTTCAAAGCAGACCATTTTGGGATCTGACTTTGCCAGAGAAGACATTACAGTAGGGTGTGTGCAGCACTGTAGATCCAGTATGTTTACACCCCTGGTTGGGATATTGACAATCGGATCCAGGGAGTTTGTTTTTATAAAATCCTATGGGTGCAAACATACTACCTATATGTTTGGTATCATATATGATTCCCAGTTAATAATGAGGTAATTAAAGACATCCATCTATGTCAGAAGTACTTTCAGTTTGGCATGGCCTAAAAAAGACACTATGGTAGAGGACAATGTTTAAGTAAGATTCAAAAGCCTAGAGGGGAAGGTGCAGATCATCCCTGGCAAAGTAGTGTGGTCTGTTGGCCAACTCCTTTCATACTGACAAATACTGCACTCTCTTAGAATGACACCAAAAACTACGCCAATTATTAAAGTCAGTCATCTTCTGATCTTACTCTAGCATCATCCTTGGAGAAGGTAAAATGCTGCTCAATGCTAGGCTCATACCAGCCTTGAACACACAGTCTGAGAACTCCATGATGTCTCTCTTCGTATAGCCTAGGGAGGTATGTCTCAAGTCATTTCCACCCACATGGACTATGACTGAGCCAAACTGGTACTTATGGACCAGTGACCTGAGTGTTTGAGTAATGTGTCAGATGCTGGCCCCTGATAAGCAATTGACTGTGACTTTCTCTTTACTCATCCTAGTGAGAGGGACATCAGTATGTGGCTGCTTACCTTATGGTCTTAGAAGTAGGGGATCCATGAGATGTGGCTGTATGTGTTGATGTGGGTGTTGTTTTGAAAGAGTGCATTTGGGACTGCTGAAGGTATTTGTTATGTGTACTTCATAGGTTTTTCGAGTTTAGGAAGGTGACATTTAAATACCTCAGCATGCATAAGTCTATGTGCTTGCTTTGAACTCTGCGTCATAAGTGCAGCGTGTGTGCTACCTACAAGTCGATTTACAATAGGAGCATACCTCTAAACTTCTTATAACAAGAAGTTTGGACAAAGCCGTTAATAAAAGTGGGACAAAGGCCCACAAAAATAGACAACTTTTTAATATTTCACTTACAAACTTAGAAATGTGATAGTATAACGGGTTGTGCTTTAGCATGGATTTTCTGAAGGGTATGAAGTCTGAAACTCAAATGCCTGTCATTATTTTCTAACTTCAGTCTTTAATGATTTGCCACTAATTTGCCAGAAAAACACAATTTTATGAAAAACAGACCAAAAATATGAGGCAAAAATCTGGATATTCTGTGAAAATCTGTACAGTTGCGAGATATGATTAGGAGCATTTTTTTGTGAGAGCTTTGCCTCTGTTGACATTGTGTAAATACATCTCTCACATACCGTATCAGTTTTTTGAGAATTAAATGGTTGTCAGTTAACATGAGACAATTTCTACATTGCCTCAGGATGCCCATATCCACCAAGTTGGTAACAGAGATAGTAGGAATGTTCATATTCATGGTAACAGACTCTTTTGTATTGATTACATGGTTGGAGTGAGAATATAAATTAATATCAAAAGTATCTGGTTTGCAGCTCTGTGGGCAGTGTTTGTCATTGAAAACTAGTAGCCCTGTGCGCAACTAGGTATTGGTGACATTTCAAGGGTGCTTTTACAAGACTAATGTCAACTCAAGGTGTCTGCATCTAAACAGGTACTGCCAAACACTTCAGAGGAAACTGATAAGTAGAATCTAATGATTTATAGATTAAATATTTAGGGAGATGTTCTGAATTTAGGTTAGACATCAACAAATCAAGCAGTACATACTAAAAAGAAATAGCTTTGTCAATAATGATGAAAAGAAGGGAATCGCCTGAATGGCTACTACTCTTCTCTCACCAAAAGCAAAACAGTAGCATCAATCCCAAGGTGTTAAGTAAGCCACTGTCAGAATTATTCATGGAATCTATTTCATGAAAAACTAAGGATATTTTTGCTGCAAAAATATTATCCCCTAACTGTGATCTGCTATAATTTGATTTCTTCTGCAGTTTTTAATTTGAAGATGGTTTGCATCATGATTTACTAATAGTGCCTAACGAGAATCAATATTACAATGACAAAGCCACAAATCTGCATGTACATTTTGCTAATGCTTCCATGTGGGGAAGTTGCCCTCTAACTGTAGGGCCATTCACCTTTCCTCTTATAGTCTAGCTTACTTCTTGTTTTGTGTTAAGCAATTTCTTTCGAAATGGGGCCCACAAATATTATACACCGAAGTATTAATGACATCAGGTTTTGTCATTTCATTTTTTTCTCATAATGCCTACACCCATATTCTCAAGGTGTGCCTTCAAGGTGTCTTTGTAACATTTCCATTGACAAAATCATTGATTCTGACTGAATGTACAAAACTTTTTTCAGGAAGAACTTGTCATCCATCCAAATAGAGTGTTCATTCAGTAGAATTACCACCTGAGAATAAGTGCCTGTTTGGTAGAAAAACTGGCTTGTATGAAAATCGTGGCATTAACATGGTTGGCTTCCCACTTAAAGACGGAACAATGTTCCTGAGAAATGACAGATGCTGCTACCACAGACTGTTAAAAATGAAGTTCACCTAAGATTCACATATAAAGAACTTAATAGGAGGCCTTACAGCAGAAAGCAGTTATTAAGATGTTTAGCTTTATAACCTGAGACCTGGTTGCCTTCTTTGTTGTTCTAATTTTCAGAGCCATAGCTAGCTCATCTACTGCCTGGTGCTGATTCCTGAGCTGGTGACACCAAATTCTGAGCTGAGAAGCAAAACAGTAAGAAAAATAAAAATGTCCATTCTCTGACTTGGTGCTCAGCACCTGTCTTGAAAGCCCTAATTCCATGTCAGATGTTGTGAATTCTTCAACATGAGGAGAAAAAAAGACCTTCTACTTAAAAACTGTAGCAAAACTGCTTTGCTACATTTGTAGCAAGCAGTTTGCTACAAATATCATCATACACAAAATGATGAAGCAAGAGCTTTGCTTCAGTCCTGATTATAAAAATAGTACTCCCTTACTGCCATTCAGAAATGTTGGTGCAGAAATCAATATGCAACTAACTGATCAGCTCTCCCCTAACACCTTGTGCCCAGGGCAGATGCCTGCTCCCTTCCATCATAGCTACACTTCTGTTAACTTTCATGCGGTTTATCCCTGAAGATGTCATTTAAGTTACTCTTCTTTGCACTCCCAAGTCTTCTCAATAAAATGAAGTTGGGGTCAGTGGGATCAAAACCATGCAAAAGTTTACTGAGTACAAGAGAAAAAAATACTTGAAAGAATGTAAATGTTCTTTAGCATAACAGCAAGTGCACTTAATATTCATAAAGCTTTACACAGTATACAATGATAAGGAATAGGTGAAAGAAATGTTGAAGGGGCAACAGAAGCAGAAAAATGAGACAATCAATAAAAGTAAACAGTCCTTAGTCAACTCTATTGCTGTAGATGAATAAAGCTTTTACTATGCCCCAGACTATGTATGTTTTGTTTCAGGGGAGGATGGCAATGAGTGCCTCTGCCAATTTGCCCTTCAAGGTGAAGGGAAGTGGGTCTGATTCACACCTTGAGTGACATGCAGTGAAAGTATTGAGTGTGGTACCCATGGTGCACAAGCTTGTAAGCACATATTAGCATATTGCTTAAGCATATAGACAGAGGAGTCAGTGCTCTGAGGCATGCTCCCTGCAGCAACAGCAACAGCAGACAGTTGATGTGAGGGAAAAGGATGCACCATTAGTGGATGGGTAGGCTGCTACACTGGACCAGCAAGCTGGCCCACTTCCTACAACTTGGCTCTTGCTGTTGGTAAAGATATGAGCCAATTGAGCTACCTGGGCAGGAGCAAGCAAGCTGTAGGGCTCTCATCTAGCCCAAAGATTCCTGGCTCCAACCCCAGAGAACAAATGAGGGTAATTGTATGCTGGCAGAGAGGCCACTGGTCCTGCTGAGAAAAAAAAAGCAATCAGACCTGAAGTCATGAATAAGCATTTAAAGTTTAGATCTGTGGAGGAGTACCTGATTGCTTAGATTGAGAATCAAGTTAAACTGAATGCAGAAAACTTCAAGGACTTAGAAAAGCATTCACTTCCAGATATATGAAGCTGTTCTGGATTTGAGAAATAGTTGTTGATATATAACCAAAGTCATTGTTTAAAATGTTTATGAATGAGTGCCTAGAGATTTCAGATGTTTTCACAAGGCTCAACAGAGTGCACAGAGTAGGGTAACTCCACTCAAATGAGATATATCCTTGCTTTTTCATTCCTTTTTGAACAAAATAATGCATTTTGCATCTGAGCTGGATGGAAAAAGCAATCCTGCATGCTGGAATGCAAATAAAAATATTAGACTTTTTTGTGGGACACTTACCAATAACTTTGAAGAAAGGTTTGGTCAGTAGTAATGTCCTCTCTGGTCACTTATGCTGCCTACCTTTTAGTAGTATGTTAAAGTGAGTATAAAATATTTCACATGCCATACGAGCACCCAACTTTCTGCCAAGTCTGCTAAGGTCACCATGACCAGCTACTTTTTGTAATGAAGGGGCAGACAAAATACAGGAGGAAATGGACAGGCCAGCATATTATAAGAGGTACAGACAAAATACCTGATCACCAGAAAAGCAGGTAGAGAGGAAGCATATTGACAAAAGTGGATAACTAAAGATAGATTAAAATGGTGGGCAGGGAGCTGGCAGTCTAGATATCAGATAAGAGAGTTTGTCAAGAATACCAAGGGTAACAGCCCTAACAATAAATCTCAAGCTTGGTAAATGACAAGGGGATGGTGGGAGAATAATAAGGCTCAGCAAATAGGATATGAATTGAACTTATTTAGAGCTGGGACTGTTATCACACTCTTTCAGTCATACAATTTGATCAGTTAATCTTATGCAAGGTGGTTTGATGTAAAACTTGCTAATAAAGAGATGGGATTACACAAGGCATGATGACTAATAATGAAATCTATGAAAGAGAAGAAGCAACCTGAGGAAATTCTCATGAAAAGTGACACAATGTGGAGGAGTGAAGAATGTTTGGACAGCACAGACAGAATTAGTTAATAGGTTGTAAGACGGTGGATAGTAAATAACGGTCCATAATGGTCTGTTAGATGAGAAGGGATATTGAGTGGTGCTGTGGCCCTCTAGAATTTCTAAAATAAATAATATTGCTCTGGGGTTTGAATGTCCATGGCTCTTTGATACATATAATGATACCTGCCGGAAAAGAGATCATGAAGAAGCAAGACGATATTTATGTGGGAGTGAGCAATGTAGCAATGAGGGATATCTGATGTTTAGTACAGCTTGAAAGGTGAGCGACAGAAGACATGCTGAAGATGAACAGACAGAACAAAAAGAAACTGGGGTGGGACATAGGATATATAGATCAAAAAGGCAAGGGTAGATGCTCTTTGGAATCAGGGAAATAATTTGGATTGATAAAGGAAACAAAAATTTATTGGGGAAAAAAAAAGTGGAATGAATGGCAGACAGTTGAAAACCTTATGCCCTGAGATGAAGATAAGGTGCAAAATAACTGGGATTAATGACCAAGAAGCACATGATAAGTATAAAATTACCTAGAATACTAGATGAGTCATAGGGGAGGGCATGTATTATTTAATATTCATCTTCACAGCAGAGGTGAATGATAAAAAAAAAAATAACTCCAGTATACATGATTCCAGACAAAGGCTTGCCCATAGGTGTATCACACAGAAACATTCCATCCAAAATGAAAGGGGCAAGCACAGCCTCAAATCTTGGCTGGGCTCCTTTGAAAATATGGGTGTGCTGTAAACCTAGAGCCTAATTGTCAGAGGCTGAATGTTACTACCACAATGTTTTGTGTGGAAGAACGTAAGAGAAACCTTGCCATAGGAGAGTTTAGTTGAATGCCACATGGTACTATTTTGCTATGGGAACACTCTTCTGTGCAGTAAATAACCTCATAACCTGGGGCATTTGCAGGTCTAAACATCCCTTAACAACTCCAATTATTACTTCATTGCTAGATACAGATCAACAAGATTCTTCAAAAATCATAGAAATTACTTTATTACCATTGAAGAGTAATAGTATATCAAACCAAATATCTTCTTCCTGTGAGGACTTCAATTATCCAAGCATTAATTGACAAACTTACACCTCTAAAATGGATATGCTCAGCATTTCCTAAACTTTACTAATACCAATGCACTGGAGCAAATTGCTCAAATGTCCTTGCCCTTGTCGTCATCACATAGCCCCCACCTGTACCCCAGCATGCGCCTTCTCATCCATATTTTATTCTGACCACAATTCATTAACCTTCTTTGTCAGGCTTAATGGTCTCACCACACCACAAAAATGAAACAATCTTCAGGGATTTCTTCAGGACAAACGTTACTTCAGCTTGTAGAAGACCTACACAAAATTCCTATCAATCCCCTCAAAAATGCATGCAGCTGAGAGGCTGCTACATTCACATCCAATTTTTTATAACAGGATCTAAACTGCAGAGAAAAGTCTGTGCCCATCTGCCCTAAATATAATGGAAATTTCAGAAATAAACCTGTCTGGTAGGACTCCAGCATTAATAAACCATATAACAAATAAAATGAAATAACATAAAGTTGTAATTAATGCCCATCCCCTAACTCATAACAGCACCAAAACTTGCCAGCAGGGAACCATAGACCACTATTAGAACATGTAAAGCAGAACACAAAGGTGAGATCATTAGAGATACAAAAGAAACTACAAATCTTTCTCAAGTTATGTCTGGAAATTAAAAATAATGCTCAATAATATAATAAATAAATAACAATTATATCAGAAAAAATAGCATAATACAATCCAGTCACAAGAATGCAGCCAATATCTTAGCAGACAAATTTAATGTTAACTTTATAACCACGTTGTGGCACCCACTTACCTTGAAAATTTAGTTTCCCTTGTAATCAGCTTGGAACAAGGCTTAGAATTCCTGTCAAAGAGTAAAAATTGCGTACTGTGGGACCACGATGGGTGCCAAAGCCGTGGACATAAAATAAATAGAGAACATGTGTTATCATTCCTTTTGGGAAAGGGAAGTCCCTGCAAATTACAATATTAACAGTAACCCCCTTATCTCAAACCCTGTGCTGAGAGGTTTGGGAATGCAGGTTGATAGCAACCTTAACTTTAATCACCATGTGTCTACAGTGGTAAGGAAGGCCTTCTATGTTGTTTGTCTCATAAGTAATGAAACTGCATCCAGACCTAAGGATGTCATAACTCCCTTGTACTCATCCCTCATCAGACCACTCATAAAAGTCCCCCTATTCTGTCAGGCTTTGTCCCAACTTTTTGCACTAAGAGATTGAGAGGTACGCTGCAAACTTTAGTTCTAGGGACCTAAATTTACACCAACAAATAAACAAGATTCTCTGGAGGAAAAGGTTCTTAGCTCAATATATTTCCAGCCTATGGAATAAGTCACCATTACAGGTCAAAAGTATTTCTTTGTCTGCCTTTCTGTCTAATGTTGATGATTGGATGGGTAGATATGCATTTACTACATGGTTACCATGCATGGCCCAGTTTGATTCAGGAGGTGGGCACTATCTACTTAAAGGTGTATATGGCTAGGCATATCTTATGGTCCCTGTGCTCTCTTCCCTAGTTTTGTGCCTATGTTCCGGTGTTATTTAGTGTTAGTCAAGTGAAGGTACCTCATCAGCTACCATCAGCTAAAAGACAGTTTTTTAGTAATTTCTTTGTTTATCTGTTCCTATTCACAACAAAACCATGCGTATACAATATTTTATTGCTACTTCAGCCTTGCCTCCTACAGTCATTATTCTAGCACAGTACTTGTTAATGGAAACAGTTGTGATGGGGTGGATATAATTGTTATACCGGGTCTATATTATCATATCGCACACTCAGAAGAGTGGATGACAGATAATCGACCCCAGTTAAGCGAAAGCTAAAAACGTCGAAACTTCAGAACAGCGATTATTTTCCAGTGGAAAACAATCGCTGCTCTGAAACAAACAAAAAAAAAAATCCCTGCAAAACATTATTTAATGTTGGGGGCTTCGTCCCCCACGCCCCTTGACCTGGGGGGCTGTGCCCCCCACCCCCCTACGTAAATATACCAACTCTGAGATCACACTACAGTGCCGAAAAGGCAAAGTAACGAAAGCGGCCAAACAAATTCTTTCCCAGGGAAAGAATTCATTGAAAAGCCGCTTTGCTATTGGCTATAAGAAAAATAATCATGGAAGTGAAAGCAAGACACACATAGAAACATGAGGTGGTTTACATCTGAGTCACTTTCTGCTTGCCTTTGTGAAAATAAGAAATTAAGAACAGATCCATGTTGAATATCTTTATTCCTATAATAGTACTAAGGTCTCTGACTACAGTCACAGAGGGGTGTAGCCAGAAATTTACATTTTGTACCTATACCTCATGGTGTTGCCCCAATAAGCCATTTACCATTTTAAAATGTACTCAACCCTCAAAGTGTCACCCCATGCACTTCAGAAAGGGATATCTTCCATGGGATTCATTAAACTCCATGTAGGCTTTGCACAAAGCCTACACTAAGTTTGCATGTGTGCACAGTGGTGCTCATCGAACAGCATCGAGAAATGCATATTCATGCCATGCACAGCCTCTATGTGAGGTTTCGTGGCTGGCAACAGTGTTGCCACCCAGGAAACCATGTAAGCAAACATGAATTGCACACTCACAGAATCCAGAGCACTGACGGTCTTTGGTTCTGTGTGGAATGCCACAATGATTACCAGGGCTTTACAGATAGCTCTCAATCTCATAGTGCAAAATATCTGGACAAAGGCCAACATAATGAGGGGACAATGACCCAGAAATAGGGACATATTTGACATATATTCCCTATAGAAATGTGTTAGAATTATCAGGGTTTTGTGTTAAGATACATCTTCTAAAGGATTTGGAGTGTGAAACTCAAACATACCTCTCAACCTCTTAGAGCAAGAAATCTGCACAAAGCCATACATAATGGGGAGACGAAGGTCCAACAGTAGGGACATTTTAGAAATATTGTTCTTAAAAACTTAGAAAGTTGATAGAATAATAGATTTTACATTAGTATGAATTCTGAAGAGCATGGAGTTTGATTGCAGTCATCACATACAGGGATGTGTGAGATGAAGTCAGCTTCATGAAGCAGACTGTCAGCCTATTGTAAACTCATCTGAGGGCTCTTGGACTGTGTCTTTGTTTTCTAGCTATGTACGTTCATATGTACATCAAACTGTGTGATTTAGAATAGCATGGATGGGCTGGAGGGCATCACAGCAGGCAACACAGCAGTGGTCATGCCGATCAGCAAGCTGAGGATGGACAAAGCTGTACAGGACCAACCGGGACCAAGACGAGTCTGACTTATTCCCTACTGGATACGGGAATAATGCAACGTTGGCAAGATGGCCTGTTTTCTGATGTATTGTGAAGGGCGTTATTATTAGGTTTCTGATGGTTATGCCGATATTATTAATAGATAAAACCTATTTACTGAACACTGTTTAATCCTGTTAATCTCACATTCTGCTGGTGTATTGTCTGAAATCATACTTTTATATTCAGTTATTGTAAGTGTGCATAGTGCTGGGATGGATACTGCATTTGGTTACCACATTGTTTCTCTTTCGTACTTTTTACATATTTTGTGGAAGTTTTGATTTGCTTTCTGTATTAAGGTGCAGTTTTTCATTACCCATTTCTATCAGTGAAATGACATAAACAACAGCCTCAAAGTAACATCAGTACTGTAGAAATGTAAACAAGTAACAATACATTTAGTTCACAACCCTTCTCTAATGCACACAGGTGGTGCATCAGGAATTTGTAAATTAGAAATGACAAAAAGAGTTGTGTTAGTTCTGGGTTTTACTCCATTTGTGGTGAGTGACTGATTATAATACACATGTAGATTTAGGATTTGGTTTGGTGATGTAATCGAACTTATTTTGAAGCTGGCATTTCAGTTTGTTTACATGGGGCTGGAGGCAGTAATGCCATACTGAAAATGCTTGATTACTGGATTTTTTAAATTTTGTAGATCTAAAATATTTAAAATGTCAAGACGTATGTATTATTTCTGGAGCTCTGTTTTCCATGTCAGAGGCCAGTTATTTAAGCTAGCACTTTGGGAAGCTTTTGATTGCATTGACATCAATCTCAGTATTATTTACCAAGGATTTTTTTTTAATAAAAAAAAGATCCTTTCTGCGCAGAACTGCAAGAAACATAGACTTTTTTAAGAACCTGTGAGGTGTACTTGAGAGGTATTTGTTTTTCTTTGGACCATGACTGTTGTGTAATGTGAAATTAACTGAAAGTATTGGGTCACTAGGGGTGTGGTATAAGAACCAACTGAGTTCTGGCTACCACATAGCTCTCAGTTGTTCATATTTTTGCCTCAAATTGGTTTCTCATCACTGAGGACTGAAGTCACTAAATAATGACATACAGTGAGGTTACACAGATAAAAAATACTAGCAAGAACTAGAAAGATGGAAGCAAATGGGTGTTAGTGTGTTTAACCTAGTAGAATTGCATAATGTGATTTAGGAACACTGCTTGAACACAGGTACACTACAACAGTACGTTAGTGTTTAGTAAGACTATTTTTTTATGCTTTCTAATACATTGATGCCAAGCCACTCCTTGGTCTTGCTGATCTCCTTTGCATGCCCCTACAAACATTATAGGTTAATAGGTTAATGATGATGCTTTTAATCTATATCAAGTATAACATAATGCAGCATAAGTAGACATTTTGCTGTTTGGATAACAGCATCATACAGTGCCTTTTTTAAAATTCTAACAGTTATAACAACGGCCCTCAGAACAGCAGAACTGTAACTGTAAATTAACTCTGAGATTGCAGCACCTAGGAATATTCCCCTAACTATAGGGAACAACATTCTTGGAGATGCTATATAGAAATAGATGCCTGAGGGACACAACCCCTCCACACTAGGGGAAACAGACCCCTACAAAAATGATAAAAAGGTATAACATTGAGTTTCACAATTCACTGTTGTTGGACTGAATTGTAGCTCATTTTTCAAAGTATCCTGATAAAATGGGAACTTTCATCCTTCATTGTTTTTATTTGTTTGTTTATTTAATTACTTTCTTAATAAATTATTTGCTTACTTATTTGCTTATTTGCTATGGTTACTAGATATGCAGATTTTTGTCTAGGCAATATGTGTTAACATTATATGGTTATGACCCATCGATGTAGCACAGAGGGATAAGCACTGACTGCACCCCAGATGATCCAGGTTTGATTAGCAGTTCAGTTGCTGAAAGAGCTGGGTGAGGGTAGGGTAGGAGTGAGTAGTTTATACCATTTTTCCTACTGTGGGGAGAAGAAATTACGTTTTTGTTCAGCCAATTGCCACATGCAAGGGAAGAAATGGAGGAATTATTACAGCCACCGAACAGGGGTGTTGTGATCAAGCTGGTGATGGCAGTCCTCTGCAGATTGTGTGTGAACAAAAGTGCATTGGAGGAGGGCATAGCAAGGCCTTCTGTAGTAACACTGGGGCTAATGTCAACCATAAGGTGAAGGGGTGGTTAGTTTAACTTTTTTTAACTTAAGTCAAGGCCCAAGCCCAAGAGAAAGCAGCAAGTACTTTCTGCAGTGCAGTGCAGCAGAACAGAGTCTGGTCTGCATCCGCCCAGAAGGCATCTTTTTCCTGTTTACACAAATTGCATTTATTTTAATTTTATATGTGTAGTAGTTAATTTTATTTTTATGAAAGAAAATTGTATTTTAGTTTTACACAAGTTCAAAGTCTGATACAATTTCAAATGTGAATATAAATAAAACACCATTGCTGTTCTTCAATTTGCTTTTGAATGCTGGTATCCCACAATTCCATTTGAGTGGGTGGGGTTACATAACTATGTACGCAAATTTCATGTTAATCAGCACACACATTTTTGGGCAGCTGTACCTACGTTTCATGGGCCTTTGTCCAGATTTTTGATGCTTCCAGGTTGAGAGGTATGATGCTCAATTTGATACAGCTCTATAAAATATCAATATATAATATATAATAATATCTTAAATTTTGAATGCTACAATAACACTTTTTTTCTGCTGCATACATACCACTTCCTTCCCTCAGTTTCTCTAATCTAGCTTCATGGGCCTGGTCATTGAACTCCCGATCCCTGCAGCTGGAGAAAAAAAACAAAAAAGAACAGAACACCATTATGCATACCATTCTTGTCTATATTAAACTTTCTAAGTCTTACAAGTACTCTTTATTTGATACTTACACAGGTATGGGATGTCCACAGTGCTAAATTCCTCCAACCAACAGTTGATAGTATCCCTCTTTCTCTTCTGTAAGTCATTAAAATGATGCCCGCATTGCTGTTTCAGTGTGCAGGATACCAGTGGGAGTGGATACAGCCTGATCTAATCTATTCCACACCTCAGACTTGTAATGGGAGCCACAATGGTGGTGCTTTACCAGGAGTTCAGCAAATATCCTCGACTCCTGGAGACCCCACCCCTGTGCCCTAAACCTGACACCTTCCCTATTAATGCCAACCATGTCTACCAGCAGAACTATAGCAATGGATAGTGATGCTTTCATGCCAATTTTAGTTATCACATTTACTGGTGTGCATACACTGAAGCAATGCTTTTGCATGATGGTAAGTGGAGAGCAGCAGCACCAAGCAGTGAGGAATTAAATAATTTCATTGGAAGGTTAATCTGATACTTAGCCTTAATTTGAGGGGTATGTACTGATGTAGCCTAGAAATATATATTGGAAATTGAAAGGTAACAGTTAGGTGAGTTAGTTTTGCAGACATGGAATGGGTGCATAAATCTAATGAGCCGACAAATTTGTTTTTACCTTTATACCCTGAGGAAATTTATGTTTACACTGGTTGAGTCAAACCTAGGCATAAGGGACAAAACATTTACTTCTACAATATTGATTTTCCATCTTTGCTACAGAAGAAGTGCTGTTCAGACATAGTCAGGCATGATACATAAATACAAGTAACAGTATTAGCTGTTTCACATGTATGTGTGTGACCTGAGAAAGTTATTGGATATAGAGGCACTTGTGTATGTGCCTTAGGCAAATATGAAGCCCATGCAAGTCCAAATAACAGAATTATACTTATAGAAAGATAGCACACAATATATCCCCATCATCCATTTGATAACACAATAATGGTATATCATCCCTCAGATATATAATTCATATCTGCTCCATTATCTATAGTGTTATAGTGAGAGTAAATATAATAGAAAGTGGATCAACAGTAAAATTGTAGGGAACATCCTCTATTAGAACCCAGAACCATGTTTATAGCAGTCATACACTTACACCTGCTGCTACAAGAAAGTTGAAATAACACTTGTCTGTGTTTCAGTTCATTGCTATAAATGCAATGTCACAACAGTAAAAAAAAAAAAAAAAAAAAAAAAAAGTTCCACACCATGTACTAGAATCTAGAACCACCTGTGCTTCAGTGTACACTTATACCTGCTGCCACAGGACCAATTACATGGCATACCTTTGCTAATTATTCTTAAGGTCTCTCTGTTAACTGCTGTGTAACACATTGCTTACCAAGTTTGTACAGTGCCCAATAGAATGAACTCAGTGTATCCAGTTGTTATTTTTGTCTGTCTGTGTCCTGTCTGCTTCCTGGGTGGTCCAGTTGTCCAGTTTGTGCACTGCCAACCTTTTAGAAAATGAGATAAGTACAGCCAAACCCTCCATTTATTTCCTCTGTAGCCATGATTGCACTAAGGGCCACATCACACAAACACTGCCCCCCCAAAAAATTTAAAAAATGATAGAAAAGGGAAAAAGAACAAAAAAAGGACAAGTAGTTGAAATTTGGAAACTCAATCTATGACATAAATACTAGAAAAGCATGGTTCACATGAGATATGTCGACATAGATCTGGATTTGAACTCTAACTCCAGTGAACTGTCAGAATGCAGGATGGATGCCTTATCCCTCTTTGCCACACAAACAGATTTGCAGCAAGAAACTGAAATCATTCTGCACCCAGCCAACTGCAACATCATCTACAGTAATATGAAACCATGTGACTGTTATCTGTACATTTATTATTTTTGGATGTAGTACACATAGTAATCACATGACCTGTTATGATTATTGCTTGAAAATATATAGCTGTCTTACCTCTCTGTGTTTGTTTGTCATTCTTCAATTATCTGACCAGTAATCTGAGACATGCAGTCTGTAAACCATTCTATATAATCGGTCTTAAAATGTGTGAAGATATTAACTGGAAATAATATCATATGCAGTTGCCAACAAATGAAGGACAGGTTGGATGTTAATGTACACAACATGTAAATTGTGTGCTGTTTACTTACATTTCCAACCTTACATCTAACACTTTGTACATCTAACCTGACACACCCACTGGATGTAAGGCAGTGTGCAGTACTGTTGTGTTTTTCTTCTCTCAACCAGTAAACATTCACAATTACAATCGATTAAAAACAAATACTGAGGGAATGTCTACACTATGTTTACATCTCCTACATGGATCCAAACATCTGGGATTCAGCAATTCTAATAAATCCACATGTCATTTGCATCTTCACCTTGCTAACAGCCCTGAATCTACAATATATAAAAAAGACTACCGTAGGCAAACTGAAGGAGAGGAGATTTGTTTATGTGGAAAAGACTGAACATATGCTATTACTTTGGGATATATCTGCACGGAGGTTTACTGAACTTCAGAAGGTGTGCTTGCATTTTGTCAGCTACATACTGCATATGCTACATTGTAAGTAAGAAAATTTTGAAGGAAAGGCTCTTACACTTTTATTTGTATGCATGAGTTAAAAGTGTACTGATGCCATGGGCATGTTTGTCAAGGCATTTCACAGACATGCATGATTGCCAATACCTTAACATGGAATGCTCTGGGATAAATATGTACAAATGTTTCAGAAACAGTACATTTGAAAGCACTTTTAGCATTTCAAAGATGGTTTGTTATCAAAATGTGTCACTTACCTGTTCCTTTGTGGGGAGGAGCAAAGATCTGTTTCTGTTATAGCACAAACAAGGATATGCTGCTATTGTTACTCTCCTTTTTTTGTATCCAGCCTGCTGTTCATATTCCACATCTGTAGACTGTTCTGTTTCTCCAGTGGATAATGTCAAGATGCTATCTTTTCTGTTTTATCTGGGTACAATTATTTTGTAGTTATATGATATGTATGTATATTATCCTTCTGTTGTCTTTTAGGCACCTAAGAGTATGCCACCTAGGCATGTCAATCCTCAAAGACCATCCTTTATTGATGCTGAAAATCAAGTTATAGTGGATGCTTTTAGACAACATGGTGCCTTCCTGCTTGAAAGGGGATGGGGAGATATGGAACGCAGAATGCAAATTTGACACCAGACTGTGGCTGATGTTAATGTGGTGGGTGTCCATGGCAGGACATATGAGTAAGTGTGCCATAGGGCGACTGACATCATCTCATCTACACAGAGGACAGCAGCTGCAGTGGGCCATGATCAGATGGGTATCAGGGGAGGGCCTGCTAAGCAGCTACCACTAACAACAAATGAAGAGTTCCTCTCCATTGTCAGAGATCCAAACTGATCCCAGGAAAGTGCAGAACAGCATGTACTCAATGTCTGAGTAACAGTTTTAGGGACAACAAGCATGTCTTAGAAGGAGCTTCCATGTAGGCTTTGGTATCTCAATGGTTGAATACTGTTTTTTTTTTTTTATTTATTTTTTATTTAACATTTGTTGACCGGGAAAGTCCGACTAGGTTCCACAGATCCTGTTTTCAGTGGAGGCCCGGGGAGAAATGCTCCAGAAGCATGTCTTTAGAATGTGGGAGGAAACCGGAGTACCCAGAGGAAACCCTTGAGCAGGAGAACATGCAAACTCCACACAGAAGGCACCCCAGCCGAGAATCGAACCGGAGAACCTCTTGCTGTGAGGCGACAGCATTAACCACTGCACCACTGCGCCGCCGCCTGTTGTATAGTAAAACAACTGAAATCAATATGTTACTTCTGTGTCATAAGCAGGGACTGGGGGATTGAAGATTGCTACAGTTAACAACACATTTTGATTAATTAGCTTAAGTTGGAGTTGTCAGCCAAGTTCTTGTTGAAAGTATGGTTAATGGACATGTAAAGGGTTGAAAGTATTACCCCCTGTGTTACTGTTAATTCTGATAATGCTGTCCTTACCTTTTGCTTAACTTCTTCCAGGACCATACGTTTTTATGTCAGTACTGATGAGCAATTTAAAGAAATATTTTAGTGTGTGATGTTGATGTCAGGACTGTTGTGTATATTGCTGTACTGTCTGTAATAGTGGAACCACTGTTAGTTTGTTAGCAAATATTGGACTATAGTAGTGTAGGTATTATTTTTTTTACTGTGTTTGTTTGTTTTTTTTTTTTATCACAGGTGATCCTGACAGTGGAAGTGTGGGACCTCTACCACCTGAAGTCAGTGTATCAGCAGACTCTGATGATGGTGGTGGCCAAACAAAGGCACAGTCAGGGGGTGTGGAGGTTGAATCTGACATTGAGGTTGACATACAGTCATCACCTGCAATTCCATCATACACAGCCAGTAGGAATAAGTTCATAGGTTCATAGGTTCATAGATTAGTACTAAACTAACTGCTCTTGCAAGCCATTTTAAGTCTAGCCAATTATCTCTTGTGAGATTCAAACCCTGCACCTTGTGTTTGTAAGGCAAACACCTTAACCATTAGGCTACCCTCCCAACCCCTCCTACCCATTCTAGTGAGCCTTCAGATATTGGTCAGTTGGATAGGTGAGGCTATTGATCAGGAAAGTGTGGTTACTGTGGCTTCAGTGCCTGTTGACTCTGGCCATAGCCAAATTGTAGGTGAGGTGCCAAGCAGGAGGGTCATTAGGGGTGCTCAGATGAGGCCTGCTCTCCCTCCCCCATCTGATCCAGGTGTCTTTTTCTGTGCTACTCAATGGTACAGGCACATTCCCAAAGGTTGTCCAGACAAATTTGTTAGCACAAAAGTTCCTTGACTTTGTGAATTCAAATGCCCGGGAATAAATTGCCCATACCCTGAGATGAGGAACAAACATTCTAGATCTTGTTCTAACCAACATGTCAAACAGGTGCATTGCTGCAACTGTTGTACCCTCATTAATTAAAACTGACCACAAATCAATCATCTTTGAATTGACACTAACACCAGAACTCACAAAGAGTGAAATCAGACTAAAAATCTTCATCAAGGCAAACTACATCCTCTTAGGTGAAGTATAAATGCATTTCAAGCCCCACCCCAAGCTGGAAGTGGTAATTATGCCAAAGCTTACACTAAAGCCCTGTACAATCACTTGCATAAGTGTATAAACTTGGCTGTACCAGAAAGAATCAAAGCCAGAGCCCCAAGTAAAAACAAGCTGCCATGGTGGACATCCAGCATCAACAAACTCTACAATAAATGGAAAATGTTGCTGTTCAAGAAATAAAACGGAAGCCCTCAACAATGGAAAAACACCCTTATCAGCCTCAATAGGAAAATAAGACTATTTGTCAAATCCTTCAAGAGCTTCTTTGAGAGAAACCTAGCAAGTACTGCCAAGGATAACCATAAGGCCTTTTACAGTGGTGTATGTAACCTAAAGGGTAGGACCCAACTATGTGCAGAACTACTGGGCAATGGTATCACACACACTGACCCCACAGAGATTGCTAACCTGCTAGTAGATAGGTCTGGAGAAAATTTCACTCCCTTATCCCCTCCTAACTTACAAAAACCTTCCCACAAACTTCCTCCACCCTACATAACTGAAGAGCAGGTCCCCAAAGCCCTGTCCACTGCAGGAAACACAGCCTCTGTAGGACCAGATGACATCCCAGGCTGTCTTCTAAACATGCCAAAACATGAACTAGCATCACCACTAAGTACCCTTTTCAGTCATAGCCTAACCACAGGCTTTGTTCCTGCAGAATGGAGAACAGCTACAGTTATTCCCCTCCACAAAGGTAGCCTAGCAACAGACCTGGCGAATTACAGACCCATAAGGCTGACCATCCTTGTCTGTAAGGCCATGGAACATATCATTATGGACTTCATAAATAAAGACATAGGTGACCTCCAAATCCTAGATCCTATCTAATTTGGCTTCATGAAGGGCAGAGCCTGCCTGTTAAACTTGATGGATTTCTTTGAATGTGTGACCAAGGCTTTTAATGAGGGCAAATCGGTGCACACAGCATTCCTCAATTTGGCAAAGGCTTTCAACACAATCCCACATACATGCATTGCCTATAAATTTAGCAGACTGAATGTAAACCCCTTCATTGTAAGATGGGTTGCCAACTGGCTCACAAACTGGACACATAATATTAAAGTAGGTGACTCCACATCAACCAGCAGATGTGTTACCAGAGGGATGCCACAGGGGTCAGTGCTGGCCCCCCTATTGTTTGGTATATACTTCTCAGAAGTTCAGGTCAAAACTAAAGGGTTGTGGCTGAACAAGTTTGCAGATGACTGTAAACTACATGCAATCACTGAATCCTCAAATGATGCCAGTATACTCCAGGAGGGCCTTACATTGACCATTGAGTGGTGTATTAGTCATGGTCTCAAACTGAATGCAAAGAAATTCATCATCATTCCCATCGACAAAAATAATGTCCCTTCACACTATCAAATCAACAACAATACCCTAAGTACCCATGGAGTGGTAAGGGTCCTGGATCACAAGTTGACTGTTACCCTAACTTTGACCACCATGTGTCTACTGTAGTAAGGAAAGCTTTCCATGTAGCACACTTGATTAGTAAAGACATCTCCTCTAGAACAAAAGAAGTTATAAACCCCCTATACTTGGTACTTATCGGGCTCATAGTTGAGTATAATGCCTCATTATTTATTTATTGTCATTTGATAACTGTGGAAGTCCACTGGGCTGGTGAAAGCCCATTTTTGGTGGAGGCCCAGGGAGAAAATGACAGAGAAAAACATTTTACATATAATACAGAGAATGAGAAGATGCAATAAGAGAAAATAATACAGAATAAAATATAAATTGGATGAAAATTATACAATGTAGATAAAGGTAATATTATATTATCAACAGTGTTAATCAAAGTCAAAGTACGGGCCATAAGATCATTTAACAGATGCCAGCCAGGCATTGTGGTTAAGTATTTTACATATTGTGAATTTCTAGAATACCCATACAATTCAGCAGTTGCTTATAGCGAGGAAGTTATAATGTATATATAAATGTAGAGGTAGAATGCAATCTGGATGGGGGAAAGAGAGGGGGAAGGTGATTAGTAGATAATGATGAGGCAAGAGGAGAAATTAATTAGTTAATGTTCCATAGGATTCAGCAGGAAAATGAAATACTTTTGCAGGGGCTATAGATGGGTATATTAGGAACAGTAGGTATATTAAGTAATGGCAGAGAAAGAGTTTGAGCAGTTGCAAATACAGTTGGAGAAGAGGTGATTTTGCAGAGCAGTTTAAAAGTTGCAGGGGTTATGTTGTAATTGGATATATGTTGGCAAAATATTCCATTTTTTGATGATGATCCATGAGTATAATGACTGTCCTACATGTAATTTAGGTTTGTGAACTTGAAGAAGCTGTTGTTCAAATCGCAAGGACCTAGTGAGGTTATAAAGGTTGAGCAGAGAGTTAAACGCAGGGCAATCTTGTGGTTTTTAAATAAGTTTATGAGCAGTTGTAAGCTAGAGGAGTAATAGGTAGTGGGGGAGTTTGAGCCATTGTAATTTTTTTACGGCAATACAGTGGTGAGTAGAATGGTGACTGTTTGTAGTGAATTTAGCTGTCTTATAGCATGTTTCTAATTTTGATTGCAATGCGGACTGTAAGTTGGTTATTAAAGGCGCACCATAGTTTAGACAGGTACAATAGTGCTAGCACTTGTTTAGTATGGAGGGAGAGAAACTTACTGTGTCTGTAGAGCAAACCTAACTTTTTGTGGGTCTTACTAATATTGTTTTGAATATGTAAATCAGATTTGAGGATTTTATTAATTGATTTATTGACTCCTAACATTTAGTGTGGATTACTAGTTCTATTTTTGTAGAGTTGAGAGAGAGAATATGTTGATGTCAGCTTTGTTTATAGGGGGGTTGTCTCTTGTTTGTGAAAATCATATTTGTTTTTTTTTTTTTTGGATTTAAAGAAAGGTGATAATTGTGAAGCCATGTCTCCACAGTGGTAAAAGCTGCCTGAGTATTTTGCTGAAGTATTTTTGCATTGGGTGCAGAGCAGTCTGTGCTGGAGTCATCTGCATACTGGACTAGAGAGCCATGCAGGATAGATAGGTGGAGATTGTTAATAAAAATATTAAATAAAAGAGGGAATAAAATTGAGGTTTGGGGAATGGCTGTAGGGTTGTGAATATAGCAGGAAATGGAATTTTGCTATTTAACAGCCTGCTCTCTGTTGGAGAGATAGCTTTTGAACCAATTAAGTGACTGGGGAGAAAGCCCTATACCTGAGAGCTGATAGAGGAAGATAAGAGTGGGAGATGGTATCAAATGCTTTTAATAGAGCTGAGAAAAGGGTGGACACAATGTGTCCTGAGTCCCTAGCTTTTTTAACTATCTAAGAAGGAAATTAGTACAGTGGATAAACTGTGACCTTGGCAGACCCATGTTGTGTTGAGGAGAGGGTATTGCTTTTTAGGAGATAGCCTAAAGGTTGTTTTTGGACACAATTTTCAAGGATTTTAGAGATGGGGGAAAGTATAGCAATAGGTCAGAGGTTAGAGATATCAGTTGAGGGGCCCCCTTTATGTAGAAGAAGAATGATAGCTTTTTTTCCAAAGACACAGGATATAGGATTCTTGGACTGATCCGTTAATCGGAATGCTAATTGGGCAGGGCACTGCATCAGCAGTGATTTTAAGAAATTTGGCTGGAATTTTATCGGCTGAAATAGGGCAGTGTTTTAATTTCAAAAGGAGTTTTTTGGATAAATGTTGCAGTGTTGCAGTGGTAGTATTGTCACCTCACAGCAAGAGGTTTTCCAGTTCGATTCTCGTCTGGAGTACCTTCTGTGCAGAGTCTGCATGTCCTCCCTACATTTGTGTGGGTTTTCTCTGTGTACTCCGGTTTCCTCCCACGTTACAAAGATATATGTCTGGAGTGTTTCTCACTGGGCCTGCACTGAAAATTGGCCATGTTCCAAGTTGGGCTTTCCCGGTAAACAAATAATAAATAAAATAAATGTGATGGGGATGGGAGAGAGGTTAAATTCTGGGTAGGGGGTCTGCTGAGTGCCGTTAGGTAGTAGGGTGTTAATGATTGGGGTTGCATGATCCACCCTATGAAGGGTAATATGAGAGTTCTTAGGAATAGAATGTTGTGGGGAGAATGAGAAGAGACAGTTGTAGGAATTGAATTATGTAGGAGAGGTAAGAAAAAGGTAGCAGTAATACTGGCAATGGTGTCAATAAAGTAGGAGTTAAAGATGTTGGCTATTTGTTCAGAAGGCATTACAGGTTGTGGGCAGGGACTGGTTTTGGTGCCAGGGTTTAAAAGATTATTAATGGAAGACCAGAATGTTTTGGGGTTATTTTTTCTATTTGATTGCTGGTTGTGGAAATACTGCTGTTTGTCTTTAGAGATGAGTTTTTTAGCTTGGTTTTGGAGCTGTTTATAATGAATGAGGTTGGATGGATTTTTAGATTTAAGCCAGATTTTTCCATGCTTTATCTCTAGAAGTCATAACTTGTTTAGTAGATTTTATTAACCATGGGGCATTGTTGCTTTTGATTCTGGTGGGAGCCAGACTATCTAGTATATTTAGAATGGTGTTATTGAAGTGAAGTAAAGTGTCATCTAATGGGAGGGTTTTGAGACAATTCAAATTTAAAGCTTGTTATGATGCTATTAAATGTGAGGGGGTTAAATTTTGAGAGGTTTTGGACGAGTTTAATATTATGGACTTTAGTGATGGAAGAATAAGCATGGACAGCATAGGCTGGGAGATGGGTGCTAATAGAATTGGGCCTGGTGCCCGAACCTATGTATTTGGAGGGGTCTGAGTCTAAAAGGCAGTCTAAGACGGGGCCTTCATTAGTTCTCTTATTGTACCTAGTAATGATGGTGGTGATAAGTTGGGTGAAATGAAATAAATGTATGCTGGAGGGTGATTGTTTGCAGGAAATGGTAGCCCAATCAATATTCACGTCACCAAGAATAATTGTTTCATTTTTTATATATTGTAGGAAATCCAGGAAAAGATGTTTTCTAAAACTGTTACATTATTTTCAGGGGTGGGCTATATAGGACTATAATACAAAGTTTTTAGAGAGGTTGATTTCCATAAAATAAATCAAAATTTCAGCACTTTGGAACTGAGGAATAGGTTCTTTAAATGGAGAGATGTGGAAAGTATCAGGGTAGATGATGGCAATGCCACCTCCTTTTTTATTTAGCCTATCTGCTCTAATTGTTCTAAAGTTTGGTGGGAGAAACTCAGAGTCCTGTACAGAAGGTTTTAACTAGGTTTCTATAGCAGCTAGGATATTGGTTTTACTGTGGATAAGCCACGCTTGAAACTCTGCAGTTTATTGCAGATACTTTGGAAGTTTAGAGTAGTAATGTGAAGAGTTTTGGAGCCTTTAGGGGAGGTAGTATATGAGAGGGAGGAAGTGTTGAAGGGCCCGGGGTTTGGGGTGAATGTCTCTGGAACAGATGAAGGAAGTAAGGATATATGAAAGTTGGTGTACAAAATGAAAAAGTTTAGAGGTGACATAGTGGGTAAAGGGGTTTAGAGAGTTGAGTGTATAATATAAGGAATAGTTTGCGGAGACAATATATTTTGTTGTACAAGGAAGATAATTTGTATGATATAGGCTACGGCTAATGTTAGAATAGGAAGTCTGAGGGGAAAGTGCAATGCTAGTAATGTAGTTTGTTTTAGGTGAAAATGAATGCAGCTGTAATTAAGCAGAATGTGAGAGAAGAAGCAACATTACAGAAAGAGGGACTAGGAGCAATGTTTTTGAGAAAAGGTGAGACATTTGGATGAAATACTGGGAGGGTAGGAAAGTGAGAGAGGAAGTATGAAGGTGGAAGTGGAGGAAGGTGATTGGCCAAAAAGCAAATGGGAGTGGCTAAGAGAGTATAAATGTAATGAAAGAGGGGGTGGGGAGAATAGGGTAGGAAAGGGGAGCGTAGTGAGCCTGAGCATAGTGAGGTCAAATGGAGCGGCTTGAAACCCCGTTATAATACTGTGAGAAAAGTATCACCAAGCAGTTGTACAAACCCTTGCACTGCAAATGGCCAAAAGTATGAAGGTAAGAGTGAGTAGTCTGGGGTACAGTGTGTAATAATAGAGAAGTCTGTTCAGGACATAGATACTAATTTGAGAGATTATATCATGGGGAGGGTAGCATCTTCAAGTTTAGACACCAGACACTTGCTGTATGTGAGGAAAGAGCAGTGCTAAGTGAAGGGGTAATACTGAGGTGGTAAGAATTGCCGAGCTGGAAAACTAGCAAGAAAATTGGGAGAAAGGGGAGAGGGCAGTTGAGTTTAGTGTGCATGCCTTGACCAGAGGACAAGTACAAGGAGACAACAATATAATTAGCTTAGCTTGATAACTCATATACTGAGGACATAATTTGTGCTAATATAATGCCTAGTGAACCCCTGTAATGTAGACATACTTTGAGCACTCCAGAGTGAAGAGCTGAATAGCTCTCCTGTAGTAATCGGATTTTGGCCAAGAGACAAAGGACATTGCAAGGACATACATTGAACTAACTCTAAGGTGAGCATGTAAACATACTGTTATAGATGCCTCTGCTAACAACTCATACTGTTAGTGCTGTAACTGCTCTGTTAGAATCAGAATATTGATTAAACAGTAGCAAATGCATAATGCAGTTCAAAGAGTCAGTTAGGATCAAATAGTCTTTACACACACATAAGCATTAAAAGATACACAAACATTATACATAAGCTATAGATGACATGCTATGCATATTACAAAGCAGATGTTGTATGCCTCACTGGATAGTATAGTTAATAAAAACCTAAGGTCAATGCAACTATAGGTAAGGGGTGTATCAACAGTTACAAGGAAACAGCAGATAAATGCTGCTTGTTAGTCTCTAAGCAAGGCTAAAACTAGATTCAGTAAGGTATGCTCCACATATGTACAAAATAGAATACTTACAGTCAGTAAACATTCAAGAGATACAAAGTGATACAAACTTACCGGCGCACATACTAAATCTCAAAAGACAGACCGAGGAGTTGCTGTTGCAGAGGTCGAAAGTAGTATATAATAAAAAGATGGCGTCTGTGTCTACCAGGATGCAATGAAGTTTCAGGTAAGACTAATTGGGGAAGGAGGGAGGTGGGATCAGTAGTGGTTACAACAACAGGAAGTGGAGAATGAAAGACAGAGAAGGAAAAGAAAAACTCAAATGGACACCTGTAAAATGTTGTGAAAAAAGTATCACTAAGTAGTTGTACAAGCCCTTGCACTGCAAATAGCCAAAAGTATGAAGGTAAGAGTGATTACAAGAAACAGCAGGCAAATGCTGCTTGATAGTCCCTAAACAAGGCTAAAACTAGATACAATAAGGTATGCTCCACATGCATACAAAAGGGAATAGGTACAGTCAGTAAACATTCAAGACATACAATGTGATACAAACTTACAGGTGTGCACACTAAATCTCAGGGGACAGAACAAGGAGTTGCTGTTGCAGAGGCTGAAAATAGTATGGAATAAAATGATGACATCCATGTCTACCAGGATGCTATGAAGTTTCAGGTAAGACTAAGTGGGGGAGGGGGAGATGGGATCAGTAGTGGTTAAAACAGGAAGTGGAGAAGGAAGAACAGAGAAAAAGAAAAGCAAAACTAAGATGGGCAGAGAGAAACCCAGTTATAACGCTGTGAAAAAGTATCACCAAGATGTTGTACAAACCCTTGCACTGCAAATGGCCAAAAGTATGAAGGTAAGACTGAGTAGTCTGGGGTACAGTGTGTAATAACAGAGAAGTCTACTCAGAACAAAGAGACTAATTTGAGAGATTATATCATGGGGAGGGTAGCATATTCACAGTTAGACACCAGACATTTGCTGTATGTGAGGAAAGAGCAGTGTTAAGTGAAGGGGATAATATTGAGGTGGTAAGATCACCGATCTGGAATACTAGCAAGAAAATTGGGAGAGGGCAGTTGAGTTTATTGTGCTTGCCTCAACCAGAGTACAGATACAAGGAGACAACAATATAATTAGCTTAGCTAGATAACTTATATACTGAGGACATAAACTGTGCTAATATAATGCCTAGTGAACCCCTATAATGTAGATGTACTTTGAGCACTCCAGATTGAACAGTGGAATAGCTTTCCTGTAGTCATCAGATGTTGGCCAATGGGCAGCATAGCAGACCATCATTTTCAGAAAAGGCAGGGTTGGAATGACCTGGTCTCTCACTAAGGTAGAGACGTGCACACTAAATCTCGGGATAGAACAAGAAGTTGCTGTTGCAGAGTTTGAAAGTAGTATGTTCGGCATGTACTGCACTAAGCACCTGCAGCAATTAGAGGGACCTCAGAGGTTTCTAACAAAGAAGATCAAGGGCTCCAACATATGCTTTACACAGACTGACTAAAGTCGCTGTCACTGTACCACATATCACAAAGACTTCCTAGAGGAGACTTATGCCTGGCTTACAGAGCATATCCATAAATCAAATGCATCTAGGGCTACCTATTCCAGGGACTTAAATATGGCCTGCAACTTAAATAGGACATGCTGGAGGGACAGACATATCTCCCAGCAACTGCCACATCTTTTGAACAGGCTGCCAATTCATGTGAAACAGAGCACCTCTATAACACACTTCAAAAAGAACCTGGATGAGTGATGGGGCACCATAAATTCTTACCAAGGATAGTGTCGACAACATGGGCAGTCTTTACTAAATGCAGTATTGGGTATTGACTAGCACTTCTGTGTATTACATTGGGTTGAAATGGCTAGGCTTACAATGACCTCTGCATCAATAACCTAGTAATCTCCTATGATCCTATGAAATGCTCAGGTTTGTAGATGTGTCACATCCTGCCATGTGTGACTACCTCCACCATATTGCTGATTCAATGGATCGGATAAATGACAACTTGGAACGAAGGGTGTCTGTGATGGAATGACGGGTGTCTGTCCTGGAATGAGTAGTGTCTGTGACGGAATGTCTGCTGGGAGGGGAACAGCATCTTCGTGGGTGTAGGTCAGCCACATCTTCTGCTGTTAGCTAATATGGCCATGCCCATTCATGCTGCCATAATGGCAGTGCTTCCACTGTTTCATCAGTGGGTGAGCTGTTCACACCCAGATGTGGGAGACCATGGGGTCATGGTCCCGGCCATCCCCGTAAAGAGAGGTCATCCACCAGACATCATTCATGTTCAGGTATTAGCAGTGCATCTGACCATGGGAGTGGACTTGCCATTGCAACTGCTGTCAGAGACAGTTCTCATGTTTGGGGACAACAACAATGAACTGCCACCTCTACCATGCACAGCTCACACCTGTCCAACATGCCAGGACATACAGCTGGTATAGAATTTGGCTGTGTTCATGCAGACACTCACACAGCAGTTTCACCTGGAGGGCCCATATAGACACACACACACAACAGTTACAAGGTTCATCTGTGCAGCTTAAAACTCATTTTGACTTACTGGCCATTTGTTGGTTTATCCAAATATCTGCCTGTTTCTCTTTCTTACTCCCACACATTCATCAACTTTTTGTGTCAGCCTAGGCTTCCTGCCACCCCACACAACATGCTGTGCAAGTGATGATAACTGTGCCATAGCCCTGTTTTATATCTTTTGGATTCAGGGATACATAAGCTTTGTGTCTAATCTTCAGGGTGTATAGCTAACTTAGTGCTTATTATATCTGCTTTTGTGATGTTGAACTGGTAATTATACCTTTGACTTATATTGGCCTTAGAAAGTTAGACAGTTGATAGCATCAGAACTTCCCAACTTTATTGTGAATGATCTTGTGAGGGTTGTGAGATCTGAAACTGCAATGTATATCCTCAGTTTCTAACTTCTCTCTTTAATGATTTTTCAGTACAAACGTATGGTGTTAAACTGAGACCATGCAGTGATCATTAGTACTTTTGAGAGGTATGACTGTGTGAATCTTTGATGCCTGAGGCCTACTACTTAGAAATGGACACATATAAGTAAAATAAATCTCTGCTGTCACATGTTAAGGTCATTTCTGTACAGATCTCCCACCTTTTACTTGCTTACAGTACCAAGTAATGAAATACAAGGATATGCCACTTATTCATGTCATTACACAATACACTCCAAGTTAAAGACTTACCTTGTACATACAGCAGTTGCTGCCACAGTTTTAGATCAGGGCTGACTGTCTGATCCAAGCAGTACACAGCCAATACATGGAGAGGTAAAGGTTATGAGAGTTGCTTAGAATGAGTGTTAGTATATGTATGCACATAGGAGAAAGGTTTTAGGCCCTTAGGTGGTGAGTGAGTTTGCTATGCATTGTTCCTTAACCAATGTGAGAGCATATTGAGCATGCTATTTATGCCTACACCCACAGCGGGTGATGGTTTCCCCTCTGACTTCTCATCTGCTGTGGCTGTTTTGACCTTGGCATTGGTGGTGGGATGTGTGCTCCTTCCCCTTGCTGATCCTGCTGAAGCTGTTTGCCCAGGATGATGTTGCATAGCACATACTGTGAATATTTTAGTACAAGTCCATGGATTGTACTGCAGGGTTCCCCCAGATTTATATAGGCACTGGAACCATGACTTCAGCAAACCAAACACTTACTCTATGATATTTCTGTTTTGAGTGTGTGCCTCATTATGGTGTTCTTCAGTGGAGGTGTGTGCATTTCTGGTGGGTGTCATCAGCCACAGTTACTGTGCATAACCTGCATCCCCCAGTAAATGACCCTGTGGGTTATCCCCCCTAGCAAATATCTGATATGGTTGGGAGGTGTGCCAGATATGTGAGTCATGGTAACAGCCAGGGTTGCCAGCACACACATTCAAGATGATTCACTTGGTGTTACACACAAATTGGCAGTTAATAGAGGGGAAGCCCTTTCTGTTTATGTAGACCCTACACAGTTTGATGGGTGGTGCCTTAATTTCTATATGTGTGTAATCTATGGCATCCAGTACTTCAGGGTAGTGTGATACATGGTAGAACTCCTGCATATTTTTTGTCCTGTCCTTGGAAGTATGGGGAAAATATATGTGGTCACTGGCATGTTGGAGCATAGCATTCTGGAACTTATGTAGGACACTGGATGCTGATGCCTGTGACATCCCCAGCATGTCCCCTGTTGGTCTCTGAAAGGTACTTGTAGCTAGAATTCTAAGTGTTGCACATACCTTTGTCTCCACTGGGATGGGTTCCCCTCAGTTTGACCTGGCTCTGAGTTGAGGATGACATAGGTTGCAGAGTTCCTGTAGTGTGTCTCTATCCACCCTGTACAGCTCTACAATTTTCATGTCATATAGATTATGATAAGTTAAACGAGGTCTAAAAACTCTTTTCCTTCTTGGCCTAGGTCTATTAGCAGCAGCATCAATATAGACTTCAGCCTGTTGCTCACACAAATGAATTAAAGCAATAGCAGCCCCTAACATTGTTTCTGTGTAGACTCTTTTCTGTGGCTGCATTCCAATGTTTTGGAATTCTCAGAGAAAATCAGCACTGAGTCTACACAGTTGTTTTACAGCTTGTTGAATAGCTCCTCTATGTTGGATTGGTTGATTAGCATACAATTCGGCTGCTTATGCTGTAATTAGACTGCCATGGTGTTTTTCTTGTTTGCATGGCTATGCACATTGCTTACTTAATCCAAAATGGAGTATTACCATGTGCACATTGTGGAGTGAAGCTCACATGGTGTAAGTAGACCGTGTAAGCTTTATTGAATTTGGCTGATTATTTTCAACTGCTGCCACTTATTATTATAAAAAGGCTATTTTAAAGGTGTATTCCTGTTATGTAAGTATGTTTTTATAGCTCTATACAAAATATACCAGTTTAAACAGTTTTAGACTTCTTGTACTCTTTTATCCATAAAAGTTCTGAGAGGTGCTCAGAAAAAAATACTCATGTGAGTGCAAATTACTTGGAATTGCAGGTTTCCAAGGACTCCACTTCAAACTTTTGCTCAATGGATAGGTAGCAGTCTGTTTGGCTTCATTACTTGATATCAGTGAAAGAGAAGGCAAACATAAGTAAAATGAACAAATGAATTAATGACAATTGCAGTCTTTGGATTCCAGTGTCTATAGCGCACTATTTTATAAAAAAACATTAACATTAAAATTGTTGCTTCCATTGTCATAAGATCCCTACATAATAAGCAAACACTGCAGAAGTTTTATCATCCACTCTTTGTTACCTGGTGAGAATCAGTTGTGAATAAGAAGGTAAAAGTTTTTAGCCTTTTCTTTATCTTATGAAATATATACATTTTCAGATATGCAGCATACAAGAAGAAATTAGTTCTTGTTAATCTCTTGAAATTACAGTATAAAAATAATTGTTTGTACTTTAAAAACTGTTATCTAGTCTACTTTTATTACAGGTCCTGGTAACAAAGAAGAACGTAAATGGACAAGAAAAGGAAATCCGTATTATGAAAGAAGGGGATCATTTTGGTGAACTGGCTTTAATAAGGTGAATTTGTTCCTAAAAATAAAGATCACTCTCATTTTAATGTGTAACATGGATAAGTCGAATTTGTTGTTTTTAGGCAGGATTCATAGACATGGTGCACACAAGGCACGTCTACTGAGTCCAGAAAAGGCACAAAAAGGGCTTTCATCACTGAGAAAAAATGACACATTAGAGCAATAAAAAGGCTTGTAACAATACGCCACTCAGTAGAGCTATATACACTGACTATGCAAATGGACCTCCATATCCAGACATCTGCACAGGAGCTGGTTAATGATACAAAATAACATGGATTGTAATTGTGGGAACTCAAACTAGCTATCAGTATAGTTGTTTTAGGGGTATAACTCTTAATCACATCCTAATGATAAGACATGGACATCCTGAAAGTAGCATTGTAATAAGCATTAAACCCAGAAAACCTCATCTGCTGGTATTCTGACCTTGCAGAACACATCTTCAATCTGATCTAAGGCAATCATAGTAGTTATTATCACCCACTTTATTTTTAATATATTTATTTGTTAACTAGATAAAACTAGATAAACTCAGTAGCCCCAAATGCTCTTTCTCAATGGGATATTCATGAGTGCTGTCTGACTAAATGACCTGCTTAGTGTCATACATCAGGCAAATGGAGACTGAGGTACTCAAAGCCAGAAGTGCAGGATAAAGCTCTCTCCATACTACATTTGTAGAAACCGACTGACTACCTATGCAGCCAAACTATGCTTCACTATATGGAAGGGGCAATATTTACTGATGCTATAGTACCACTGGTTGAGCAGTGTAACAATTTAAATCAATAAGGTTTTGTGTGGTCTGCATTGCTGTATCAGTCATCTCTGCATTTAATTTTGATTTGAAGCTGTTTATTTAAGGTTTGATCACTTCTATTTTGTATCGTATTCTAGTATTACATTTGTTTTGTTTTAAGTTTTCTGTTCTGTTGGAGTTTTAAGAGTTCTTGGCTAGGGTCAGTTAAAAAAAAGGTTACCAAAGAATTGCTTTCCAAACTGTGAATAGCATCAGTTAAGTAGTGGGAGGAGCTGAGAGACAGCATTGCTCTATTTAGAACTGCCGGTAGTTATCTGAAGTCTTTGTATGGTCTGCATAGCTCTGAGTATCACTCATCTCTGCATTTAATTTTGATTTGAATCTCTTTATTTAAGGTTTGATCACTTCTATTTTGTATCTTATTCTAGTATTACATTTGTTTTGTTTTAAGTGTTCTCTTCTGTTGGAGTTTTAAGAGTTCTTGGCTAGGGTCAGTTAAAAAAAAGTTACCAAAGAATTGCTTTCCAAACTGTGAATAGCATCAGTTAAGTAGTGGACGTGTTCTCTTCTGTTGGAGTTTTAAGAGTTCTTGGCTAGGGTCAGTTAAAAAAAAGTTACCAAAGAATTGCTTTCCAAACTGTGAATAGCATCAGTTAAGTAGTGGAATGAGCTGAGAGACAGCACTACTCTTTTATTTAGAAATAACTGTAGTTAGCTGAAGTGTTTGTGTGGTCTGCATTGCTCAGAGTATCACTCATCTCTGCATTTCATTTTGATTTGAAACTCTTTATTTTATGTTTGATCATGTCTGTTTTGTATCTTATTCTAGTATTATATTTGTTTTGCTTTGCATTTTCTGTTCGGTTGGAGTTTTAAGAGTTCCACATCTCGCCTGACTAGTCCTTGTTGTGTTCTTAAATTTGGTGGATTTTGAGTTGCCTTCCCCTGCTATAAATATCATTTTGGACACACTTCCCAGACCTATCTCATCAGCTTATTCTACTGAGTAGAGAGAGATCATTAGGGAAGGCCCACCCCCCTTAGTTTCTCAACCTTAAATTATCGTGTTTCATCCCGTCCCACTTAACCTAAAAAAATCCACTTTATTCATCTGCTTTTACTGTATTTATGTTTCTTTCTACTTTATTACTTTATTTTGGTTTTGCTGCCTGTTTTTAAAAGTACTCAATTGCATTTATTCTGCTGCATTTATTACTGCTTGTTAGTAACCTGATTAAATTGTAACATTTATTCTAAGCCTTTTGGTGTAAGCACTTGGACTTCAGGCCATTTGTTTTACATTAAGAAGGTTTGTGGTCTGCACTCTTGTGGCAGGAGAGGTAGCTTACATCCTTCTAAGTTGGGAGTTGCTGCTTGAAGGCTTAGTGTATGATATTCCAAAAGTATCTTAGTTCCGGTTTAAGCACTTGGGCTTCAGGCCAGTTATTTTACATTAAGAAGGTTTGTGGTCTGCACTCTTGTGAGATGAGAGGGTAGATTCTGCCCTTCTGAGCTGGGAATTGCTGGTTAAAGGCTTATTGTGCCTGCTTATTTGAACTGTTTCTTTCTTCTGAATCTAGCTATGTTTATATAACTTGAGCACTAGCCCAGGCCATCTTTTTTGGAGAAGGTTCACCTGTACCCTAGTGTGGCAGGTGTGCAGTTACAACTTGTCTGAGTGAAGACTTCTGGAACAGGGCTCAGTTTTGAGCTTTTTTATTAATTAATTGGTTCATTTGTTTAAATCAGTTTGCTCTGGTCTGCTACTGTTATATTTAAGTGCGTATCTGTTCACCTGTGTTACATTGACCAAATCAGAGTTTAAATATCTTTAGCATAGTCTGGTTACAGGTTTTGCTGTATTCAGATCTATTTTTGTGATTCCTGTGTTTCCTTCTACTCCATATTGTGCTGCCCAGGCCTGCCCGTGAACTGGTTGGAACAGGTCTGGCATAGGGTGTTGAGCTAAGAGCTCAGGGACAAGGGTTGATTGATCAGTTCCAGTGTTTCTATTTTACTTTCATTTTTTGTGCTATTTCAACCCAGCAGTTGCATGTGTTTTTGTTTGTTTGCCCATTGTGTGCCACCAATGTGCTGTTTTAACCCTTTGTGAGGTATCTCAGTTACATTTTTCCCTTAACAGCTTTCCTGTGTGAGGGAGGCCCTCACCTGTAGATATTGTACTGATTTTATCCAGCCCTACTCACACCTATATGTACTCTCCTCAGGTAGTACCCACTCTACTATCCCTGAACTCTCTTCCACAGATTCTGATAACCAATGGCAGACACTTTCCTATGTTTTTTTCCTGCTAGTCTGGTTGATATGGGCATCCTGAGACAGCATAGCAACTGCCTTATGTACACAGACAACACTCTACTACTACCACCTAGGAACATAATATGTGAGAGATGCAATCACATTAAGAACCTAGACTCCTTGCTGTCTCAGTCACAAGCCAGTACATCTGGCACTGAGAAGGTTGTCTGTACAAACACTATGAACACCACATCTCTAACACCACCCACATCTGTACAACACATTCCTTCATATGCAGGGGTTCTCAACAAAAACATACCTAAACAAAAGAGGCCTCCGAAGCAAAAACACACATGCACATCACAACCCACAGCACCAAGCATCATACATAGTGTACACGTCTGTGTCTCACAGCCGCTAAGGCCCAACCACAAACCCAACATACTAGCCATAGGAGACTCTTTCGTGAGACACACAGATGTGCCCCTCACCAGGCTAGACAAGGAGAAAGTCACAATAAGTTGCTTGTCAGCTGCTAGAATCCACCGTATAATGCACACACTCAAGTCTCTTAACAACATGTACTGTTATGACTCTGTCATACTCCATATTGGTGTGAATGACTTGAGAAGTACCTCTCTGGACTTTATGAAGAGAAACATGATTGAGCTTGCTAAATATGTGTCCCAGGCAGGTATGTCCCTAGCCTTAAGCAGCATCCTACCATCACCCAGAACGATACCTCAATACAAACAGAGAAAGATTGACTAACAATTGGCTTAGTTTCTGATGTCATTCCAAGGGGATCCAGTACCTGACAGCCTGGGAGGACATGATTGACAGACCACAATGCTTTGCCAGAGATGGCCTTCATCTGTCTCCCCTGGGCTTTAGGATTCTTGCAAAGGCTCTTGCCTCCCCCATAATGCCTTTTTTAGTCAAGGTCATGAGCTCAAAATTACCAACATGAAAAATTCTTATAAATGAAATTTAAAGGTCATGCTGCTAAACATTAGGAGTCTTAGCATGAAACTGCACTCATTGCAAGCATTCCTTGCCCTGGAGGATGCTGACATTTGTGCAGTCATTGAAACCTGGTTCAAAGCTGTGGAGAGCACCCCAGTCTTACCAGGTTACTCATCCTACCATACATTCAGATGCCAAATGGAGGGTTACAAAGCCAAAGTAGGTGGAGTTTCAATATTTATCAAAGACATACACACCTCCAGGCTGGTCAATTGGTGTGATGCACATGAGATACTCCAAGTGCAGTTAACTGTTGATAAAATACATATTCAAATCATAGCTAGCTACAGACCCCCAACCATGACTCAGGACACCCACTCCACCTGTCTGAATTACTTGAATCCATCAGAATTCAACCCTCTACCCTGATCCTGGGTGACTTTAACTACCCAACCATAGAGTGGAAGACTTGTTCTAGTCCAAACATGAATGCCCAGAGGTTCATCAACGTTGTTAATGCCAGTGTATTGGATCAGCTGATTGACACCCCTACGAGAGGTGAAAATATCCTGGACCTGGTCCTAACCAACATGAGTAGCCACTGTAGGACTGCTGCAGTGTCATCCTCCGTAGTAAGATCCGACCATAAAGTGATCAGGGTCTCAAACACCTATCCTATACAGATATGCTAAAAGCCCTGTCCCTCTACTCGGTCTCATACAGACTGCTCAGAGGTGACCTGTGTCTGGCATACAAGGCCATATTAGACCTAGCCTTAATGGAGGTGCTGCATATCCGCAAGACAAAGTCCACTCGCACAACCTGCATGCAAGGCCTTAACCTGGTCTGTGACATTAATAGAATTTGGTGGGATAGTTTTGTATCCCTAAGACTCCCCCCATCTGTGGAATAGACTCCCTCTCCATGTCAAGCAAAGTACCTCTCTAGCCATCTTTAAGAGGAACCTGGACAACTGGATGAGAAACAGAAAATATACCTTTGGGATCCCACCTGTGTCCCTGCTGGATAGGGGAAAATGGTGCTGACTTTGAGGTAACATGGGCAGAATTCTTAGCTAGGCTTATAAGGGCTTCTGGGTCAATAGCCTAATATCATCCTATGAACCTATGAATCTAAGCCATTTAAGATTCTTGATGGGCCAATAGGAAACCTGTATTAGCCCACACTTTGATGCTTGTAAAAATCACATTACAGTAATGAGCATAGCTCTCAAACAAAAATGAGGAACACCAGCCTTTATAATGTGGAACAAATGGGCAAAATGTGGAAAACATACTAATGTCTTACTGACACCTTTAACTAGGAGGGTTATAGGATGGTTAAAATATGCTGGTTTTACTCATAAAAAGATATTTTAATGAATTATTATGATTCATTTCTATTTTCCATGGCTATTCGTGTCCTAACACACAGTGTGTGACAGACCCTGTCAATGTGGAACTTCGAGGAATATGAACTTTTTAAGACCCCAAATGAGGTATGTTCCTCGTAATGTGGTATACTTGAGAGGTATGGTAATGAGATGCAACTAAATGTCACTAAGAAGAACTCGGTAAAGAGGAAACCATCATATGTAAGCTTCAAAATTTATGCACACACCTCTAAAATGTCCAGAATTTCATAGAATGTCCAGATATTTGCCTCATATTTTTGGTCTGTTCCTCATACATTTTGTGGTTTTCTGGCAAATCTCTAAACAATGGCATACATTTCATTTTCTGACTTCATTGCCTTCAGAAAATACATGCTAATGCAAATCCTGTTATTCTAAAAATCTTCTAAAAGTAGTGTTGAAAAAGCTGTCCCTGATTTTGAGCCTTTGCACCCCCCCCCCCCCATATTATTTTTGTCTTTGTCCAGATTTCTTGGGCTAAGAAGTTGAGAGCTATGATTGTACTCTCCCCTAGATTAATACAGACAAATATGGAGGGGAAACAGAGTGTGTGTCTGTGTGTGTGTGTGTGTGTGTGTGTGTGTGTGTGTGTGTGTGTGTGTGTGTGTGTGTGTGTGTGCGCGCATGTGTGCATGTGTGTGTGAGTGTGTGTGTCTAGTGGCTGCTCATGTAGCACAGATTCTCTTATTCAGCACCAAACAAAGCTTCATGGCTTCCCTTGTAAACTTTTCAGTCTTAGTCACTGAATATGGGCCTGTGCTTGGGAATCTGTCATAGTGATACCCTACATAAAGGTGGCCCTAGCATTTACACAGTGAACTGTACAATGATTACTCTCACCAGCCTTGTTTGTAAAGTACTGGAATCTTTTAACTAAAAATATAGGCAAGCAGCCTACTATCCCTTGACCCATACCAATTCATCTTTATGAATGATAGATCTTATCTCTTAAAACTGGTGGACTTTTTTGCCAGGGCACTTCTATGGACTAGGCCTGTAAAGGCTCCAGTGCCATTAGCCTACTACACAACTATGAACCTATGAGATGGCAACAGAATCATTTGATAATAAACAGATGGTGCACATTGCATACCTGGAACTGGCTAAGACCTTAGATACTATTCCACATTCCGGTAGTATTGAAAATCTCACCTGCTTTAAGTATTATCTCCTGTGTAATCCATTGGATAGCTAACTGGCCCATAAACAGAACCTTGCCAGCAGGATTTGTGGCAGACTCTACTCTAAAAGGCTGATCACCACTGGTCTTCCATACTGAGTCCACTCTTTTTTGGAATTTATTTATTTTGTTGATGTCCAAGCAGATACAAAGGACCTCTGGCATGCAAAGTTTGCAGCTGAATCCAAACTAGACATGGTCAATAACTGTCCAGCAGATACCCATATCATACAAGAAGGAATAGCTTGCATTAATTCCCAGTGTCAAAAAGATGGACTCAAGTTAAATGCAAAAAATGCAGTATTGTACTCTTTTGGGAAGAATGATCTCCTCTACAGATAATCTGTAGATGATCCTCATTCCCGAAGTGGCATCACCATCATTAGCAACCTTTGTATAATTGCGGGCAATGAAGTCTCCTTTAACCACCTTTTAGAAACTGCCAGTAGGAAATCCTTTTACTCAGCCCATTTAATCACTAGGGCTATAGCCTCCAGATCCAAAGTGGCAATCATCCCTCTTCTAATCTGATGCATACTAAAATATAATATCTCCTCCTTCAAGTAACTGTCCCAATATATTACGCATCTTGAAAAACTCAAATATTCTTGTCCAATAAATCTTGGCTATGAGCTCCTTAAGTTATACAGAATGTCTAAAATCGCAGTCACTGTACAGTATCTTAAACAGTGTCATGCAGTGACAACTCTGTTTGGCCTATCCAAGGCTGGCCTTTGCTCAACTGGTGTCCTAGGAAAAGGGCTCCACAGTGCCCCCCCACACCACCCAGTGCCCTCATCCTGGTCTACCTACACCATCTAGATTACTTTTTTCTCCATTTTTCTCACAGTTTGTCTTACTCAAGTTTTTCTTGTGTTTATTCAACAGTTTTTAAAGAAGCCATCTTTTTACTACAAAAAATAAACAAATAAATACTGGAATAGTGCCCCTGCTAGACCAGCGCTCTAGGTGGCCACCCAGTTGGCCTGTACCTAAAGCCAGCTATGGGCCTATCAGACAAAGGAACCAGTCCTATTAGACTACTTACATAGTCAAAATCAGGCAACACCAAAAATACCTGCTCTAAGCACCTACATTTAAGTGGAAATATTAACACAACATATTGGCAGGTTAGAAATAAGCTGCCACTCCATGTCAGTCAAAGCAGATCCCTAACTGTGTTTAAAGCCAGTCTCACTATGTGGATGAAAATCTGCTGGCCTGTTCACAAAGCCTGTATAGATGGGGGAAGCACGTGGTAGGAATTCAATGTCTAGTCTCTTAACAGTCTACTGGAATGATTGGCTATTAACCTATGAACCTTTTGTGTACTTTGTTGGTGTCTTCATACATTGTGCTCATGGTGTGATCATGGCACAGAACCTGCTATTCTACACATTACTGTATGAAAGCTTGTGATGTCTGTACCCTCAGTATGCTCTGCTGCTGCAACCCAGACCACCCATAATGTTATACACCCTGTTTTATGTGGTGCCAGTTATTAAGGAACCCATTGTGATAGCGTTTAGACTACTTCTGGCATGTATTTTGCATTAGGCTTGCCCAGTGAGCCATCCATATCACTCTGCACCCCATTGTGCTAATAGCAGTCGCCACATGATTCAGCTGTTAAATTGCACATCGACTGGTAGAGTGAAGTAGTTCTCTTCCTTTCTGCATACAGTGCACATGTAGACTATGTTCATGACTTTCCTTTACAGGTCTTACATTACTCTAAGATGCAGCATGCTATTCTCAGTCTGCCTAGTAAGCTGATGTATTTTTAAACTGTTTTAGAGTTAGAGAAAGTTCCTCTGCAAGGATCTGTTATGCTTGAACTGCAGTGCTAGCGGTTCAGTAAGATAGACTAAAGTAGGTTTAAATTGCAGTGTTAATGTTTGTTTGCATGATCTGAGCACACTTAGTAACTTTTTACCACTTAGGCAAGGTATGAACATTAGGTGTCTACTATGCCTTGCATAAGAAATTAAAGGTCTACTATTAGAAGCTGAGTTCTGACCTACCAAACATGCACTTATTAACCAGAAAGTATTAAAATTAAATGTGACTGAACCAACCCATTGCAAACATAATTAACATTTTTCTTTCCTGGGAAACAAACTTCTGTATCTCTTGTGTGAAAAACTTTGCCACACATACTATTCTTACTTTAAATATATTAATTTCATGATCACACAGCTGAGGGGAAGAGTGATATACCCTACTAGTGAATGCAGAATATCTCAGGGCTCCATCCTACCCCTGTTAGTCTTCATAGTATATTTGCAGACAGTAGATCATCATGAGGAAAGGAATTTTTTACCACTCTTACAATTGGCTCCAGATGATTGTCACTGTTGAAATGACACCCCGACCCCATGTCCAAAATGGGAAAAGGGGTTGAGAATGGATAGATGGATACCACTCTTAGTATTATTTTATTATCTTTGATGACAACTTAGCTAATATTTTGCAGTAGCTGCAGCAGAACTATCTTAAATTCAACCAAGCAAAAACTGTGGTGTTCTTTATACATGCTACTGCCCATTCATCACATCTTCCTCTGCTATTCTCTTTTAGGTCAGCTCTTTGATGATAGGCTGATGCTTAAGGGCCTGGTTTCAGCTGTCATTTGGGCATTCTATTTACACTTCAGGAATATATCCTAAATCAAACACAACCATCTTTGGACATAGTGATGGTTTTTCAAGCTTTATTAATATCTCCTTTGGTCCACTGCAGTGCTTCAGGCTAATGGACAGTGGCCTGGCTTATCTACAGTGGGTGTAGGATTCTGCTTCAAAATTATCGTCCATCTCTCCTAGAACTAACCACATCATGCTAGTCTAGTGTTATATGCACTAATTACCAGTAGCATCAAAGTACATATTTAAAACTTTGAATCTCACTCCCATGCCCTTTACAACCTTGGTCTTGTTTTCCAAAAGAGTTGTTGAAATCCAATGCCAAGATGAAGCAAACAATAGGTTACTGGTACTTCTACAGGCTCACCTAGATATCTTGTGTACATTATCATCTGCTTACCTTCTGACAGTCTTTTGGGTCCAGCTGCTATCCTTGATTCAGACATTTGGGACTGAGCAAGTCTGAATCAGGGATTGCAGACCCCAGGATAGCTGCATATTTTATTTGTGTCTAATATTTGATAGTCATAAGTAGATCCTGCAGTATAAGTTTGAATAGATGTGCTGCTTTTGGTAGGCAGGATTTTATGCTGCTTTAATATGGAAAATGCATTGTAATAATGTAAGCATTTAAACAAATAAATAAAACAAAGCAAAATGTAAAGGCTTTATTCATAGAAATTGTAATCACTCAGCAAACTAAAGTAATATGAAATACCACCTGGGAATGGTAAATTCAAAAGACTGGAATCAGGGAAATGAGTTAACCAATTTGTTGTTGTTTACATATAGGATTGGTGAAAATTAAGTTCCATGGGATGAAACACAAGGTGATAGATCTTGTGTATGTGTGTACACAAACGCATCCCAAGAAGGATGTTTTTACAGAAAAATGTGTTCATAGTGCATAAAAAATTAAGCCTGTTAATGTGATGCACTTATGTACAACTGCTTGAATACCTATTAGTATCAAATTTAAAGAAACAGATATCAAGATCAGTGTTTTGACAGAATTAGAACTTGTCTTCTCAGCATTAGGCAAAAAGGAAGAGTCACTCCTTCATGGGATAATCAATCAGTGTGTATGTCCTTAAAATAATGATGTTTTCAAAGCTGAATTCAATACCCCGCATAGAGTTGTAACAAATGATTTTGAAGACAGAGAGAGAGATTGCTTTCTTGTTTTTTTTAAATGTAATGCATTTTTCTCTGTATCACAGTATTCTAAAACTATTCACTATGGCTTCCTTCTGCACACTGCTTGTTTGTCATTATGTCATCATATATGACAACTCCCATAGCTCTTTCCTCATATGTCATCACTAATATTTCACCTCCACCTGTAAACTGCTTTCATGTACTTTTGCTTCTCAAACACACTGTATAGCACCTCTGCCTCGGATTGAATGTGTCATATTTTACCAAATTTTTCCAGTTTTGCTTAGTTTCTTTTCATCCTTTTCACATCTTCTTCTGTTTCATTCCAGTGCTATAACATTAAACCATTTGCGTTAAGGCATAGTTTTCCTTCTAGACCTACAGTGGCACTTAAAATATAGTTGAAAGAGCCCATTTCTAACACTAATCCCTGTGACATTTCAGACACAGCCATCATTTTGTTTGATTAAATGTTACTTAACATTCCCCTCCCTGCACTGCTCCATAGCCAGGGATCCTTATTGGAAGTGAAAGACTGATACAGTGAGTTCAAACACTTCAAATGTTTAACCACTGGTGCTTAAAAATGAGAATTCAGGCACTTATTGCCACCCTTTTGAAGTGTTCCTGCAGGAGATGGTCTATACCTCTCAACCTCTTGGAACAAGAAATTTGGACAAAGTCATGAATAAAAGTGGGACAAAGGACTAAAAATAGGAACAATTTTTAAATATTGCTCTTACAAACTTACAAAGTTGATAGAATAACAGGTTTTGCATTACCATGAATTTTCCAAAGGGTAGGAACGTTGAAACTCAAATGTCTGTCATTATTTTCTAACTTCAGTCTTTAAATGTTAGTCACTAATTTGCCAGGAAAACCACAATTTTATGAAAAATTGACTGGAAATATGAGGCAAAAATATGGACATTCTGCAAAAATCTGTACAGTTGAGAGGTATGGTCACCCCCCCTATACTCCCCTGAACTAGAAAATTGCAGCCCATACCCCAGATAAGATAGATAGATAGATAGATAGATAGATAGATAGATAGATAGATAGATAGATAGATAGATAGATAGATAGATAGACTACCTCTAAGATTACTGCATCTCAGTAAAAGTAGAATAGTCCAAGGTAATGCAATTTTTAATTGACTGTGTATTCTTTCCTTTTGCATTTAAAATTTTGCACTAATGGCCATAAACTTATACATATATATAAAACTTAGGATAGTAGATATGTACCTGGCTGAAAATTAATTACCATTTAGCCAGTGGTTAACATGTTTTATCACTAAAGGAACAAACCAAAGCCTGACATACCTAGTAGTCTAGTTTGTGGTCCAGTGTTAATTGCCTAGATAATTTCTTTGTGTTTCACATTCCCTGATTTTTAGCATATACTAAAAGCAGTCCATTAAGACAATAAATCTCAACTTAACATAATGAAAGAAAATACAATGCCTTCATTTTCTTTAAGGGACATCATCCTATACCTCCCTTGCTTAGCCCTATGCCTCATACATATCATAAATATATTAAAAAAATCATTGACTGACAGAGCTGCGAGAGAAAAAGTATGCATTTCTGAGGTTTGGTAGCCTGCATCAAAACCAGAATTTTACAGGGAATAAAGCTTTGTTTAGTTGCAGGGCACATTAGATCATCTTTAATGCTGTAATTTTTGCAGTAATAATAGAAGAAATAGTAATTAGAAGTCCTAACAGAAGTAAAAGAGCACATATTCTGTGGTTGCCTGATTTGAGTAGGCAATCACAGAATTCTTTAATTATGGAGAACGTACTGGTTACTGTGACAGATAAACATTGCTTTACTTATATTCTGTTCGTTTGTTAAGCGATAAACCTGGTTTTGCCACTGCTGCTCCAGCTTCTGTTTAAAACACTTATTAATTTGTTTATTTACTTTTGCTAACTGTGAATCTCTAGCTAGGAGGTTCCATTTTTAGTGGATTCTTAACAGGTACTAGATTATAATAAATAAATAAATGGTTGAAATAGCCATTATTAACAAAGAATGACAGCAAAAGCAGTTGATGAACATAGTTACACAGGCTTTATCAATCAGTCAACGAAAGCACAAACCTGTACAACAGAAATGAAAAAAAACTGTTATAAAAATAAAATGAAAACAACATGATTAAAATAAAAGCATCAGTATTATAACAGTGAGTAAAAGTGAGGATGTTGTTCAGGTGGAAAGGTCAGGACTGTGTGTACATTGTTGAGGCTTCAGGCAGGGATATAATGAAGTGATCCTACAGTTGTATGCACCTGACAGGGATTTTTCAGCATAAATTTGAAAGCCTTTTATGTTGGAATACTTCTCGAGTTGTAAGGAAGTTTTCTTCAGATGTTTCTCTTGTTGTGGTGAAGTTAGCCTCTACTAGTTTATTTTTTGCTTTCTAATTGTGTAAGGGTTGTATAACCAGTAACCTCAGATCTCATGGGCAAAATTTCCAACTGAAGGCATCGAATACACATTGTCTGGAATTCAATAAAGCCAAATCTCTGTGTCAGAATAGTGTAGCAGCTTCTGTATGGAATATGGCCACTGAGCAATCCAGTAAACAAGGCTGGGGGCATGCACAAACCTGCCAGCCCTATTCTGACATGGACAGAACTGAATAATGCTAATTACCTCATTTGCTGGTGAAAACTATGCAAATGAGGGGAATTAGTGATTCAGTAAGCAGGAAGGTATCCATGTCAGAGCAGTGTCTGTTGCAGAAATGTATTCGGTTACTAACTGTGTACATTTCTGCAAAAATCAAAATGGGGGCATGACAGCTCAAAGTAAAGCATACATTATGACTATTAGGCATGCCAGTGGCCAAATATATGGCCATTGGCATGGAAAACAGTTTCAAAATTATGAAAATCAAAGGTTTTTTTGGCCAATTTCAGCCGTTTAAGCATAGCGCAGCTGCACACAAACGAGATTGTGCAGAAAATTTAAAAAAAATGTAAAAAGGCAATTTTAAGTGAAATCTGAATTTTGCCATTATAGTGAGTAGCATGCAGAACCAAAACAATAACATGTAACAGTGCTAGCTAAGGAGATAGGCTCCAGTGTAGTGGTGTAACAAGGGGCTAAGGCAGTGGGGTATGCAAATGGGCTAAGTCTATTGAATAGCAAAATGGGAGACCATGTCTGCCTGCACCTAACTGTGTAGGAGCTATAATGTTGTAGTTTAAGCAGGAAAAGCAGCTGAGATAAAAAGGGTGTGTGTCATGCTTGGTGTAAGCATACTGGAGCTCTGCTGCCTCTATTTGCACTCAGCTAAGCACAGCTAAGCAAGGGGGTGTGTTTGAGCTAGTTCATAAAATGCTGAGCATGTTTGCATCCCTGGGAAGTTCCATTCTGCTCAGTACTGTTTATTATACCTGCAGGGGTTTGTGCAGCACACCGTATGGCTTAAACATAATGGAAATAAAAAAAATAAAAAAAAAACAACAGGAACCCAGCAAAAGTTTTTCATTTCAGCAGAGGGTTTGCGTGGCATGCTGCAGGGCATAGAAAGAGTAGAAATGAGGAAAAAAAAGCAGGAAATAGTACAATAAAGGCACACAAGTACAAATAATATAGCTGGCAGGTGGAATGCATCATAGTCACCCAATTACACAGGCAGCATCTGCAGCACAACAGTATAAACTATACAAACACATTTTACTCTGTTTTTTCCCACAAACTCTGCACCATTGGTGTACACACTCAAGGGAATTTTAACTGACAAAATGTTAGGGGCTGCTGATGCTTTGATACATCATTATGTGGAGAGACTGAGGGCTGTGAGGAGGATAATGCTGACAACCATCCAAGACTGAGAAGGAGGAGAAGAGTGTTCAGATCCAGGGTAACCTACCAGGTGTTACATGATCTGGAGAAGAATGCTATAGGGTGGACAGGGACTTACTTCAGCAACTCTGTGAGCTGTGCCGGCCTCAACTCAGATCCAGAGCCAACAGAAGGGAACCAATCCCAGTTGAAACCAAGGTATGAATAGCCTTAAGAATACTAGCTACAGGTAACTTCCAAAGACCTACTGGGGACATCATGGGGGTCTCATAGGCATCTGCATCCAGGGTTTCCACCAGTTCCTGGATGTCATGCGAACACATGCCGGTGAGCACATATATTTCCCCAGCACCCATGAGGAGAGGACCAGCAATATGCATCTCTTCCACCATGTATCAGACTACCCAGAGGTACTAGGTGCCATAGACTGCATGCACATCCACATTAAGGCACCACCTGATGAAGAGGATAGAGTCTATGTCAACCGCAAGGGCTATCACTCCATCTACTGCCAGATCATGTGCAATGCCCAAGGCATTATTATGAATGTGTGTGCTGGCAACCCTGGTAGTTATCATGAGTTCCATATCTGGCATGCCTCACAGCTGTACCAGGCATTTGCCAGGGGGGACATCCCATATGGCCACCTGGTGTGGAATGCTGATTATGCACTGGAGCGGTGGATGATGACACCCATCAGAAATGCACGCACACACACACACACACACACACACACACACACACACACACACACACACACACACACACACACACACACACACACACACACACACACACACGCACACACACATGAACGCCATAATGAGGCAGATGCACAAACCAGGAACATTATAGAGTGTGTGTCTGGGATGCTCCAGTCACAGTTGTGCTGCCTTGACATATCTGGTGGAGCTCTGCAGTAATCTCCAGCCACATCTGCACACATATTCATAGTATGTGCCATGCTACACAATATGATCCTGCGGAAAGAGCTGCGGCAAGAACATCACAGAGAAGGCCCATACAGCCCTCCACCATTGCCAAGGCCCCCACAGGCAAAGGGGGACTCAGAGGAGGAAGCCCTGATCTTGCTCCTGTAGGCAGTCAGAGGTGGGACTAGTATGCCCAGGCCTTGGCAAAGAGCAACCCATAGCTCACACACTGACACTGTAGGGACCCAGGGACTGACACCTCTCTCTGACTCACACACACAATAAAATGGATGCCACACACATTATACTACCTGTATCTTACCATGTATAGGCTGTGTACTGGGTGCACCCAACAGAGCCAGCCCTCAAGCACCATCCTCACAACTGCTGCAGGCACAAGGTAAGTCAGTCTTCTTAACAATAAATGAATGGAGTAATGCATTGTTGTAGTATAGCTATGGTATCACTGCATGCATGCAAGGGAATGAGGTGGCCTACCAGGATAGCAGCAGACAACAGACAGCAATGTGGGACAACAGGAAATGTATGCCCAATACTGGCTTCCCCAGAGAATGCAGTAGTCCCCTAGGTGACAAATCTAGCTGCAGTATATGTAGGGGGCTAACAAACTGGGGGGGAGGGATCATAGGTCACATGCATGGATGTCAATGTGGGGGTCCCATACTCACCCCTCAGCCTCACCCAGCAAGATAACCATAGAAAACCATAAAGAAATGTAATGAAAGGCCCACAAATGGGGACAATGGTGAAATATGCCCATGCAGACCTACACGGTGATATCACAATAGGTCTTGCAGTAGCAGTAAGGCTCTGACGGGTGAGAGGTCTAAAAGCCAAATGTCTGCCATTACAATCTAACCTGTGGTCTTTAGTGATATGCCTGTAGTCTCCAAGACAGGCACCATACTATGCTAAATGGAACCAAAATGTAAAGGGAATGTCAGCACAGTCTGTGCAAATGTGGACAGGTGACATGTGTGCCCCCACACACACACCCATGTTCCCATAGAACTGCAGTAACAGTAATGTTTGTAGTGTATAAGCAGCAGAGCACACATTCCCAGGGCTGTCCCAATCAACTTGATAACATGTTGCATGTCCACAATATCCAGGGGTCAATGAGCGATGTATATGTGTGGTCAATACTGTCAGTATGCTGCCTGCACTTACTCCTGAATGTTGTGTCTTAGTGGCCTAGGTACAGTACTGTGGCTGACAGAGTCCATGTTCCAAGAAAACAGTGCCAACTATTCTACATGTCAAATACAGCTACTGTAGGAGTTGTACATACCGTCCAGATGTCAATATCTGTTACTGCAGGAAAGCTGACAGGTTAAGGACAGGGGGCTACAAATATGGACAGTTCACAGCTCAGAGTAACCTACACAGTGCCTAGCATACCCCTCAACTGTACACACATTTTGCAGAATGTCCAGAGGTTTGCATCATATTTATGGGTGTTTTTATCAGGAAATGTTGGTTTTCTGGCAAATCATTGGCAAATCACAAAATACTAAAGTCAGAAAATAATGACAGATTGTAGTTTCAGACTTCATACCCTTTAGGAAAATGCATGATAATGCAAAACCTGTTATTGTATCATCTTTCTAGGTTTGTAAGGCCAATAGTTAACAATGGTCCCTATATGTAGGCCTTCGTCCCCAAATTACTTTGGTTCCTATATGTAGGCCTTTGTCCCCAAATTACTTATGGCTTTGTCCAGATGTCTGTCTCTAAACAGTCGAGAGATATAGTGCCTAGTCAGACAGCAGGTACCTGAAAGTCAGAGTACTGCCAGGTTATAAAAGGCTGCCAACTTACTGTGTCAGCATCGATAACATATCACTGGCCAAGATCCATACCCCTGGAATGACAGGTTGTAACAGAAGGAGCACATGTATGCCTTGTATATCTGTTCTGCTTGTCCTAACATTGCATTTGCCTGCCAACTATTTGCAAAAGAAGAAAGGGTCATGTCAAAACAGCAATGGCAGACAGTGGGGAAGCAGTTGTCATACCCATAAGAGAAAGCAAGCAATTACCAAACTGGTCTCCCAACTGTCTATGTTTGGAAGAACATTATTAACACCCTGCCCTCATGTGAAGACCTTTGTCTGACTGTCATACATGGGCCTGTCCAGATGTCAGTCTGTGATGGTTTGACAGCTAGACCAACATGTAGCCTCATAATAACATATAGCAACACAAACCATCTGAGGACCACAGCAAATGTAGTGGTGCAATGATGGACAAACTGCTAAATAGGTGCATTCAGATATGTGAAGTCCACAACCTTGTGGGTGATGTTACAGCATTTACCCCGCTCACATCAGAATTACAAATATATAACAGCAGACACTGTGGGCAAAGCCTGTGACTGGACTACAGAAGGACAAAGAAACAAACATAAGGGGAAGGGAAACCACTGGCCAGACAAATGGAGAATGTGCACATCAGAACAAATTGTGCAGATCTGAACCTTCAGATCTTTAGACAACATCTCATTGATAGAATAGATCTAATGTCTATAACAGTTAAAGAATCTATTCCAAAACTGATTGATTACTTGATAATAAATTTACAGCATAAAGTTTCTGATAAAGGTAAACTTTCATATATACATAAAATTATCAGACAAGAAACTTTTTACAATGTAGATTCATACTGGAATTATTTCACCTCTATTAATGGGGACCCACCAACTCAACAAGATAAACAATATATATTGGAATCTGCTTATAGAACTACATCTTCCATTGTCTGGAGACTTTATACATGGAAATTTTTACATAGATCTTTTATACACCTTTGATGATGAATAAAATTAATAATAAAGATAATCTATGTAAGAGATGTAATGTAGAAATTAATGCTGACTGGGCTCATATGTTTTATGACTGTATGAAGTTGAAAGAATACTGGAAGTCAATTAATGAATTTTTGCAGGCTCTTTTACAGATAATTTCATTATTTCTAAGTCTCTTATATTATTCAACACACCTGTACCTCAATGTGTTAAAAGATTAAGCTTCCCTTGTTATGGTCTATCCTAGCAGTGGCTAGGAAAATAATAACTAGAAATTGGATTTCAGATACACCTCCTTCGTTCAATGAATTTAAAAATGTTATGAATATAATGTGTCATATGGAAATAAGCACAATTAGAATGAGAACAACTAGAAAAACATCACACTTTATTGTATGGGATAATTTACAAAATTTGTTAAAAAAATTCTAATTTCAATAGCACAGTATTTTAGTTTATTAATTGATCTGATTGTAGTGGATGTCTTTGTAAATACTTTAGTTGTTTTGTTGAATATTATAATAATACCTATTTTTAATTATTTGTATAAAATTGTTATGATATTTCTCTTATATGTTAAAACAATAAACTTGTTTTGAAAAAAAAGAACAAATTGTACAGTAACATAGGTGCCATGCAGTGTATGGAGTCAGTAAACATCACCTGCAAATACACAGCACACACCCTTGTAAGTGGAGGTCTGCAACGAAACAAAAACCCAAACAAAGGACACCTCAGAGGCAAAAACACATGAGAACTCCAGAAACCTACACACCACAGACCATGCAGACTCCACACACTAGGGTCTTACAAACACTAAGGCCTTACCCCAAACTCCAAACACCTACCCTGATAGACTAACAGCACTGTCCCTCTACCACATTCCATACAGTCTCTGCTGAGGTGACCCCTGTCTGGAATACAAAGCAATCCAGACCCTGCCTTGATGGGACTGTTGCACATCTGGAAGTCAAGGCCCACTCGATCAACTTGTAAGTACAGCATCAACCCGGGCTGTGATATCAGTATGGCTTGTTGGTGTGACAGATACATGTCCCACACACTCCCCCCACCTGTGGAATACACTTCCTGTTCACAGCAAGCCAAGTGCCTCAATACCCCTAGTGATGTGCTCCCTGTATAAGTGCATGGGAAACACAAAATACAGTCCTGTGGTTCCACCTGTGTCCCTGCTGGACAGAGGCTCTGTGTGCTGACATGTCTTAACATGGGATACACTCATGTCTGCATGGGTTATAAGGGCTTCATGGCCAATAGCCTACTAACATCATATCAGCCTATCAACCTATACACAACTGTCTGTCAGTGGTTCACCACATTACTCTGCACTGCTCTGCCACTGACATACCTGGAAGTCACAGTGCTATGTGGAATATACTACACATATGGACAGTTCTGCACAGAAGAATGCACTCTGTACCCACACCCATACGCCCCAACCTCTGACAGCAAGACATCTGGACAAGGTCATAAATAAAAGTGGGACAAAGGCCCAGTGATAGATAGGCACATGTAAATATTGCCCTTACATATTGAGAAAGTCGGTAGAATAATGAGTTTTACATTATCAGGAATTGTCTGCAGGTTATGAAGTCTGAAACACTAATGTCTGTCATAATTTTGTAACGTCAGTCTTTAATTATTTGTAACTAACCTGCCCATAACAACACAAGCTTATGTAGACTGGACAAAACTTCTAGACAAACATCTGGGCAATCTGCCAAAAACTTTACAGTTGAGAGGTATGGCCACACCAGGATATGACTTCTCAGGTAAGAAGAATACCACACAAGCAGGCGATACCCAGACAAAATATCACCATGTTGCTGGACTGTTTACACATCTTCATCAGTCAATTGGCTGTAGCCACACCTCTCAACTGGCTGTTTTGGGCATGAATGTCATAATATTGGTCTGTGCATCATACTGTACATCTTGTAATTCTCTGGTAAAGCACTGTGATGATTTGAGGATGTCTGTCACTGGGTAATGACACAATACATTCCAGTGTCAGATGTCAGATATGTCAGCTAAAACAAAGCCACTTCCTGTTTACTTTTGAGAGGTACGGCTGTAGCACACAAAACCCCGGACTGCAGTACAACTATCTCTGGAATGGAGTCCCACTCTTACTACAGAAGATCATTCTGGGCATGCTTCTACACTTAAGAGAATCACAGCCCATGTTGGAACCCACATCAGTCTATATGACTGTATTGTGTGCATATATGTCTTTGCATACAGACAGCTATGTACACCTTAACTGTCTCTATGCACACATCAGACAGGATTACCCTCAGCTAACTGTGGTGTTTTTTCCCCATTACATTTATTTTGGACTGCTCACTTTTCTATTATATTTGTGACAATCATTAGGTTGATTTTCAGACAATGTTTTCTGTAGCATGATGATTATAGTGTAATTACAGTCATTTTGTTGACTTATTTTCATATTCCTGCTTTTCCTTGATATACCTTTTGGGACTTTTTATTACGTTTGTGTTTCAATTTATCCTACATTGACTAATGGGTTACTTTGTTATCCATTTAGTCATTATATATAGGTAATAATATATATTTTTATATTGTTTGTTTATTTTTTTGGAACACGGAAGGGATTAATAATAGTGAAACACCAAGATACGTTGGTTTGATTTTCTGGTCTTAGGGCCAAGATTGCATTTTTGGGTCTAAGGGACTGCGACAGTCTATTTTATGTGCCTATTATTTTGTAACTCAAAGTTTGAATATAGTGATATTTCTCATTCAACATGGATCTTATTACTATTCTTAAAGGGCTGTCAGCTGATAAGGAAGACATTCAAGTCTTTGGGCTTACTAAAGTGAGTGAGCAGGTTATTAATAATGAGTCATGGTTAGATGGCTCATAGATTAGTATGAGGCTAACTGCCCTTGCAAGCCATTTTAAGCCTAGCGAATTATCCATCATGAGACTCAAACCCTGCACTTTGTGTTTGTAAGGCAAACACTTTAACCAGTAGGCCACCCTCCCTCTCTTGTTTATTTATAATTGACAAGCTCTTTAAGAGTATGAAAACTTTGAGATCTTGTGTTTGGCACCTTAGGTTATTCAAGGCATACATGGAAAAGGGCATTTTGCCTAGAGGCCCTAGATTTCGTATCAAACCGTTGGTGGGGCAACCTGATAGTAAGTTGCTTACTACTTTGGAAAATATTCAACAAAACACATCTATGGAATTTGTTAAAACTTTACATGCATTTTATGAACACAAAATAGATGTTTCTATTCTGAAGTAGCAGGGTTTTGTGAAGAAGCTAAGCAGTATGAAAATGTATCTGTCTATAAAAATTGCTTTCAAAAACTTAGTGCTGGTTTGTTGGAATTTGACAAAGAGCTTAAAGAACACAATCTTTACAAATTTAATAAGGGCTTAAAAGATTATAACCAGGCAGACCTTTTGAACAGTGTTAAAAATGTTACATTTGCTAAAATTAGTCTCTTTTACTCTGGTCAGAAAAGGAAAAGGAAGAAATTGATTCTTAAAAAAAACAAGCAATGATATTTCAGGGGAAGAATCCTCTTCCTATACAGATACAGAAACTGAAACACAACAAACATCACCAGCCTATAAGACAGTCTTTGCCTCTGATATGGGGGGGGTTGAGCATTGTACTAATATGGTCCCTTTAGGAAAAGAAGGAGGAGGGGGGCAGGAAACACAAATCAAGACATATCCCTGGAAGCAATGTTGCACCTTTTGAAACCAAATAAATACTAACAATGTGCTTAATATTTCGTCTGTTGTTTTATCAGATGTGGAATATAGGCTGCTCAATAAAGGTTGAATTTCATTCCTGAATTTTTTGTTTCTGAGGATATTTTTGTATATGATCTGATTTCTTTCTGTAGATTACTTAACCTCAAACTACATTTCAGAAATGATGGTAACAGGGACATTGTTGTTCCCTCAGAATCTGGTTTGAAATTTCATCCTTCCATGTTTATTCCACACATGAATAAATGTGTGGATATTTTTCAAAAATGCATTCTTAAGGAACTACACTTGGGCCTAAAATGCACGACAAATTTCTTCCTAATAATCTAAATAAATTAGAGACACAGGTACTAGATAAGTTACGGAAGAATAAGAATATAGTCATTACTCAAGCTGACAGGGGTGGTACGACTGTGGTTATGGATTGGTCTATGTATGTTGCTGAAGCTGATAAGCAATTGCAAGATGGTAGATTCTATACAGTTATGTCCATCGATCCTACCTCTAGATTCAAATTGGATATTGATGAATTTTTACAATCTGCAGTTAGTGAGGGCATCATTTGTGATAAGACAAGTTTTCATTTGAAAGTTAAAAATCCATTACCACAACACTTATATCTTCTTCCTAGGATATATAAAAATGCGAGTAATCCACCAGGGTGACCTATAGTTTCAGGTAAGGGTTCCTTAATGGAACCACTCTCTGTATATCTAACTAGATATTTGAAACCTTTATTGGAAGTAGTTAGGGCTTGAATACAAGATACAACTGAGTTCTTAAATATTGTATCTGATACCCAATTAGATTCTAGGTGGCTGAAGTGTACCCTTGACTTTACATCACTTTACACCAGCATTCCTCACTTGGCTGGCCTTATGGCATTGGAATATTGGTTGGGCGAAACTTCACTTTATAGTCCAGGTTTCAACACCTTTCTTTTGTGCTTAACGGAACACGTCCTTACCAAAAATGTTTTTGATTTCAATGGTCAATGTGCTTAAAGGCACAGCCATGGGTGCATCATTTGCACCCATATATGCGGATTTATTCATTGGATATTTTGAACACATGATGATCTATGACAGGGGTCATGATCTATTTTTGATTAAATTGATATTTGGAGACATTTTTTGGATGACTGCTGGATAGTTTGGAAGTCTGACGTCACATATTTGAATTTGTTCAATATTTAAATGAGAACAAATGGGGCATTCACTTTACAGTGAATTTTGATATGCAGTCCATTTCTTTTTTAGATGTGACACTGAATAGACAGTCTGATGGTACATTGGTTACTTCTGTCTATCGTAAGCCTTTTCATTCCAACACCTTATTACATGCGTCTAGCTGTCATCCAAAGCGCATCATCAAAAACATTCCCAAATCCCAATATATGAGGATACGTCATACATTTTCCAATAATCAGGATTATGTACATTTTGATAAGGATTTAACAACTCATTTTATTCAATGTGGGTATTCATCAGCACATCTGTTTAGAACAAGTAATGAGGTTAAAAAGTTGCCCAGGGAGAATTTATTAACATATCAGAGTCACAATGAGAACTTAGATTCCAATATTAGATTTGTAACTACTTATGGTAGGAACACGCATCAATTTATGAATTTGGTGCAACAACATTGGGGCATTCTTTTAGCTGATGATCTCTTATATGCATTGTTGAGTAGTAAGATGTTATTTTTCATTTCCTAGGTTGGCATTTTAGTTTCTACAAATGTCATACACAACTATCCAAGATGGTGCAGGGTACAATTGATGGGACCAAATTGGTGGGTTGCTTTCCTTGTGGTCACTGTACCTTTTGTAAACATATGGGTCAAATTAAAGAGTTTACCAGCAAAAATACACCCCACATTTTTCAAATTAACATACTTGCCAATTGTAGTAGTGACTGGGTTGTCTATCTAGCTGCTTGTACATGTTTGACGTTTTACATAGGTCAAACTTCTTGACCTATGAGGCTACGTATATTTGAACACCTTAGTAAAGTCAGAAATATAATCCCTACAACTGGATTATACAAACATATTATTCATCATGCCACTGCTAAATTTCAATTTATTATAATTGATAAGATATGTGGCCATAGGATATCTAAGTCTGGCTAGCGTGTAATATTGGATAAAAAAACAGAAACTTAGATAGTTAAACTGGGGGAATTATTTCCACCTGGATTAAATGATCGTTTGTAAAGATGCTGAATGGTTGAGGTTCTTCTTGTTTTTTTCAGATGTCTATATTTGTCTGTATTTACCACAGTTACTGTTTTGCAATGAAAAAGGTCTTTTGGCTGAAACCAGTCTGTGGACTGTGGTAGACTTATTAAAGTCTTTATTTCTCCTCCCTCTTGTGCGCTGGCTGATTTTTTTTCTTAGGATTAATCTACAATCTGTCATGATTTTACCAGATGGTGGCCAGAAAACCACATGTTCATGACTGATGTAAAGAAATCATGTGTCAGAGATCAGGACAATCTGCACAAATATGCAAAGGTCAGATGTATGGCCACCATCTGTACCCACACCTCCCAATCTGTTGGCACAAGGAATGTTTACAAAGCCATATATAATGGGGGACAAAGGCCACATAATCGGGACACCTATCAAATATTGCTCCTACAAACATATAACAGTGATAACATAACAGGGTTTCCATTAGCATAGATGGTCTGAATGGTATGAATTTTGCAACTCATAATGTCTGCTATTATGTTATGACTTCAACCCACAATGGTTTGTCAATGATCTGCCAGACAGACACAGGTGTGTGTGAAAATGGACTAATGATATGTGGCATGCATCAGGACAGTCTGTGTAAACTGTACAGTTGAGAGATATGTCTGAACCACGCTGGAGGTTCCAGTCCATGTTTGGCAAGATGTAACCTGTAATGACAACTGAAACAATGAAAAGAGGTCCCAGAACTCTAGGACAAGAAGCATGCCATAGAGTTCTGTACTGATTGCAGAGAGAAGTGATCGCATATGAGAAGCACCTTAATGTCGTGAGAAATACTGTAAGCAAAGGCAATGTCACACAAAGAAGGTGTCACACTAGCATACCAGAGGACATCCTGTGTATTGCACTTGCCATGGGTATGCTATGTACTGCCAACTGTCACATTAATACAACTTGTGTCCCACACTCCACAATTGATAATGTCACACACACATTGTGTGTTGCCTATGTGTATGCAATATGTAGACATGGGAAGACCCTGTGACTATTGTGTGCCCACAAGATAGGTGAATCTGTTGGGGTTGCAGTCATGGCTAGGCTTGTGAGGGACCTACTGCCAGTACTCCAGTAACATCCTCTGTATGAGCCTGTGGTGCTACAGAACACTGAGGTGACATGTATGAAGGCTAGCTGGCTATGACAAGGGGTATGTATGCAAGGTCACACTGTCTATCAACAGTGTCCCTCACACACTGCTGCATGCATACACACCTGGTAAACATATACATATACAGCTTTACCTTGGCTATGAAACAGTCAATGTGTTTCCACTCTGCCATACTCCCCATTGATAATATGTGCAGGGCCACAGCCTGCAGACACATAGACACCTGGAACACAAACAGAATACAGCATGTCAGACTACATTCAGTCAGTACTACTAATGCCAATGCTGCTTCATGGCTGAAAAGGTACATACACTTTGATGTGTACCTCTAACAAATGCAAGCAGACAGCACCTTACACAGCATTACATAGCTACAATGTACTATAGTCACCCTGTGCATCAGACACATATTAGCATGTCCCTCCATCGATGGTACAGATGACAGGGATGTGGCACAGGTATCATCATATACACAGAGTGTGGTGTGGGTTTTCTAGAGGGCTAGGCTGGGCCATATAGTTGACATCATACATCATATGTGTGTGTTCGGAGGGGTGTTCTCTAAATGGGCTGTGCAGAGGTGCTGTGTGTATCTGGTGGTGACCTGCCTGTGATAGAGATATGTGTGTGTTTATATGCACACAGTCACACCATGTGGCTGCCCTACATAGGTGTGTTGGACAGCTGTGAACCATACATGGCAGGGTGTACAGTTCATCATCTCTGGCCATGGACACAGGAACTGGTCCCGCCAGGGGTCTATCTGGCATCACCAGATCCAAGACCAGATGCAGTACTACTCCCCGATGGTGACTGCTGTCTGCTGGATCTGTGTCCTTGATGGGACCTGTCAGGACAATGTGCCCATGGCCGGCTCCATTGTGATGTGGACAGCACCACCCCTTTGGTAGTGCTGGTGGCACTGCACTACAGGAGTGTAAATGTATATGACCCTGTGGACCCTCAGCTGATCATGGTGCTGACCTACATCCACTTGGATGATGCCCAGCTCCCACCACACATCCAAGCACAGACACTCCATGATCGAGGATTGCCAATGCCTCACCCCACCGTCTATCCATGACCTCATTATTGTAACGTGTGGCCTCAGCAAGGGCATGTAGGTCATCACTCATGGCAGGAAGAGTTGCATTCAAGACCCTGAGTATCTGTCTGGTGTTGTGCTCAGTATGTGCATGTGCCTCCATGATGTCCTGAAACATATGTCTTGTGACACCTGCTGTGGCACTTGTGACAGGGGCTTGGCAGGCAGCAGTCCTCCTTTGAGCTCCCCTATCCATCAACCTGTGTGGGACCTCGCCTGCTCTCTGGCTATGGCTAGTGTCTACACTCACACTTGCCATAGTCACCACAATAGCCTGTTCCATGCCACCGCCCACCAACTGTCCATTCTCTGTGACTGCTGGGGACTGGGTATGTATGGCCATTGTGACTGCGTACAGGGACATTGTAAAATGCTAACTGATGGCACAGATTCAGCCCCCGACAACCCCACCTGTGTCACACTATGACCACCATCATTGTCAGAGTCCGCAAAGACATGACATCTGGTTCTGAGTGGGAGGGACCCTGACCCTCATGTCCACCTGTGAGGGGAAGACAGCATATGTAAATTAATACCTGCACTATAAAGTTTGCTGGTACAGACACACATGCATGCACATATGCACAAACACTCATATACACAAACACACACACACACACACACACACACACACACACACACACACACACACACACACACACACACACACACACACACACACACAGTCATATACAGGTGCATTACACAGACCTCACAATATCAGACTGGTGGCATGCATGACACACTGTCAGACCACAACATATACACTCTGGACAGGGCCGCAACATCATTCACTGCAGCCATTTTTACTTCATATTTGTACTAATTTACACCTCTGGGATATGTGAGTTGTGTTAATAGGTGATGGGCCATCATCTAGCAGACACTGCACCCGTGGACACATTACTGCTGTTCACTGGTATAGCACAGTAGTGACTCCTACAGAACACACCTCTCAACTGTACAGATTTCTGCAGAATGTCCATATGTTTGGCTCATATTTCTGGTCTGTACCTCATAAAAGCCGTGCTATTCTGACAAATCATTGGGATGATGCGAGGATTGCTGTCACCAAATAATGACATACATTTGGGTTTCAAATCCTTCAGTGATTGTATGTTAAACAAATCTGTTACTCTTGCAACCTTCTAAGCTTATAACAGTAATAATTAAAATATGTCCCTATGTTTGGGCCTTTGAGCTCCCATATTGTCAATCTTTGTCCAGATTCCTAGCACTGACAGGTTGAGAGGTATGCTACAGAAATGTTACATCTCCTGGAAATAGACCCCTGTGATTACCACTGTGATGCAATGCAGTCAACCCCACCAAAAGTGAACTTGCATATATCGCAATATGGCAAAGATTAACAGTTGTGTGCATGGTAAAATGACATGTCCTTAACATGTCTATTGTATTGGTGAGCCACAACAGGACATCTCCATACTCAGAGTCTTCAGGCCACTGTTCCACATCCAGACCAGAGGAACCTATGTAGTTGTGGGAGAGAGGTATTGTTAGCAGACTCACATGTGGCCTTCATACAGGATGAATGCCTCATTTCTGCACATGTACAGTACAAGCTGTGATACGACACCGTTTGCTGTCATTCACCATAGATGTGCACCTTTGCGCATTATGAAACCCCACCCACAAATGCATTGTGACCTGGCATATGCATCTAGATACTCTACGGATGCCATTATGGCTGCTACAGTAGTTAATTGATGTCCACTGGGGCTTTACCTGGATGCTCTTTGCCTGTTGTCTTGGTGCCATCCACCTCCATGGTGTGGGTAGGTTGCAGTTAATGTTGTATTGTGGCTGCCCCAAGGTTGACAAGGAGCTCCTCAGTAGGTGTCAATGGGGCCTGTGTAGCAGGACCCCCACCTGTGGCTGAACAGTCCCTGGCCATGGCAGCAGCCTTTCGGTGGGCATGGTGGATGAGTTCTGTTGCTCTGTGTCTGACCTGTTCATAGTTTCAGTCATGCTGACCAATGGTGTTTACCCTTGTTACCAGGTCTCTCCACAGGGCAGTCCACTCATGCAACTGCTGTTGGCTGCGGCCAAACATGACCCCATAGTGCTGGCTGATTGTTTCCGTTATTACCATGGTCTCAGTGTCACTGTATTCAGGGTTTTGACCACACTGCATTCCACCTGGAAGACATAAACAGGGAAAGACATCACAGGACCTCATACATTGGTCAACATTTTTTACAGAACTTGCACATCAACATTGACTAGCACTATCCACCACATCCAACCATGTTATACCCCTGTTATCTAGCAGCACAGTATGAGCTTGCATTGCAAAGTATATGACACATGAGGGGGGTTAACACCTTGGAGGGAAATCAGAGGCTCATGAGCCCCCAAATGGATACAGTGAGACTGTGGTCCCCACCCATGGGCAGTCACCATTGCATCTTCACGGCCCCGAAGTTGGCTGTGCTGGGGACTGAACAACAAGAGTAGCCAGCCCCATGCAGGTGCACCAGGTGGCCCTCCATCTGGCACAGCCTTTCATCCAACTTGGAGTGGATGACACTGCACACCATACCCTGAGACTTGTGGTGGGTGACAGGCTCCTCTCCGCACAGCGCCCGGGGGGGACGGCCCAGTCCCCTAAGGCAGTTCCACCCAAAGGTGGTGCAGGACCAGTGGATGACGAAGTTCCAGGTTGGGTCCCAGATGTGCTGGGGCCCGGTGACATGGCCAGATGAAGTGGCACAGGCAGATCTCCCGGGATCTGTCTTCCCAAATGTGCTATGGTGTTGAGATTATCCAAGATATATTGTTTAGTCATAAACAAAACATTTCAAAAGCAGTTATAACAGCATGTGTGGGTGTTCCAATTAACCCAAACCAACAGATTTGAAACAGTTGCATAGTAAACAGCACACATGCATAAATGGAACAACAGTAAGCATTGTAACAGCATGCCAGTTACCATGAAGGCAACAGGCCACCAACAATGATATTTGAACAAGGTATGTTAATATGCAAACAATTAAATATATGAACAATAATAGAACACAAGTCCCAACATTAGGTTTTGAGAAAAACATACCTGTAATATATAAATAATAATTAGTGATGCAGATGAGGGGTAGATGAAGAGAAAAAAGTCCATTAACAACTGCATAGGCTTCTATTTTTCACAACAGTACTGCTTAATACTCTACAGGTCTGCCCTCACTTTACATCTACCTATGGCTCATAGCTTCTGTAGCACATACATATGTATTAAACTGTCAACCTGCAATGGTATGGGGCACACTATGACAAGTATGGGTACATTACTAGAGGGGGCTTGTACATGTCAGGGTTACATATCTGACAAAGAAGGGGTACCATACACTAATGTTGTGTGAGTCTGCTACTGGCATACTTCCCTTGATTCTTATCTGTGTCCAAGGTGATTGGCAGCAGTGACCACTAGCAGTGACAGCATGGCACTTGAGGGACATGTATCTGGTTGACCACATGGTATATGTATCTATCCTTCTGTCATTTGCAGGCATATGGGTTTGGACAGTGGAACAGTTGTACATGGTGTATTAGTATACCCTTCATATAGCTACTACACACATTTCTTTACCTTTAAGACCTGTGAAGAAAATATCTGTTAACACTTTCTGACTGTTTCTATAAATATTCAAGGTTTCTTTGATATATATATATATATATATATATATATATATATATATATATATACACACACACACACACACACACACACACACACACACACACACACACACACACACACACACACACACACACATCTCAGTAACACTCCCTGGATTTGAACCATGTCTGGGTGTGCTGAAATGAACAACAGGGCTATTTTTCAACACACTGAGCTACTGGGAAATGGATGTCTCTTGCTTGATGGATGTCTGCCTGATACTCTACTCTCTGGGTTAGACAGTCTGACCTTGTAAAACAGATATTCATGCATGGCAGATAGTTATTGTACTGTGCATTAATCCTTTGAAGTAATAAAATCTGGAAAGCAAAGGTTAAAACAAGAATGCAATGCTTCAGGGGACACACTATAATACTGTAGAGAGACAGATCTTAGTGCATACGATATTACATATTTCCTTTATATCTTGTTTTTCTGCTCCACATTCTACTGTTTTGCATACTAGCTGGTTCTCAGAACAGCTTCAATTAATTCATATTGTCAGTGCCATATTTGCTGTGAAGAACCTGTACACATTCTATTTCTACAACAACATACCAGAGTAAACACAACAGTTTGTGGTATAAATCTTTATTACAGTGAAATGACACTTTTATTAATGGATATCCTGTGGATCATTATTAGTGTGACAAACTGGTATTTATTCATTAGACACAGTACACACTATACCTACTGACAGTAAACAGTGTACTTCTTACACTTTATGGCACTATATACTGCAAGATAAATCTGTGCTCACCAGTCTGTCAGTGCATCTATGTCAGTCTGTTGGCATGGGCTTCAATATTGCTAGCCCTGTCTGCTGCAACTGTAGGGGTAAGATACAAACATTATGCATATCTGTCTATCACATACTCAGGTTAGAATTTGGTACAGCTATATCTGATATATTTACAAACTGCTGGAGCATGCTTGTCCCAAGAATCTTGGCTCCACCAGGCCAAGAGCACCCCCTTCCTCTTCTTTAGGTCAGCATAGTGATACTGTACCTGCTCACCAGTTCGGGGGATATCAGTGGCACTGGTGAGGTCACGTGCCAGATGGTCCCAGGCCTCCACTTTATCCTGTGAACCCTGATACTGACCCTGCAGCAGTCTGTTGTCATAGTTTGATATGAGGACCCCAGCCATGACCCTGGACTCCAAAATGCTCCAGTGCTGTGCCCGAATGCACAAGTCCTCTAGAACATCAGACATAGTTTCTGTACAGATCAAACTACAACAAGTTCTGGCTGTATTCTCACCTGCATGGTTTAAATAAGGTCACATTCCAACCTGTGCTGTCTTTGGACCATTTCGAAAATGCTGAGCACAGCTTAGCAATGCACAAACCCACTAAGTGGAGGTGAGCTGTGTTTAAATGGGTAGATGCTCAGCAGTGCTTAGCAGTGCACAATTCCACTTAGCTGAGCTGACTGCTGCTTAGAATTTACATCTAAGCAATACTTAAACCGGCTAAGCAGAGCTGAGCACTGCTTAGCATTGTTCAGTTTTCATTAAGTGTATATGATTTACTTTACATGACATCTCCCTATGTGCTTTCATTACATTACCTTGGGGTGTGACTATACTGTATGAGACACTTGTGTATACATGGGTGATTTCACATGTTATATGCCCTCACACTTCCATTTTGGACCAGCTGCACTACCCTGGGTAACAAATATCACTTACCACATAATTTAACATAAAAAATTTAATTTTAACAATATTTTCCCAAATAAAAATAAAGTGATTGACTTGGTACTCAAACCATGAATGTCTGTATACAAAACAGGGACTCTAACCACTACGCTATATTGTCATTAAGATTTTAGCTATACATTTCTATTTAGCTCCTATAAGATGTTTAAGCAATGCTGAGCAGAGGGCCATAACATGCAAACTCACTCAGCTACATTTAAACTTAACTTAGAATGGAAATAAAATACTGAATGAATTTTAATTACATGTATTTTAGGTGTTGTCCAATTTTTTGCCTCTCAGAGGTTCAGACGTATGGTCATACCTCTCAAACTCTTAGAGCAAGAAATCTGGACAAATGCAGATTAACAGTGGTAGAATGGTCAAATATTGGGCACATTTTAAATATTGCTCTTACAAACTTACAAGTTGATAAAATAACAAGTTTTGCATTAGCATGGATTTTCTGATACATATGCAGTTGCGACATTCTGCCAGTATCTGTACAGTTAGAAAGTATGGCTCTAGTGCCATACGACACTTTGACAATGCAAGGGGTGTGTGACAGTACCTGTCACACACCTCCTTCATTGCTTCCTATTGAAATTCCTGCTGTCAGTGGCTGTAGACACTGAAAGCAGTTAGAAAGTGCCATATGGCACTTTGGGAATGCAGAGGGTATGTGACAGTACCTGTCATATACCCCCTCCATTGCTTCCTAATTAATTTCATGCTTTCCGTGTCCGTGGACACTGAAAGCAGGTAGGAAGTGTCGTATGGCACTGTCAGAGTGCAGGGGTCATGTTGGATATGCGAGCTCTACTAAAACATGTCCCCTGCACCCAGTAGTGATCGTGCCCACTTAGCCTTAGCAGTATCACGCCTTCATGAATATGCAAGGTGCGCTGCTGTTAAGGCTGTGCAGAAATGGACATGGTGCACTCCGTGCAGGAATAGCACTATTCCTGCACGGAATTGATTGAATCCTGGGAATTGACATTTCAAAATATAGAGCTTGTGTACAATTGAAAACTGATTAGACAGCAAGATGATGGTGAAACTATTCAGTTTATTGCTGTTAGTGACAGGCAGAGGTGGGTCTTTCAGCATGGCTTGAAACAAATGTAAGGATGTTGATGTATTTCAGCTCATGACTGTTTTGCAAATCAGTGGATATCCAAGTCAACAGGTTTACTAAGTTTGACAGAGGGATATGATAACTGAGTATGTTAATTGATCAGACAGGAATGGTCACCTCTTATATTATTTCAAGTTCAAGTTCAAACTCCTTGTTATGTGTGTGTTAAATTTTAAGCAATTGTCAAGAATAAAACTCAGAAGCTTTGTCAAGAGATCTCCTCACTAACTGCAGAGTTTAAGTGAAACATTGATGACCTTGGGCCATTCTACCTGGAAATCAAACAGAAACTAGATGCTGGACTGGAAACAGGAATAGTATTTTGAGTAATGGGAAGAGTAATATCATTTTTGTTTTAGAGGTATTTAAATGTGTATCCATAATTCTCAGTGTTGAAGAAGACTGAAGGAGTTTTGCAGCTTTTTACTGAAAGACAAGGACAATCTAACCAGAGATTGTTTACAGATTTATTTGTGTAGTGAATTTAGTTTGAATCATCTGAGTTGTGGACCATGTTACTCAAACAGATTATAAACATAAGTGGACTCATTACTGAGGTATGTGATGTGTAAATGCTATATGCCAAAAGGAAGGAATGGATTGTAACACTTAGCATCATGCATTCAATTAGATAGATGATGAAGGAGCTAGCTTTTAGACTAAAAGTAAAACCTAAATTGTCAAAGAACCCTTTAAGCCTGTCACAACCCACAGCATCAATATCCTTTGAGCGGACGAGAAATATGATACCAACAAAGTTTTCAAATTCAAGAAACCTTTGGATATATTCAACCAAATCTAGGAATGGAGTATTTGTCTTCTGTCCAACCTTAATGCTATTTTGAAAGAATATCATGCCATGGTGAGTTAAACAGTTGCTTGTAAATACATGTTCTTGTGATCATAGAAATAAGGGAAAGAAAAATAATAGAATGAAATTGTTTAATATACTGTTTATCCACCTTTGCAAAGGTGGACAATGAGGACTTTCTTCCAAAAGGCAGGAATTTCACCTTCCGTTATGATTCCAGTAATTAATGGGCTAACAGGCTGGAAAATGGCCGTAGCAGCAACTTTACAAAATTCAGGTGATAGATTATCATTTATTTTCTGTTTTTTTGTCCTATATGCCTATTGACAATCGTTGGTCTTCTAATCCCGCTGTAGCTGATTCATTCTAACATACTGGAAGATCAGTACCAGAGAGCATCAGAAATCTTCTGTCTACTTCGGCCCCTGATGTCTCCACCTTTCCCAGGCTGCTATGTGAGTTAAGCTCCAAAACCCTCATCAACTTGAAAAGCTTGGTTGTTTCGATTTTTCCCTAACCCCACACCAGTGGTGGACACTCATATCACTGTGGGAACTTCTTAAGCTCATAGCTGTGTGTGTGACCATTCCCACACAGTATGCAGAGTGAGCTACCATCACAGGCTTGGAATGCCAAACCCTCACCCACACTTCTTGGCTGATGTCATCACCTGCCTCTACTTGCCCATGTAAGAAGCCAACTTGACCACCAATTTCTCAGTCCAGGATGGGCAAACTGTCATCACCCATTCATTTCCCCCTTCAGCTATCTGACTGCATCTGAGACATAACTGAATCTCTGGTCATCTGGGTCATAGTCAGGTTTTATCCTTCTATGCCATGGAGCTAAGTGGTGGGCTGCCATAAGCTATTGAATTTAGATTCAGTTTTAAAGAAATTTGTGAACCTGAAGATGGTGTAGTTTTTAAAAGTTAAATGTTGCTGTGGGTGTTTGAACACAAAGGATTTAGAACAGATTATCTTTTGAAAAAAAAAATCAGAACATAGTGTACAAAAATGTATGCATTTCCATCTTGCTGAAGGAAGGTGAAATTATATAAGTATGGCCAAGATGAAGGAGTTGGTTAAATGATTACCAACATTTCGATCTGGTTGTTTGTATTTTTTATGTTAAATATTAGCTTTTTAACTTGATTTCAGGCAAACTGAAAGTTATTCTAGCACACTTCTGACCTCATTTTGTGGTAACAACACCACAGATGGTCTCTGTTCGTCATCATAGGCATGATAATGGGGGAGACTGATGACTAATGAATATATCTAATGCATGACACCAAACTTACTTAGGGTATGCAGGAAGATATAATTGGTGATTTGTCATTTTAAAGCATGTCTGTGGAGAAAACACCAGTAGAAATGAAAGCTTGTGGTTGAAATGCTTAATGTGTCAAAACAATATCTCCAGATGTCACTGATCTTTGTGTGGGATCATATAGCAAATGTGGAAATGAGGTCACTGATAATGCCATTCTTCATCCTAGAGTAGGAAGTAACTAGTTTGTGACCAGAATCCAAACAATTATGTCCTCACAGCTGGTGACTTTATCAGTGGACGTGAGTATGGAGATTGCTTGTGTCAGACCACAAAGATGACTCATTGGGCAGAATGAGTTTCTAGTGCTGTAACATAACTTAATAACGTCTCCCAATATAATGAGTTCATAATTGTTTTGACTGTAAAACCATTACTGGGTGTCATCATTTTCAGTTTCTGTTTAGTTTAGAATTCCATACTTTGCTGTGTACTACTTCTTATGCAGCCTAAGGTTTTATTTTGTTATGAAAAAAGATTGCCTTTAATACAGATGAACCTTCTTCTTTCTTTCAGAATTCTTCATTTAACATTGCTTACCATCTGCTACATGCACCATTTCCATATTTAGCACACTTATGCTGAAATTGTTCTATCTAAATTGTGTTATATAATTTTTAATGGCTCTGCTACAAGTATTTGCATGGCATTTGCTCACGGCACATTTGCTCACATCTACTTGCTTGAATAGGTAAGTGCTCAAACTTCCATTGACTTTATCTCCCTTAACCACTTAGCCACCCCAGCACCCTATCCTATAAAATTGTCTTGCTCTACCAGAATCCTAATTCTAACCTTAAAATTATCTTGCTACTCTCTAATGCTAAAACTCCCTTTCCACTCCCAAAACCTAAAATCTACCTCCCATCCCCTAAACCTAAAATTCCCTTTCTTAATGGTGCCTAATTCTCACTCCAACACCCTCCTACCCCCTTGGCATGGGTACGGCACTTACTTCACTGAAGGATGAATAATCTGTTTGGGTAAGCTGTGACAGGTGTGTGCTTGAGCTCATATTTGAGTTTGAATGCAAGCAGCGGTCTATCTGAACTACACGACACTTGGGTCCCTGGCTTTGAAGCAGTGGTCCTTCAAGTGCTGGTAGTAGACCTACTTTTAATGGTACTGTTAAAAGGTGCAACTACCACAAGTATTACAGCAGTCATGGCATCAACAAAAGCAGCATATTCTGTTAAAATCAGACTATTTTCTTCACTCACAACCAATCATTTACTTATGAGATGAGATTTCTGTAATTATGGAAAAGATTTTCAAGTATTAAGAAATTGTAAATCCTAGATAAGACTTGTGTAATGAATAAAGATATGCCCTCACAAAAGACAGCATTCCAACATAGAGAAAAGATAAATGACTTTATTAATAATAGCCTTCAGAACTGATAGCTGTGATTACTTTTACCTTTTGACTGAGAGGGGACACCTACTGAATATGAAACCTGTTGCCACAGTAGTGCCTTTTGAGGCATGATAAAATTAGAGTTTCCAAATGAAAATCCTAAGAATAATAATGAAATGAAGAGATCTTCTTAATGCCGAAATACTAATCAACATGAGCAATGTTATGCCTTTCCTGACGCTGTGAAATGAGGGGATCTGCAGTAACAACAAAACCTTGTCAAGGAGCCCATTGACCATTCTGCACCTTTCAAGCTATCATGTCTCCCACTACGTCTGAGGGGATCTGCAGTAACAACAAAACCTTGTGAAGGAGCCCATTGACCATTCTGCACCTTTCAAGCTATCATGTCTCCCACTACTTCTGAGGGGATCTGCAGTAACAACAAAACCTTGTTAAGGAGCCCATTGACCATTCTGCACCTTTCAAGCTATCATGTCTCCCACTACTTCTGAGGGGATCTGCAGTAACAACAAAACCTTGTTAAGGAGCCCATTGACCATTCTGCACCTTTCAAGCTATCATGTCTCCCACTACTTCTGAGGGGATCTGCAGTAACAACAAAACCTTGTTAAGGAGCCCATTGACCATTCTGCACCTTTCAAGCTATCATGTCTCCCACTACTTCTGAGGGGATCTGCAGTAACAACAAAACCTTGTTAAGGAGCCCATTGACCATTCTGCACCTTTCAAGCTATCATGTCTCCCACTACTTCTGATGGGATCTGCACTAACAACAAAACCTTGCTAAGGAGCCCATTGACCATTCTGCACCTTTCAAGCTATCATGTCTCCCACTACTTCTGAGGGGATCTGCAGTAACAACAAAACCTTGTTAAGGAGCCCATTGACCATTCTGCACCTTTCAAGCTATCATGTCTCCCACTACTTCTGAGGGGATCTGCAGTAACAACAAAACCTTGTTAAGGAGCCCATTGACCATTCTGCACCTTTCAAGCTATCATGTCTCCCACTACTTCTGAGCTAGTAGGCCTGGCAGGGATATGTATAGTCTCATTTGTGGCATTCTTCATGTGAGGCCACGCAACATAAACGATAAAGGAGTAGCAACAGAAACCTCTGTAATCATTAACACTATTTGTTATGACTATACCTCCTTACTAACCCCTCTCCAAAAAAACATGAAGAATACCTTGCTGATTCAAAGAAAGCAGTAATCAAAAATAATACATTTATTTACTTGACTTCAAATATCTTGTAACTAACAAGGACAGTCATTCCTCCAAAAATAAACATGCTCAACATTTTCTTGATTTTGTAAACACTAATTGCTCGGATCAGTCTTTCTGAGAGGAAAATGTTTTCTGAATATCACTTTGATAAACATTCATTAGCTTGATTTTCTCAAAATCTTGTTTATTGAAACTAGATTATAATTTTAAGTACATCCTATGAAATATAATGCGCCCTGAGATGTAGCAGTACTGGAGCTGGTTATATTTATTTCAAGGGATGTGTAGTTCTGCTAGTTGACTGGGTTGTTATTGTTGATGTTGGTGGTGATGGTCAGATTCCTCCATGCACAAACCACTTTTGGTCACTATGATTTATTGAAGGCAATTTGGTGATTGCTTCTTTTTATCCATATCAAATTTCAGTCAGATATTAATGACCCCCTCTAGACTACATGAGAATGTTTCCTTCCTTTCTTGGAAAGACCCAGTTTAATTTTTTTGTTTCAATTTTGTTACATTATAAATGGCACTGATTTTGTTAGTGCCTCACGTCATATCTCACTGGGCAGCTCTTCATATATTTTATTCTTAGAGTTTGGAAATACAACTCTCTTACAGTATTTGGCCCAGGCATGTCAACTATACCCGTTTTGGAAATATGTACCTATTTTCCAGCTTCATTTACACATTTATTGCTTTACATTATTTTCCAAATAACTGCACCTGTTTTGGAGGTCTGTTCCTATTTTCAAGCTTCATTTACACTTTTATTGCTTTACATTATTTTCCAAATAACTGCACCTGTTTTGGAGGTCTGTTCCTATTTTCCAGCTTCATTTACACATTTATTGCTTTACATTATTTTCCAAATAACTGCACCTGTTTTGGAGGTCTGTTCCTATTTTCAAGCTTCATTTACCCATTTATTGCTTTACATTATTTTCCAAATAACTGCACCTGTTTTGGAGGTTTGTTCCTATTTTCAAGCTTCATTTACACATTTATTGCTTTACATTATTTTCCAAATAACTGCACCTGTTTTGGAGGTCTGTTCCTATTTTCAAGCTTCATTTACACATTTATTGCTTTACATTATTTTCCAAATAACTGCACCTGTTTTGGAGGTCTGTTCCTATTTTCACTCTTCATGTAAGTTCTTATATGATTTTCAGAATCCACTAGTCGTGTTGTTGTAAAGCTGTGTAGTGTATAGGGAGCCAGACAACGTGACCAACATACTGGTACCACCAGAACCCACATTTTATATCTCCATTTTTCAGAAGCAAATCATCATTCATTAAATTCTACAATGTATAATAATATGCACATATATTTTTTGCCATTTTTATCACTATGTTTTTAAGATTCTAAATAGCATATGAATAGTATTCTACACTCGTACAGGAGCTGGGAGGAGTAATGTATGGACATTTTATGCTAATTAGATGTCCAAACATTTGCCAGGATGTACCTGCATTTAGAGAGCCTTTGTACCTGTTTTTGATGTCTACAGGTTGAGAGGCACTGTGGCCACTTACACTTTACTCCCATGAACTGCATACATACATACATACGGCTTCCGATTCACTTGCCTGATACCAGTTTGCTATATATTTTCCCCAGGGTTGTTTATTTTAATGTGAGCTTCCATGAATTTGATTTTTTTTTCATCTGAATGGATTTATTCTGCTTCTGCAGTTATTTGAAGTGCTAGACAGACTTCTGGTAAAGCCATCTTTTGAAACAATGGCATTGCTCAATTTTTTTTCAGAAGATGGAAAAACAAAAGGGAAACAGACACACTAAAAAGAACTATGTTATGATATTAACACTGAAAAAAATAATGTGAACATTATGACTAACTTGAAATCGAAACAGCATTAAAATGAACTGATTTACCAGAAACAGTTTAGAAAAATAAAACATAAACAAACACAATATAGTGTATGAGGTTATAAAGTCTTGATAGCCAGTAAATATTAACAGATCACCTTAGCTGGTAGTGGGTTGGTCAGAGTTGTGCAACATCAAAGCTCGTAGTTGTTATAGTTACTCCAAAAATAGCAGAGCAGCCATTTCTTCACATCAGCAACATCACCACCTCCTACTCCCTCCCCTGACACCTCCACTACCACCACCATCATGAGTGCCCTAGTTATCAACTTCCAGGTTTGGGATATATCATTTCTTTCAAAATAAAAAGCATATCTTAATTTTGCTTTGTTAAATCATACTCCATTAACTTTCCAAGCATGTTTTGATGTTTATTTTGTTACAAGTATCTTAAAATAGTTATCTAGAAGACTGAAACCATGTACATCACTTGCATGTTTATACAACGTTTACTAAGGAGACCTTTTCAGTTTTTCCAATTATGTAATACTGGCAGTTGAAGACGCTGTGGGACATCTAGTTTTGCATTATAAGTAGTGACTGTTCCCCCTACCCAAGGACCCAACATAATCACACATATGCACACAAACACATACACAAAAACAAACACACACACTCACCCTTAATGTTCAACAAATAACTTAGTAAGCAGTGAATATTAAGTGATAAGTCATGTGTGACAGACAAATCTTGTTACTCAATTGATTTTATAATTATTTTAAGTCTCACAGCAATTTTGGGGAGGTTTGCATATGCATGCTTATTTTAATTACTGTGGCTCATACTCTCTGGGACTTTTATTGAAAAGGTGACTTGACACTAGAGTGTTTTGATCTTCTAGACATACTAAATATACTGTAGAGGCTTAAGAAAATCTAAGACATGCTGCACTGTATTTGTACTTTATTTATGTGTTAATCTCATATATCATGTATATATATATTTTTATTAATCTCCTTTGTATATAAATTGCTTTACTGATCTCTGCTAGACTGTAAGTAGATACATATAAGCTGTACAGTAAACTTTTTCTTTGTTGTACTAGACATGTATTAGTAAAAATGCACTTTGCTGGAGATTTTCCCCTTGGGCATCCACTGAAAATGGACACTGTTATCCAGTTGGACCATCCTGATAAACAAATGTTAAATAAATAAATAAATAAATAAATAATCTTCATAATATACTGACTGAATAATGTCTAGGACTGCAGCAACATCTCTTCACAAAGAACATAGACACATCCTAAGCTGGCACATAAACAGCAGTGATAAGCCATGGATGTTTCTGTGTTTTCATTTAAGACTGCATGCCAAAGATGTTTGTTTAAGCAAATGTAGGATGAAATTGCACTTTCAAATCCTCTGAAGTGAAAACTTATACTTCATACCTGAATGACAGTTGCTCTATTTCCACAATTAACACATTGAATTCTGATGTAATTTCAGGAGTGAAAAATCTCTGAGTTACTAGTTATGCTGCAGTTTAGAAATCTTTCAGACTAGCTATACGAGTTACATCTGTTGCTGAAATGTGCTTTGTCTAGCAGTCCCAATGCAAAGCATGCTTGAAGTAGCTGTGCATCTCATGGCTGATGCCAAGTTGTATGTTGTTTTTAATATCATACTATGACTGCTGCTTGTGAATGGTTACAGACATTCTGCTTGTACTGTTTCATATTTTAATTTTACATTAAACTTTTTTATTTAGAGATTCTTAAAATACTTATAAAATATTTGAGAACTGATATGGCTGGATTCCATAATGTTTGGGGTAGTTTTTCAGGGAGCCTTTATAATCCTGCAATTCTATCCCAGTAGTAAATTCCAGCTCTGTCCCAGTATGACATCATGCATTGGCAGAGTTCACTTTGCAATTATGACTTTAGCCAATACCTCAAGTGAATTTGTTACATGTTACACAAGAAACAGGTGATAACATTTAAAAAGGATCCATGTAAATAAATCTTTTAGTTATTACTCATGTACCCTGAACATCAACAAACCTGTTGCATAGCCTTTAATGTCCTCCAGTGTCAGACTTTGCCAAAGTGTCATGTGTGTTAGACATAACAGTTGCCTGTTTGTCAGGTAAAATATCTGCCATGCATGCATTTTCACATGTGAAAATAAAAGAAAGGCATGTGATGGGGGTGTGCTAGACGAATGCAGCCAATTTCCCTACTTAAAGCTATTTTAAGCTATTCCCTGTGTCCCGAGGGCACAAACAATCAATGACCATACATGGTTGCAACTCTCTGCCACCCTCCTCAAACTACACTCAGCTTACAGTACTACTCCATTTCCTCTACCTGTAAGATGATACTCATACTGCATGTTGTTGGCTTATCTATTCTATGTTGTCTGCAGTACCAATACTGGTATATTGGCAGAGGTCTACCTATACCAGGAGACCCCATTCTTTTCAGCAGGACATGTCATTGCTTGTACATTTCACTCTAGTGTTTAACAGCCGTGTAAAATGCTTGAGCTCTGGAGTTCTGAACCTAATTCCCATTTTGGGACCTGATCTACGTCTCTGGAATTTTTTATTAGCTTACACAGCTTATGGAATCTCTTAACTCTTTCTTTTTGGCATCCATGAGGAGTTCCACATGGCATTTTCATTTGAAATGTAAATGTCAGGCAAAATGTTTTACTTAGACATATGAGGCCACATCCTTATGACACTATTTACCAACCCTGTAGCTGTCAAGTTCTGAGCAGAAAGTACACAACAGTGTTTGCTTTTCTGAGATTAGCTGTGATTTCTGGTTTTATATACATATTCTATATTTTATGAGATCATTTTCTACTTCAAGGCCATACTGTATTTGTATAACAGCAGCAGGTGAAAATGTACAGAAGAGAAAGGCCATGACCTGTTCTTAAACGTTTGCTATATGTTAATGAATTACTTACAACAAATCCATAAACATCTATAAAAGCTGTGAATGCTCAAAGGACAAAGTATATTTTTATCAACACCAATTTGCAAAGTTTAAAGAAAACATACAAAATTAAACAGAATAGAAAGGATCTTCAGTATTTCTGTGCATCACAATATGCTTCTCATTCAACAAGTTAGCATAAATCTTAACAAAATTGGTTTAGTCTCACAGCAAGAAGGGGAATTCAGTAATATAATAATCTTAGTTTATAAAAACTCTTACCTTTGTTGTAAGGGGCTTTCACAGAACCAAGTCTAAAATCAGTAAGTTATTTCGGGTCTACTTCACCCCATCGAAGGCCGACAATATCGAAGCTGATATTGTCGGCACCAAAATGTCGAAAGCAAAAGTCATCGCGCATGTAAATGGAAATCTCCATAAGGGGAGATTTCCATTTACTGCAATGAAGTGTGATCTTGGAGTTGGTATATTTAAGTAGCAGGGGGTGTGGGGGGTGCAGGGGGGCTTGCCCCCCTGCATAGAGCAATTTGTGTTGAGTTTGGGTGTTTTTTTTTCTTTTGTGTGTGTTTGATGTTCGGGGGTTTCAACATTTTCGTGTCGATTATAACGCTGTCGACAGTTTGAGTTTTCAACAGCGTAATATAAACATGTTATTTCAGGTCTATATTAGAACATCAAAATGTCATTATTTAGAATGTTCTAACATCAACCCCTATTCAGCGAATGCTGACAACATCGAACATTCGGAACAGCAAATTTTTTCCTAGGGAAAAAATTTGCTGTTCCAAAGCACATAGACACAACACAAGCACACCAAACAAACAGCAATCCACATACATGCACCCAAAATCTTGCAGCTAACCCTACACTAAACTGTACAAACACCACTAACTATCAACTTACCTTAACCCAAACCCTAACCCTAAGGTTCGTCCCTATCGCACACTCACCTGTGCCCTAACCCTAACTCACCTAACCCGCCCTAACCCTCACGTCCACACAATCGCACACATACCTCCCTCGCGCCCTAACCCTAACTTACCTAACCCATGCCCAAGCACACTCTTACCTGAACCCGACCCGTAACTTTCCACCACAGCACTGAAAATAGCAAAACGACAGAAATGGACAACCATATTCTTTCCCTAGGAAAAATTTGGTTATCTGTCATTTCGCTATTTTCAGCGTTCGCTGAATAGGGTCGATGTTAGAACATTCGAAATAATGAAATTTCGACGTTCTAATATAGACCGGTTATTTCTGCAACATTTACTTAGTCATTAGTGTTCTTCAGATTAATGTTACCTTTGCATCTTTTTTGTAAATATAAAATGTCCAGTAAATATTTCTTTCAACATAATTTGTAATTCAGGCAAATGTGGGAAGTGAGGCTAAGATTCAGAAAGGCTTACCACAAGGGTAGTTTTAACACAGTCATTAACCAACCTGCAGTAGGCAATTATTGTGAGCTGTGAGCCTTTTCTGAATTTGAGGATGAGTGCCTTTTTGTTGTTGTGTTGTTGTGTAGTTTTAAATGTGTAATTATTTTTGCAGTGCAGCTGTAGACTAGTGTCTGAATTTGGCCTTAAATTTATTCAGATTAATTTTTGTCTCATTACATTGTTCTACACTGATGACTAAAGAAAAGGTTCATTCTCCATTGTGGTTAATGTTATCCTAAAGTTATTTTTCCTTCTTCTTATTATAAAATCAGCTAAAAGTAATTTAATGCACAGAAACCATTCAGTACCTTTAACTTTTTTACTACCATTTTCCCTACCATGGATCATGGAAGAACCCCCATTTTGCCAGTTCAAATTTTTGGTTTATTTTAGAAAGGAATCTGTCGCAGCCTACATTACCTAGAACAAAAGTTGTCATTTTCTGTAGTTCTCAACATTAGTCACCACCTGCACTTTCATGCATTTAGACTGCCTTACTGATACCAATTTAATGTGTATATTAACTGCTAAAGTTAAACTCTTTTCTAAATAATTATTGGCTAAATCTTTATTTAAATAACAGGAATGAGTTAGTTAAATTGCAACACTACATAAACTGGTAAGTACTCTCATTTTTTGGCTACTGGAATTTTATTTTTAGCCATGTAACTGCAAATAATTCAAAGACACTGAGAATATAAAATAAAGTAAAGTCAAATAACATATGTACTGCATGCTTTACTGTCTCTTTGAAGTAACAAACTGACTAATTTGTCATCTCAGCATGAGTACATAGAAAGGTTTGGCAGTTTTTTAAGGACTAGGAATTTGACTAAAAAAAGTTGTTTAACTTTTTTTGGTTTTGCATGTTTCAAAAGTGTAGAGCAGCTTTCATTTAACACAAATTAGGGTCATTTATTCAAAGCAAAAAAAAAAAAAAAAAACTGGCATAGGTTTTCCAGGCTGACATGCCACTGCCTCTCACCCCTGCCAAGTGAAGAAAATGAATTTCTTGTGTCTAGGATGAGCCATATCAATGGATAACAAATGGCATGGTGGTAGAAAGACAAAATCTTTGAAAAGCAAAATCAAATTAATATAGTAGACCTCAGGATAGGAGTCTGCAATAGGTGCTCATCTGCTAGCAGCTCATGGTATACCTGCTCGTCTCCACTTTCTTGAAAAAGCAAGTGCTCTAACTCTCACTAGACTGATCTCCAGTTTCTACACAGTTGTCTCAATGCTCAGTTCTATAAACTATATAGACCTACCAGGGCATAATCTCTAAACCTAAAATTCTAACCCATTTCCTAAACTGAATCCTTGGTCCCTTACCCTAAACCTCCTCTTCCCTCCTTAACTCTAAAATCCCAGGTTGCTCTCTAAACCTAAAGCTCCAACACCTAGCTTTAAACCTAAATTCCTTCCATATATCTAACACTAAAAACTCCCTTCCCACTTGCTAAACATAAAAGTCCAACTCACTCCTTCAACCTAAATTTCCATATAATCCCCTAAACTTAAAATGCCCTTCCTACTCAGTACCCTAAAACTCCCTTCCTGCCCCTAACCCTAAAATCCCTCACCTGCTCCCTAATCCTAAACCCTGTCCCACTCCCTCCCCGTCGCTACTTGCCCAAACTCATATTTAGGTTTTAGCATAAGTAGCAGCCTAGCTGAACTACAAAGCACTTGAGTACTTGGCTTCAGCATAGTGATTCGCAAACTGTTACTGCTCAAACATCCACAGTGAACACCTCAGGATGGTCATTTGAGGGTAAAATAAATTAAGATATAATAATTAATCATTTAAAGTGAGTATGATGCATCGATTTAGTGCACTATACATAGATATGTGTGTGTGTGTGTGTGTGTGTGTGCGTGTGTGTGTGTGTGTGCGTGTGTGTGTGTGTGTGTGTGTGTGTGTGTGTGTGTGTGTGTGTGTGTGTGTGTGTGTGTGTGTGTAAACATATTTTGGAGTTTCAGGGTAGAGGCTTCCTTTAAGCAACTTCACTATATAATTGACCTGAACAAGAAAGACACCAATGAACCATTCTTAAACACTAATCAAAATTCATACGTTGATCACTTTGCTTTATCTTTTTTGTGGGTAAGTTCTCTGGATTTGTTCAGGTTCAAACCCTCACAACTTAAGCTTGAATATCAAGGGGGCTAATCAAACCCTGTTCTTTGCTCATTCTGGATATAATACTGTGTTATGAAACTCACATGCTCAAAAATATGCTTCTAAACCTGACTTTATGAATGATGCTATAAAAGCCCTGGTATCATGAGAATAAACTGCCCATCCCTAGCCACCAAGGCACACATCATTGACATCTTCGACAGATTAAAAAATAACATTACATCTAAGTCAGCAGAACTCAGAGACATAAGCATTACTACCTTCATGGTTCTCATATAGTCAGGTATCACATGCAGATCTTCTTGCAAATGACATCCCTACTGAAGGATGAATCTTAGTTCATTTTTGTTTTCCTTTAGCCTGTTTAAGGCTTAATCATTATATGAAAATTTTGGAGATTCAAAATGAGGAGCTATATTCCTTGAAGACCAAGATGACTACACATGTTTGTAATGTGCTGAGCATGAAGGATTGTAGTCTCCAAGACAGACACAATTTTCACCAACAGTTAACAACATATACTATTCATTACCATATGTAATTCTGAACATGTGGAGTACAGTCCAATATATTGTTCAGTGTTCCTGAAGTTAGATCTCATCATGTTTCATGATAAAGTTATAACAAGTAAAATGAAAAACAATTATTACTTTGTTAGTATATTGGCAGTAATTCTTTCTAAAGTAGTTCTATTAACATCCTCTATGTGATTAAAGTTATTCTGTATTAGTATATAGGCAACTAAGAAACCTAACAAAACAACTGATTACAAAAGATAAGAAAACATACTACTAGACCAATCAAAACATTCACAGTAATAGACCCAAACTGCTCTGGGTTTCAGTAACTACATTGCTAAGTCCACGACAATCTACATAGTCAACACAAAACACACAGAAACAAAATGATACCGCACTGAATCAATTCAATACCTACTTTATACAGACAGTACAGTCATTAAGCGACCAACCAGGTAACTTATCAAGCTCTTGATATCCTACGCTGTCAAATAACTTCCTTTGGCATTTTTCATTTGAACTAGTTCCCACAGGGCAGCCGCGATGGTGCAGCAGTTAGTGTTGCCACCTCACAGCAAGAGGTTCTCTGGTTCAATCCTTGGCTGGGGTGCCTTCTGTGCAGAGTCTGCATGTCCACTCCTCCCTATTGTCGCATGGGATTCCTCTGGTGCTCTGCTTTCCTCTAGGTGGATTGGACACTCTAAATTGGCCCTAGGTGTGAGTGCATGCATGTGTGTGCCTTCTGTGGAAGGTTGGGCACTGGGCTGGCAACTCGACACTGTAAAACTCCACTGCCAATCATGAGCAGACAGGTGATCTGCTGTGGCGACCCCTAACTGGGAAAAGCTGAAAGAAGAATTTGAACTAGTTCCCACAGATACCATCAAAAATATCTCAAAATAAAAATTAAAAGCCAATACCACTGCCCCTGACAATCAACCTGGCAAATGTATTAAAATAGCAGCTGAGGATGAATATTATCCAGTGTCACAAATGAAGGCAAATGGGATGAAACTAAGCACAGCAGCAAATTGGGGAAATCAGAAGAAGCTGAGAATAGAGACAGAAGTTAAGATAGTGGAACAGGTAATCTGCTTCAAGTGTCTGGGAGGGGTGGTTGAGGAGAAGGGAAGTCTGAATGAAGATGTCAAAGCTAGAATCAGATGGGCAGCAGCCAACTGGCATAGAGTCCAAGGTGTAGTCTATGACAGAAGAATGCCAAAGAAGCTGAAAAGTAAGGTGAACAAGACAATGGTGGTGAGGCCAGTACTACTGTATGGTACAGAAACCTGGGCAGTAAAGGCAGAACAGTTGAAGAAGCTAGAGGTCATAGAAATTAAGTGCCTGAGAAAGGTTGTAGGATGCACACTGTGGGACAGACAAAGAAATGAAGACATAAGAGCAGAAGCCAAAGTAGCTCCAATTGCAGAAAAGATCAAAGAGAACAGATTACGGTGGTTTGGACATGTGTGGAAAAGCAGAAGGAAATCTAGTGAGGAAGCAGACAAGAAAAAGGTAGGAGGGAAGCGAGGACATCCAGCAAAGAGGTGGATGGATTGTGTGAAAAAAGATCTGTGACATTCAGGCATGAGTATTGGCTGGAGTGTGGTACTGAATTGAGAGAGGTGGCAAAGATTAACACAATACCCCGACCTGATGTAGAAAAAAAATGGGAAAAAGGGGCTGATGATGATGAGTGTCAAATTGATCCGTATCTGAAAATAAAGTCTCCTGTGAAAAAACATCATTCATTATCCTACTGCGCAAGGATGGAATCAATACAGATCTTTTAGATTGTAGACCAATTGCCATTTTATCTTCCTATCAAAAATAAATGTATTCATGTGCAACTTCTCAATTAGCTAAAAGATAACTAGCTTATATCTTCACACCAACTTGACCTCTGTCCTCATCATAACACAACTATTCCTTGCTGAATTTTATTAATTCTGTCAACATCCACAGGAATGCTGGATGACTAGTCTCCACCATCTTCCTACACATATCAAAAACTTTTGATACTGTCTCCCACCAGAAATTTTTACTCAAAATCTTATTCTTATGGCTCGTCAGGTCTTCACTGCAATAACTTCATCTTGATACCTCTCAAACAGACCACAAGTTGTGAAATAAAAAACTTATTTCTCCACCTTCTTGCCAGTAACTATTGGTGTCCCATAAGAATATATACAAGACCCCATATTTTACAGCATATTCATCAATGACCTCTATACTGCTACAAAATAAAAAATTCTACCTTAGTTCAATATGTTGATTGCTCAACCTTAATCTGTTCTGTAAAATCTCTTTCTCAAGTCCATTACCTTACACAGCAATCCTTCTTATCAATTAAAATATAGCTAAATAATTCTCAACTATTTCTACATCCTAAAAATATAAATTTATTCTCTTTACCCCAAAACATAACTCTGCTAAATCAGCACTTTTCATTATTGTTTCTGCCAACAACACCAAGATAGAAAAAGTAAACTGCATAAAATTAATATATGTTATCATAAACAATCATTTGAACTTGACTACCATGTTTAACACATGGTTAAAAACAAATCAACAAAAAACAGGTACATTATACAGAATGAAAACCTACCCTCACTGACATAACCCGAAGACGTTTTGCCTCTACTTTCTTACTGCCATCTCTCTTTATGCTACCCCAACCTTTACTAACCTTCCAGTCACATAGCCATCCAAACCTGAGCAATGTTATAATAAAATACCCACATTTACAGTAAACTATAACGATAAAGCACACCACTGTTTAGCACTCTTAGAATTAAATTGGGTTAAAACTACCATATCACCTAGCACGTTCTCAGCTAACTACAATATACAGACTTCTCTTTAAGCCAGAAAATTGCCCAGCCCTTAAAACCTTAATACAATTCTACTAAACCAATATTATGCTGTAGAGGAAATCACTAATTGCAACAAATAATCTAATACTACAGGTGACTCTCTATATTCAAATAGTGTAGCTAAATTACGGAGCCACATCTCATAACTACTGAAATCCATTTAGAATGTAAACTCATTTCAAACACAACTTAAATAAGAGCTAACAAATCCAAAGAACTTCTCCTGTATAGCTCCAGGATAAATGCCACTGCAATTTTTAGTTTACCATATTGTCCAAAAATGTCTCTTCATTCAGAACCTCATGCCTTCACCAATACTGAATAGTTTTGCTAGCATCATCTTCAAGCCATATATACAGTTTTGTGACACTGCTCAACACCACCTCTATACTTCTAATTTTAGCCTTATGTTAGGCATATATAACTGATTCTGAACCTGCGTTGTAACCCACCTCTTAACTACAATATTAATATTTCTGCACTGCCAATTTCCTTCACTGACTTCCAGTTCTTGGGATTTCTAAGCACAAGAGGTTATGTATTTGACAAATCCAGAAATACAGGTCTTCAAATGTTCAGTGTTCAACATCTACTAAATGCTTAACTATCTTGTATAGTGTAATAGTTGCCATTATTTCATATGAATGTAATTTAATTAGCAAATTTATGTGCAATTGTTAGCATGTAGTACATAGTGTCTGATCATACAATTAGTGAATGTCTGTATAAAACTATTTGTAATATGCTGTTGCTTTTCTCCCCTGTCCTCCACTGAAAAGAGTTTTTTGATTAAACCCAGTTGGTCAAACCTGATAAACCAGAACAAAATAATAATAAACAAAAATAAAATTAGGCCACCCTACTGTTGTTATTGTTATTATGTTGTATTGTTGTTGTTGATCTACAGGTGCCAATGCTGCAAATAACTGAGTTTCACTGACTGAGTACTGCATGTAGTCAGACTGCAATGCAAACACATCAAACTGTGTTAAATGATATGACAAGAAGATACCAAATGAAAGGAGGATACAGTACCACATGAAAACAATAAGAAGAGAAACTACAGTACCACATGAAAACAATAAGAAGAAAAACTACAGTACCACATGAAAACAATAAGAAGAGAAACTACAGTACCACATGAAAACAATAAGAAGAAAAACTACAGTACCACATGAAAACAATAAGAAGAGAAACTACAGTACCACATGAAAACAATAAGAAGAAAAACTACAGTACCACATGAAAACAATAAGAAGAGAAACTACAGTACCACATGAAAACAATAAGAAGAGAAACTACAGTACCACATGAAAACAATAAGAAGAAAAACTACAGTACCACATGAAAACAATAAGAAGAGAAACTACAGTACCACATGAAAACAATAAGAAGAAAAACTACAGTACCACATGAAAACAATAAGAAGAGAAACACAGAAAAACAAAAAACAACTCCATGACTTGAGCTTTAGAATTTGCAGAGATTCAAGGCGGTGAATGTGCAAACTACAGGAGCCCTGTGTATTGCACATGTGAGAGCTGTCAGTATGGACACCTCATGGTCATGCATAATCCAAAAATCAGCCTGATGTATGTGTGGCAGAGTAACATATGTGTAAATCAACTGAATACACATAGGTTATGTACATACATCATAGACATGATAGAAGTAGGAAGTCATTCAGTAAAAACATGCAATTTGTCCTGGGTCCCCTTCATCCTTCCAGTACTTTTGGCTGTTTTCTGACTCTAGTCCTACAAGGCTGATGCCTGTGGTTAAGTCCACTGTGAGCCGAGAACCAACCCAATGATCCCACAATATTTCTGAACCTCCTAGCACAGGAATATTAGACAAAGACAAGTAGTAATGATGGAAAAGGGGCAAAATCCATGACAGATTGTGAATATTGATCTTATATACTTCAAAAGCTGCTATAATAACATATTTTAAATTTGCATCCACATTTAGAAGGATATGATGACTACTATACAATGGAAACTCGGCAAAGCTGAGAAACGTGCATACTGATTGGCTAATCTGACCAGTGTGGACATTGTAAATCCAAAGCAACTAACAAAAAAGTCTGGCCACTAAGGTGTCATGTAGTGGCAATGGCAAATCATGTAAATGTAGAAAACACCCCAAGCATCCTGCAAGAAGCAACAAAACCATAGCACAGCATAGCAGTAAACCAGTCTGCGATATCGTAGCTGAATTACCCAGGACCCAGAGTTGCTTCCTGATACAGTCTTCCGTCCCTCAGCTCATGAAGAGCAATCTACTTGCTAAAGCCAGATCCACCCTACCTCAGGACTTCTACTTTTTTTTTTTTTTACTGTACGCTTAACATACGATGTACCAAAATGGCTTTCTTTAACAATTTTAAAAATGCCAGTATAGAAAAACAAAACACAAACATGCAAGCACTGCACATCTCAATAGCACCCCCTAAACATTTGTGCCTGAGCGGCTGCCTCTCTCATCTCACCCGTGCTGTACTTCTGCTTCATGACAGGACTTAGAATAAATGGTACTTTTCTGTTATCGGGGAAACACATAGAATCGTATTCTTAACCTTGTGTTTCCACTGGCACATAACAGAAAAGTGCCGACCCAGCTTCCCTAATCTACCTCCAAAGCAACTAACGAAAAAGTCCTGCTAGACAGCATGTAGGGAAACCCAGAGATTTTCAGCTATACCATAGAAGCTAGAAGGAAAGAATTTCAATAAAAAGATGAACAATAAACATGAACTAAAACTGTGGACTATTTTATCTCAGACAAAGTGCAAGAATACAAACTAAAGCAAACAAAACCCTAAATAACAGCAAAATAAACATAACACAACAAAAAACAAACACCATTATATAGTAGCAATAACCCACGGATGGGTGTGGGTAATGCTGGATTCACCCACGGTTGGCTTTGTTTAGTCACTCGGGCTTTGCCCTCATGACCAAACCACACCAACCATGGGTAAATCCAGCATCACCCACACCCAGCAATGGGTTATTGCTATAACAGTCAACAGCTTGTCAATATATAAGGACCCCAGTCCTCAATAAGTTTACAGACTATCACATATTTTATGAGGGATGGACCAAATCTATGAAAACAAAATCAAGGATGGTTGACAGCTATGGATGCCATATACTGCAATACATGAAAGCATGCATTTGAGGCATACCATGCTTGTATGTGATTTTAGACTGCACCACATCCCCAGTAGCATGTTGTGCTGCCTTGCATTGACTCGCATTATGCTGTGCAGTACCCACCTTCTATAAGACAGGCAGACTCTTTGCTAACTGGTGTTCAGGTGGCCTGGGTTCAGACACTGGTTCCTATATTTGGTTTAGTTGTAGTTGGGGAAGAATGTGGAGCCATAGTCTGTAGTCTCCACTGAGGCAAGACTTGTTGTTTTATAGGGCTTCCCCTTCTTCTACATCATAAACTACCTCCAGATTCCTGTTTTCTGATAATTTTGCAGTGTAGGAGTATGAACTAGAAGGAGTTGTACTTTTCCATGGAGTACAAGGAACTTTGCTTCAATGACTCATAGGGGAACCAATCCATCACCCTGCAAAGGAAACAGAGCTACTACAAAAAGCAGTGCTTCTCTTTCAGACAAGATACTTTTCCTCTTTCATCCTATAATTCACTATAATGAAAGAGTAAATCAAACCTGAAATGTAAAAATGAACCTTCATGCAAAATATGTGCATATATCAATGTATGTTTAGTCCAGGTTAGTAGGTTGTCTGAGGCCATCCCTGTAATAGCTGCTGTTTCTATTCCCATTTGTTTCCTCATAGCAGACCTCTACTGAGCGCCTTTATTCACGGGCTTCTCAATAGTCAGTAGCGTAAATGCACAAAATGGTTTTCCTTTCACAATATTCTTCTTGGCTTAGAGATGTCCAGAAATATGACTCATTCATGTAAATATTGCCTATGTTGCCTATAACTCCCCACCACAATGACCACTGAAATGATTTCCTTTTGGAACATCTCAAATTTGGAACATGTAACCAAGATGCATGTCCAGTGTCCAACTTAATCAGGTTAGCATCTCTGGCAAATATGAGACCCCCAGTAACGTTTTAGCTAACTTACAGGGATAAAGGGAATGAAAATGTCTTCATGCATATGACCTCCACTCTGGTGATTACATTCTGTTTTGGGGCTCTAGAATGTATTCTATTGAATCCTGAATAATCACAAATTTCCAAAAAGATTGGGGCTTTTTTAATCTGTTTTCTACTGAAGGTCCCTTTTGATTCTCTGAGGTATAGTTTGACAACAGTACCCTTTTGTAGTTCTACTAGTGTGATGTAACCACTGGCCATAATTACAACTTGTTACTCATAACTCCAGAAGTGTTGCTTGACATATAAAATCTTTTTTTTTGGCATTTCCTTTTAAGTAAAGTGCATAGCAAATGAGGTCTGTCACATAAGAAGTACAGGAAACTCACTTCTCTGTAAAAAAAAAAAAATAGAAAAAAAAAATTAAGTTTTTTTTTCATAGAGATGTGCTCATCTGATCACAGTTTTGCAACTTGTTAGCTGACAAAACATAATAAACCTTACCCTTCTACCAAATTATTTTCTAGAAAATAGTTCATAATGCTGATAATAAGGGGTTAGATCAACACACCCTTTAATCCAAGAGTGTATCTTAGATACAACTGAACAAAATGCATACTTAGCTTGCAAGTGGGAAAAAGTGTCGATTTCTTTCCACCCTAAATAATGCAGCAGCTTACGGAAATATTTATTTTTGCCAACCTTCAGGAGAGCTTCAGAAGAAGACTTTAATTCTGTACTAGACGATTAAAGTTTCACGTGACTTAAGCTACTCTCCATATAATCCTAAAGACTCCCAATCAGTGTCTAATATAACCATGTTATATCCTGACGGAAGGTAAGTTCTGAAAAGGTATCATTGATATACTATCCATCTGGCTCCAAACCATGGTAAAACTGCATTGTGCACCTCCTGGCATGGATGCCACGTCGAAACAGTGAGCCTGAGATTTGTAAAGATGAATGACGTTGCTAATATTTTCCAAAAATTGTGGAACTGATGCAGCTGTGGGTACAACCCCTTGCCTCAAGACAGTGGTGCTCATATGTTACTAAATGAGTCTACTGCATGAATAGTTAAATGAGGATTTATTAAACAGATGTATTTTTGTCCAGGAGGTGTACATCATTTATGTTCAGACACGACTACACATGAGATTATATTAATATTAATCTTATTATGAAATAATTTATCAGTGGTCATAATTACCCTTATATGATCTGCTCTCAATATGGCTAGCTTAATGGTCCAACTGCTAATTTCCCCAAGATTTTAGAAGTACAGTCTTCAACCATAGTATAATCATTACTATGATTTCTAAATTAACCTTATATCTGTTAAATTCTACTTCTGCATTAACATAAACCATGATGTCTGGCAGTTAGTGCAAAGTATTAAAGCTCAGAATTACTAATGAGTTGTTTTCTGAGCCCCAGACACATTGGTTGATCCCTTCCATATCTGTTTGCCTGCTGTGTGACTCTGAAAGAAGCAATTGTATTTAGAAGGCTTCCCTGTCAACAAATGGGTTGAATAGTCTTAGTAGTTAATAAAAACAAGAACATTAGAATAGATAAATGCAACAAGAGTAAAACCTAGACAATTATTTTTATAGGGTATACTCTATCCAAAGTTGGTTGGCTGCCCATTCCCTTTAGGACTTAATTCCTAATAAGCACTTTGCTGTACAGTATATATTACTGTACCTGAACTTTCATAGATTCTCAGAACTCTTAGGTCATGTCACGTTGCATCTCTTCTCTATCTATTCCTAAATATCTGTTAATATGTACCTCCAAAGTACTTATAACTTTAGGTCCAGCATTTCAAAGCTTGGCTCCTTGCGTAAGGGAAATGCCAACTCTTGCAGCATTCAAGTTAAAACTCAAATGCCTTAACAATGATGATATGCTCTGCAAAAGTATTATTGCAAGTACACAATTACTACCAACAAGAATCTGTTTTTCTTTTTTGTGCTGGCTTTGGGATCAGACATTCAGCTATGAAACATGTTTACTGGTAGAAATTCTTGACAGTATAAGGCTTTTTAAACTTAGTTTGCTGATTTTATATTTCAGCTCCAACGTTTCGCTGAATTCAATTTTTTTTTGCTGTTCTTTATTGTACTGTCACTATTGCTTTTTTACAGAGTCTAACTACTTGAAAAAAAGGGGAAGGGAACTGCAAACTGGAAAAACCACATTTCAAAACCCTCCCGGGGGGCCTGAAAACCCAAGGGGGGGGCCAACCCTTTTAAAAGGGCCCCCCCTTAAAAAATTAAAGAAAAAACCCCAAAAAAAAAAACCAATTTTTTGGGGGGGCCCCAAGGAAGCCCAAGGGTCCTCCAAAAAAAAAAAAAAAAAAAAAAAAGCTAAACCCCTAAAAAAAGTTTGGGTATGGGTTAAAATTCCCCTTTGGCAAAAACTAAGTGCCCACAAATTACCACATAGGTGGTAACCCGTTAAATATGGAAGAAGTGATAAGGGACCTGGGGACCCAAGTTGATAGCAATCTGTCATTTGACAACCACGTGGCCAAAGTGTTTTGAAAAACATTTCATATAGCCCACCTGATCATGAAGGTATTCACATCTAGATCAGGGGAGGTAATCGTGCCTCTTTACTCATCCCTCATCAGGCCCATAATTGAGTACAATGCCCCTTGTGGGATGTACCTTATCAGACACCTGCAGCAGCTGGAAAGACCACAAAAGTACCTCACCAGGAGGATCAAAGGGCTCAAACACATGCCATTTGCTGCCCGGTTAAAGAAACTGCAGCTCCACTCAGTGGCATAATGCCTGCCCAGAGGTGATCTGTGCCTG